>NC_136495.1:86454005-87016505 GCF_053919585.1 Euprymna scolopes | reverse complement strand
ACACATATATACACACACATATATATACAAAAGTACGCAAATGAGACTACTGAATGGTTCAAAACAGCAATTGAAGCACATGTTCCTACACGGAAGTTCTATAGCAAACCCCACTCCACCCAATGGTTTACTTCTACTTGCGCAACTGCCATTGCTTAGAGGCAACATGCATACCGTAGATTTATCCAGCATAAGTCCTGTACAAACAGACAAAGTATATAGAAACAAGAAGTAATTGTAGGGAAGAAGTAGCAACAGCTAAGAGTGAATACACTGAAATCCTCAGGAAACGAATTGAAGCGCAGAAATTAAGAACTCATGATTTCTGGAAAATCTACAATAGTGTAGTAAATAATTCCCCCACTATCCGACAATCATGAGAAAACTAACATGTTTGCCCGTTATTTTCTCTCAAACTCTACCTAGGACCCAGCAAACCATTCCCTCCCTGATTTTCCTCTGTGGACAGAAACCACTGAAAATCATCCCCTCTGAAGTACATGATATCATAAAAAACCTAGACACCTGAAAAGAATGTGGACCTGATCTCATCCTGGATGTGCTATTAAAAAAATGCTCCGCTGAAGTCTTTAACAAATGTCTTAACGAAGCTTGCTTTCCTGACAACTGGAATACTACTTCTGTGGTACCAGTTTACAAAATCTCTGGCAAACGAACTGACCCATTAAATTATTTTCCAATTAACCTCCTCCCGCTTTTTGCCAAAATATTTGAGTCTTTAAGCTCTAGTCCACCACCTTACAGCTGCTAAACTTCTGTTTGATCATCAATACTGATTTAGGCAAGCCCGTTCTACTGCAGATATTCTAACTGTAATCTCTGATCATACCAAGCACTGAATAAAGCAGGGAAGGGGAGGGCAGTAGCCTTAGATATATCACAAAAATAAATCAATGGTATTATTGGATGAATGCTTAACATAATTAAATCCTTCTTAAATCAGAGAAGAATCCAAGTTGTCCTCGATGGGGTGTACGTCCAAACAATATTATATAAATGCAGGTGTACTTCAGGGACTGATCCTTACCTGATAAAATTGCCTCTGACATGGGTATATTTGCCGATGACATCACGCTCTATAGCAGACATGTGGGGAAAACTAATGAGCACATGTCTAAGGCAATGGCGGAAACCCTAGAGGAAAACCTTCAGTCTGTAATGGAATGGGGTCAGAAATGGATGGTAACGTCCAAAGCTGCCAAGATAAAGCTCGTTTCCTTTAATAATTACATGAAAGCTTACCAACCACCAATAGCTATGCCTAAAGATACATTACCTGAAAGTACTTTGTTCAAACTTCTCGGCTTAACGTTCACAGGGAACATGAATTGGAATAAATACATTGAGATCATTGCCAAGGCTGTTGCAAAGAAGGTGGGCTCTTCCTACTTGGCTAGAAAGTTACTTACGCCTTAAATTATCCTGTACCTCTACAAACCTCTACATTCGCCCATCTATCGAGTACTGCTGTCACATTTGGGCTGATGCATCTGCTACTAGTCTCACACACCTGGACAGTCGCCAACCTGATAGAGCCTGAACTGTTATCTAAGCTTCAGCCCCTGTCTCATTGAATGTTGCATCCCTCTGCTTGTTTTACAAGTATTTTAATGATGCATGCTCTGATGAACTACAAGCTCTTGTATCCCCCACCGATGAAAATACCCCTGACAAACCTGACAAGTAGCGAAGTCCCACCCCTACACAGTAGAGATTCCCAGATATAAGAAAGCCTTCTACTCTAATAGTTTCTTCCCCAGAACTGCCAGAATTTTGAATTTTTCTTCCTGGTTCCTGCTTCCTCAACTGTACTGACATGCAGAAGTTCAAGTGTAATGTAAACAGACATCTTGCTGCTAAACTCCCTACATAGTATTCCTAGAACTTAGATCCCTGATAGCAGCCCCCTACATCAAAGTGGCAATGTGCCTTGTTTGGTTAGAAAATGTAATTTTAAAAAAATGGTAAAACCAAACAGGAAAACCATGTAAAAAAAATAAATTCATTGAACTTAAAGAGTCGGAGTTGGATAAAAAAAATTTTGACTTCGACTCCTTGTACTCTTAGAAATCCCACTCCGGCTCCAGCTAAAACCTCCGACTCCTTCCGACTTTGACTCCGCAACCCTGGTGTTGATCCTAATGCCATTTTCTCAAAGTATTCCATGTATGCATTGGCCAGTACCTGGGACAATGGTGATTCCATTGCCAGACCTTCTTCCTGCCGATATATATCAGATCCAATCACAAAGTATGTAGTTTCTACACAGAAGGTCAACATCTCCATTATATTGTCAATTGGGATGCGAGTGCGTTCTTTCAGTGAGGCATCCAATGTCAGCTTATTGTAGTAGAATTGTCTGCAAGGACCTCGGGCGCAGTGGTTAGAGTACTGGGAAAAATCAATTGTAAAAGTGACCATCTCCTGAAGGTTGAAGGTTCAATCCTCAGTGTAGGTGACAGCCGAAAAATACATTTGCGAATTACTTAGGACCTCTATCATGGCTGACAGAACAAGAGCATGTTACTTCCGTGAAGTAAATAAAGGGTTCTGCACAAAATTCTGTCCAAATTCTTGATTTCGACAGAAACATTCCCGAGTTCGACAAAGAATAGCTGAAGAAAGTCGGAAGTTATATCAACCAAAACATTGTGAAAATCAAGCTCAAGATGAGAACATTAGTTCTAGGTGGTTAGGACCCTAACCCTAACCGCCACCAAGATTCTGTGATGCAGCTCCATTCGCCTTCACGAAGATGGGGTTGATATTGGATGCACAGTTGTTGATCTCTTCCTTTTTTTTTTTGCTGAAAAAAAAAAAAAAAAAAAGATCATTCAACTTGGTTGGCTGTCTCTCCAAATCGACTCTCTCCGGGCTCTCTGCAAAAACTGTTTTTTCTTGCTCGGCACAGACTTATGTATGGTGGGTTGAGGTGGATAGGATCATGCCAGGGTGTCCCAGCAAACCAGTCATCGTCCAGTCTGTCACACCCTAGTCCATCCTGATTGGATAATCAGCAACCTCTCCCCCACATCCAGACCAGATAATTTTCCACCAACAATGGTTTTTCACCAACAATCATCTTATGCACGCGAGAATCTGTACTGACCCTAGAGGTCGGCTTGAAACCAAACATCCGCTGATATCTCCAAATAATCATCTTTCATAGAAATATTGTTTCATATTTTCGACTTTGTTTTTCCCTTTACAAAGGAAATGTATTTTACATCGGCAATCACACCATCTCTTTCCAACTGGCAGGGTGATCTGGTGTTTTCCGGACCTACCATTAAAATAAAAGGGCCTTAATTCCTCTTTCGCTGGCCTCTTTCTGGGGCAATTTTTAACCATAGCTCTCATTTATTGTCTGTAATCTCTCTTCTTACCATGGCTGGTTGGGTCACATTTCTATGCATCCAAAACAGCTTCGAAAAGCTATTATACACCGACCCTGATTCAACAGTAAAGCTCTTTGTTTCAACAGATGCTTCTGATGTAGCTGTTGGTGCTGTATTCAATCAAGTCATAAACGGTCAAACACGGCAACTGTCTTTCTTTTCTGCTAAACTAAGCACTTCTCAACGTAAATACAGCATTTTTACTCCTAGACCTTTTTCTCACAACTTGCCAGGACTATGTTCAGTTTCTGTTCTGTCTCCACTTGGATCTTCTGACCACTCTGTTGTATCAATTACATAAAAATAAAAATGAAATGTAATAAGTCCTCAGACGTACCTCTCCATCGTACAGTATATCGATATACTATGGCTGACTGGGATAACTTCCGTACATTTATATCAGATCTACCTCTGCATTCCATGTTTAAAAAGGAGGTGCCCTCTATAGTATCAGACCTGACGGAATGGTTAATTGTAGGTATAGACCGTTTCATACCTTTAAAAAAATTCCAGCAAAATTCTAACAGCCAGCCATGATTTTCTCCAGAATGTGCAGCTGCCATTAAGCACAGAAATCACTTTTTCCATTGCTTCCTACGTAATAGATGTATTGAGACTAAAGCTGCTTTCAAGACTGCCAGCAACCATTGTAAGAAAGTAATAAAGAACGCAAGAGAGTTGTATGCTCTGTCCGTCAAGTCTGAGCAGCGGCTTGGTTCCCACCAGTTTTGCAAATAGCAAACAGAATCTTGAACAGAAACTTGTGCTCTATCCCAACTATTATCAATTGACCTGAGGTAATCTTGTCAGCATCAGACAAAGCCAAACTCTTTGCCAAGAACTTTGCAGCTAATTTTACCCTTTGCGACCAAGGCCGCCAACGCCCAATATTTCCTCTTTTATCAGAAAACACGCTATGCGACATACAAATATACAGATATTTGTGATTTGTCAAGCTAATCAAAAACCTTGATTCCAGTAAAGCAACCAACGCTGACAGTATTCCAATTATAGTACTCAAAAAACTTCAATCAGAACTAGCGTCCATACTTACAAAACTGTATAAACGTTGTCTTAAGGAGAATTGCTTTCCATCACCCTGGAAAATCTCATCAGTATGCTCTGTATTTAAGAATTCAGGTGATCGCTCCTCTCCCTGTCAGTACAAGCCAATAAGTCTCCTGTGCGTCATGAGTAAGTTACTGGAATCTGTGTTAAATACAGAAGTAATCAACCATCTCAGTAAAAAATAACCTAAGTGAAACACTATGGTTTCTGTTCTGCTAGATCTACAGCAGATGTGCTTACAGTTATATCACATAGGATTAACAAATCACTCGGCGGAGGTAACCTTTCTAGGGCAATTGCTCTTGACATATCAAAGGCCTTTGATAGCGTATGGCATAAAGGTTTACTTCACAAGATCTCTAGCTATGGTATAGCTGGAAATGTCTTCTCAATTATTAAATCATTTCTTTCTGACAGGTTCATAAGAGTAGTAGTTGATGGGCAAAAATCAGAAGCTCACAGTAATAATGCTGGGGTCCATCCTGGGCCCAACTCTCTTCCTGATCTACATTAATGATCTTCCAAATCACATCCTTACATCATTCGTAGACATTTATGCTGATGACACTACCATCTATGGTAGCATATTTAAGACCGTAAATGACCAAGTTCTCTCCGATTCTCTCCCCTCTGATCTTGAGCACATGGTACAATGGGGAAAGGAGTGGCTGGTTACTTTTAATGCATCTAAAACCAAGCTTCTATCATCATCAACACTCTGATCCCATGGCATCAATTGAAATGAATGGCTCTCGTCTTGTGGAGGCCTCATGTTTTGACAAGCTTCTGGGCTTGACCTTTATTCCTGATCTGAAATGGAACACATACCTCAAACCTCTTGCTAAGGCCACTGGGAAAATGGTGGGATCCTTCTATTGATCCAGTAGATATCTCATTGCTGATGCAATTCTCTATCTATGTAAGAGTATGTCCAAGGATTGAGTACTGTTGCCACATCTTGGCAGGAGCTGCTAGAAAGGACTTGTCCTGCCTTGATAGAGTTCAAAATAGACTTCATAGCCTTGTAGGAGATGTCCTTTTCTCTTCCCTGCAACCTCTATCTCACAGAAGAGATGTTGCAAGTTTGTCTCTGCTTTATCGTTATTTTCATGGCAAGTGCTCGACTGAGCTTCAATCTATGGTCCCCCCTCGCTAAATTTTCACCAGAAACACTCATCTAGCTGAAAACACTATCAATAATTCCCCCCCCCCCACTTTATCCGTGCATAAACCTAAACGTATATTCCATGAACAGGGCTTCTTTCTTAGAACTGCTCGCCTGTGAAACTCTATTCCGTTTTCCTGCTTTCCAGCTGACTACAATCTGATTGTCTTCAAGTCCAACGTAAACAAGCTCTTGATGAGCCGTTCCACCTAAGTTAAAAAATTTACTAAATTTCCATTACTAAGATTACTATATTGTCCAATTGACTACCGTACACGTTTAACCTCTGTCCTCGAGTGGTCTCTGGGCCTTGATAAGTGTTGATGCCTATGTAAAAAAAAATATTGCTTTATAGATATATAATTCTTTTTCTTGTTTAATAGTTTTTTTTTTTGGTGAACGCGGCTTTATTTTTTTCCACAAAAAAATGGTCTTTTTCAAATTTGGTGCATGCAATAGAAAAGGTATAAAAAACCGTACCATTTTAAAGGAAAAAAAGGTCACTTATCAATATGGTGAGCTTAAAAAGGGGTTTTAAGTTGTTTTTCACAAAAAATATCCTACTTGAAAACTTCAGTGAAAGAAATATGAAAGAAATTCAATTGAAAAAATTCAGAAAATTGCACCGTTTTGTAGAGAAATATCTCCTCTTTAATAATCTGTTGGTGTCATATTACTAGGCTCATAAATCAAGGAGCGCCACTAATAAAAGTGAATCGAGTGACCTAAGTATGAAGTGAAAATGAACTGTCAGCAAGACCCAATGAAAACGTAAACAAACAACTTGTTTTACTATGGATTTGTTTTTGAAAGTTATTGTTTAAAATAAGCACGTCAATAAAAGAAATGAAAATTGACAATTTAAAAATAATATCCGTTTATTTTCTATTATTTTTCTTTCAAACTTTCATATGTTCTTTGCTTTATCTTTCAGTTGGATAAACTTCAGCACTGTTAAATTATCTTTTAAAAATTAAACTGGGTACATTTTAAACCAAAAAAACTTTTAGTTGCGTGTGACTGACGGAAAAAGTTTTTTTCAATTTAAAAAATGTGTCTCTTTTTTATTTACTTATTTCTCTTATGTTCTGTCGAGCGTTTTTGATATATCTAACATTTTGTTAAATTATTTTTTTTAATAGACTGTACAGTTACATTACTTTAAAAAAAAAAAAATTAACAAAATATAGCTAAGTTTAAGTTACGTGCAACAAGCCATGTGTAAATAAAAAAAATTAATTTCACATAAAAATGTGCATTTTTTTGGTTTATGTTCTATCGGACATTTTTGATAAATTTGAAGATTTTGTTAAATTATTTTTTAATTACACTGTACATTACTTAAAAAAAATAACTGAAAATATAATTAAATTATGTGCATGTGACACGTAAATGAAAAAAATTAATTTCACTGTAAAAATCATTCTTTTTTTAAAATTTTTTTTATTTAATTTCCGAGACGGTACTTCTACAGTTTATCACCGAAAATGGAGACGCCATTTTTTTTTTATTTTATTTTATTTTTTGTTTTGTACCTGTCGTTAAAATCCAAGGGAGAAATCAATATTTTAGACTATGACCGAAGTTAGAAATACATAACAAAAAAATTAAACTAGATATTAATTACTTACGGAAAGAATTATGAAAAAAAGTAAATAAAGAAAGTGAAAGAGAACATATATCTGGGTACTTGTTTAATTGAAAATGTTTCGATTTAATTAATGAAAACGGGAATGTTTTTCATGAAATGTATATATATTTTTATTATTAAAAACAGAAAATGAAAATGACATATTCATAATTGTCTAAACTGGGCGAGCGCCATTTGAAAACCAAAACATTTACTGTATAAAAATTTATCAAAATATAATTGTAAAAACATTTACTGAAAAGTTTGTGTAAGAAAATATAATTTTAATAAAACAATTTTGTAATGAAAGCAACATTGGATTTTTATAAAATATTTTTTTTTTTTTTTTTCCCGAACAAATAAATAATTTTAATGAAACATTTTTTTTTTATTAAAGCAACTTTAAAGGGCCAACAAAAAATTAATTTAAATGAAACTGAAAAATCATTATCTAGTTTAATTTTTTCGTTATTTATTTCATGCTTCGGTCATAGTTTAAAATACTGATTTCTCCCTCGGATTTAATGACAGGTGAACAAAAAAAAAATGGGGTCTCCATTTTTTGCGATAAACTGTAGAAGTCCCCCCCCCCAAGACCTATATGTTCTATCAGGTGTTTTTAATAAACTTGAACGGAGATATCTCAAGGTTGTGTTAGGTGTCAAAATCAACACCAGTGGAAATAAAGTTCAACTGGAAGCTGCTTTCTCTGACTACTCGAGAAGAAATCCAGTTAATTCATTTCCCCCTCCAAAGCAACAAAAAAGTCCCTTAGTGAATCTGCTGAACATTCAGATAACTTCTGCAGTTGTGATGAAGAACCATTTCAGGATATCTCCAGTTATGAGCATCAAGGACAATGGGTTGCTGTCTACTATGACACCAACTTTAACATTGGCTAAGTCATTGAGGTTATATCTGCATCCAGCGCTGACATAAAATTTTTATTGCAAACTAAAGGTAGAAAAGATTTTTTCGATGGCCTTTGTCAGATGACATTGCATAGGTAGAGTCAACATTTGTTTACAGATGGGATTTTGAGGTAATGCCAGTTTCAAGTGATGGTAGGATTTGGAGTGTTCTTGATATATCTACCATAGAAGAATTCTGAGAGAAAGTCAACAAGGAAAGGAATTGTAGTAAGACCTCTGCCTATAAAATCTCTTGTTTACTTACTGAAAGTTTTTAAATGCTTGAAAAAAAAAAAAAAAAAAAAAAAAAAATGACTTTTTATATAACAAATTTCTAAATCTTATTGTTGTCGGTCCTTTTTTGCAGAGTTTAAATTTCCCAAAGTAAAAATATTTATGCGGCAAAAAGTTTTGTTATTAGAAACAAGGCAAACATTTTTTTTTAATTCCTCACCCAAAAATTAGTAAAGTTGCAAAGTTTTAAGCTTCTACCTCCAATGGTTACATTTTTACAGCAATTTCAGTAACGTATACTTTTGACTCATTTTTTTACCCCTTTTTCCCCCTTTTTACCAAATTGTCTGTTCGACTGCTTTTACATGGTCCACAATTAAGTGGCTTTATCAATTTATAATTAAAAGAAAAAATTATCTTGATCTCTAATGTGTTATGAATCATACTAAGAAGCTTCAATACATTAGCTATTGAAATGAAATTGATATGGACAGTCAAAGTTGCACTTCCGTGTCATATTTGAACTTTTTTCCTTGTTGATAGTGGGATTTTGCCTAGTGTTTAGGTTGGTTTCATCTAATAATTATTGCTTTCATTAGTATTTTCATTTACCACAAGATGACATTACATTTATAGGGATTTTTTACTTGTTAGTAGCTTACTTTTTTAGTTATATACTATAAAATTTGGCTTCTAGACCATGATAGCAAATTTTCAACTTTCCGACAAATTTTGAATGGTGGCTAATTGAGCTACCAAAATAAATTTGGTACTTTTGTTTATGGTTTATAAAAATCTATCTGACCACATTAATTCTTTTAGATATAATGAAAATAAAATTTTGGTTTGAGATATCTATTAAAATTAAATTGGTGTTAAACATGTGCATTTACTTAATTATAGCGCCATGATAAAGTTCAAAATACGACATAAAATTACTACATTTTCTTGAGGATATTATTTAAGAAGTACATGGTGTAAAGAGCTGACATTTGGATATAGCATTCTACAATATGTATTGATTAGACATGCAATATTCCAGATTTTTTAATAGTTTTTATGATATATGATTTTGAAATTAGTATGTCATAGCATTTGGTACTTTATTTCCACCACCAAAACTGAACATATCAGCATTTTTATTGACTTATAATTAAATAAGTTGCAGCTGGTATTGTTTAAAAAAGTAGGCTCAGGGTTGTGGAGTCGGAGTTGGAAGGAGTCAGAGTCAGATTTCTAAGAGTAGAAGGAGTCGAAGTCGGCATTTTTTATCTGACTCCGACTCCTCAAGTCTAATGGATTGATTTTTTTTTTTTTTTTTTACATGGTTTTTCTGTTTGGTTTTCCTAGTTTTTTTTTTTATTATTACATTTTCTAACTAAACAAGGCACATTGCCACTTTCATGTCGAGGGTTACTATCTTACCTAAGTTTCAGGGGTACTATGTAGGAAATTTAGCAGCAAGATGTCTGTTTACATTACACTTGAACTTCTGCATATCAGTACAGTTAGGGAAGCAGGAAACCGGAAGAGAATTTCGAAGTCAAGAAGTTCTGGGGAAGAAGCTATTAGAGTAGAAGGCTTTCTTACATCTAGGGATCTCTACTGTGTAGGGGTGGGATTTTGCTGCTTGTCGGGTTTGTCGGGGGGTATTTTCATTGGTGGGGGGTATAAGAGCTTGTAATTCGTCAGAGCATCCACCATTAAAATATTTGTAAAACAAGCAGAGATGAAAAAATTTCGTCGATGGAACAGGGGCTGAAGCTGAGATAACAGTTCGGGACCTATTAGGTTGGTGACTCTCTTTTGAACACTGTCCAGAAGCGAGAGACTAGTAGCAGATGCATCAACCCAAATGTGACAGCAGTACTCGATTTATGGGCGAATGGTGGCTTTGTAGAGGTATAGGATAATTTCAGGCGTAAGTAACTTTCTAGCCAGGTAGGAAGAGCCCACCTTCTTTGCAGCAGCCTTGGCAATGATCTCAATGTATTTATTCCAATTCATATTCCCTGTGAACGTTAAGCCGAGAAGTTTGAACAAAGTACTTTCAGGTAATGTATCGTTAGGCATAGCTATTGGTGGTTGGTAAGCTTTCATGTAATTATTAAAGGAAACAAGCTTTATCTTGGCAGCTTTGGACGTTACCATCCATTTCTGACCCCATTCCATTACAGACTGAAGGTTTTCCTCTAGGGTTTCCGCCATTGCCTTAGACATGTGCTCATTAGTTTTCCCCACATGCCTGCTATAGAGCGTGATATCATCGGCAAATATACCCATGTCAGAGGCAATTTTATCAGTTAAGGATCAGTCCCTGAAGTACACCTGCATTTATATAATATTGTTTGGACGTACGCCCCATCGAGGACAACTTGGATTCTTCTCTGATTTAAGAAGGATTTAATTATGTTAAGCATTCATCCAGTAATACCATAGGATTCTATTTTCGTGAGAAGACCATCGTGCCATACTCTGTCAAAAGCCTTAGATATATCTAAGGTTACTGCCCTCCCCTGCCTTATCCAATGCTTAGTATATACGTTCAGAGATTACAGTTAGAATATCTGCAGTAGAACGAGCTTGCCTAAATCCATATTGATGATCAAACAGAAGTTTAGTAGCTGCAAGGTGGTGGACTAGAGCTTGATTAATTAAAGACTCAAATATTTTCACTAAAAGCGGGAGGAGGTTAATTGGGTGATAATTTAATGGGTCAGTTTGTTCACCAGAGATTTTGTAAACTGGTACCAGAGAAGCAATATGCCAGCTGTCAGGAAAGTAAGATTCGTTAAGACATTTGTTAAAGAGTTTAGAGAGAACTGTAGCAACCTCAGCGGAGCATTTTTTTTAATAGCACAGCCGGGATAAGATCAGGTCCACATGCTTTTGAGGTGTCTAGGTTTTTTATGATATCATTTACTTGAGAAGGGGTGATTTTCAGATCATCTAGTGTGGTTTCTGTCCACAGACAAAAATCAGGAAAGGAATGGTTTGCTGGGTCCAAGGTAGAGTTTGAGGGGAAAATAACAGGCAAACATGTTAGCTTTCTCAGTTGCTGTACAAACATCCTCATGATTGTCGGATAGTGGGGGAATTATTTACTACACTATTGTAGATTTTCCAGAAATCATGAGTTCTTAATTTCTGCGCTTCAATTCGTTTCCTGAGGATTTCAGTGTATTCACTCTTAGCTGTTGCTACTTCTTCCCTACAATTACTTCTTGTTTCTATATACTTTGTCTGTTTGTACAGGACTTATGCTGGATAAATCTACGGTATGCATGTTGCCTCTAAGCAATGGCAGCTGCGCAAGTAGAAGTAAACCATTGGGTGGAGTGGGGTTTGCTATAGAACTTCCGTGTAGGAACATGTGCTTCAATTGCTGTTTTGAACCATTCAGTAGTCTCATTTGCGTACTATTCTGCAGGAAGAGAAAAGATATTTCCACAATGGGGTTTCTCTGATGTGATCTCTGATGGCATCCCAGTCAGCCTTATTTTAGTACGTTGTCATTTTGAGCAATGCCTCTTCAACTTGGTGTCGAGAGTCTAGAGTGAGTCTATCATTATCACAGCATGATCAGCATTCCTAAGTGGACAATCAGCATTTGTTACACGATCCTTAGGATCTCTTGTCAGAAATAGATCCACAAGTGAGACTTGCTGGTTCAGGCAATCTGGGAGACAGGTTGGGAATGTTACTGTCTGTGTCAAGGAATGAGATATAGCAAAGTTATGGATGATGCTACTAGCTGTGTCAGTGTAGTTAGAAAAGCCAAGCAAATTTCTCTGGTGGGCGTTAGAGTCACTAAATACATGTATTTGGGTGCTAGTGTCAAGAGAGAGTGCTACATTTATGCTGTCAGAGACATGATTGATTATAGTACAGTCCTGGGTTGATGGAGGGCAATTAAGAAAATACAGGTAGCTAACGTAAACATATGTTGTAAATTTAGTTTAAAGCACATGAAGGCCTGGTCACCTGATTCTAGTTTAGATTCCCTAGACATGGGGAGGGTGTTACAAATATAGACTCCAAGATCGTTCCTGTCAAATCTTTAAGACAAAGTGGAAGATAACCAGACATGTTAAAGATGTTAGAGGGAATGGAGGAGTGCAAGTTAGTTTCACTTAGTGCTAAGATAACCGGGGATTTTGCTAGGAGAAATAATTCTACATCATCTAAGTTCTAAGTCCTCGGATATGTGTAAATGCAAGCCCCAATGCGTGTCTGGTTTGAACATTTTTTGGATTGAGCTGTCATTTTATCTATTTCGTAGTTTCAGATCTAGACTGAGGAGCTAGGCAAAACGGATGTGCATAGCTACCATCATGCAACACGAGTACACTATCAGCCGGCTCCTCATCCACAGGAATGTGGCCTCGTGAATGCCCACCAGAGATGAGTGCAGGGTGCCTTTCCATGCGCGACATGGTACTACAAATATCCCGATATTACACAACTGATGACTGAACAGCCACTAAGCGCTATCAAAGAGTTAGGGCTCCTGTACTGTCAGTTGGAAACAGCAACCAGCAACTATCAAACCGGTACCCTTAAACTTGTCCGACACGAGTGGCCCAGTCAAATCATGTTAGCACCCCTAAGATGCCCAGTTATAGGAGAAGGGAATAAGGTAAATGTGGGGGACGGCATTCATTGCTCTAGTCAGGAAACAAGGCTAAGCACTAGCAGTATCAGAATTTTTGTAGGAATTTTTGACACCCCTAACACGAAACTGCGAATACAATATAAAAATCTCAAACTATGTCGCATAGTGTATTTTCTGATAAAAGAGGAAATACGAAGAGTTAATGGCCTTGGCCATAAAGGGTAGAATTAGTTGCAAAGTTCTTGGCAAAGAGTTTGGCTTTGTCTGATGCTGACGAGATTACCTCAGATCCATTGATGATGGTTGGGATAGAGCACATTATTCTGTTCAGGATCCTGTTTGCTATTTGCCAAAACTGGTGGCAATCAAGCCGCTGCTCAGCTACTTTGGAATTAACGGACTGAGCATACAACTCTCTCACATTCTTTATTACTCTTTTACAGTGATTGCTGGCAGTCCTAGAATCGTCTTTAGTCTCAGTACAGTTTCATGTTTTTCTTTTGATCTTCTTTCCAGAAAGGCAATATTATCTTTTTAAAAATGTCTCCTCTGTATCTTTACTCCCCTCTTCTGAAGAGAAGCGTTTGGCTTCGAAATGCCATAGCTTAAAGAGGTTTCCCTATCCCGAAATATTGTAGTCCCTTTTAAACTGAAAGCATAATAAAATTTAATTGTAATTTTTTTTATCCCTTTATTATTTTAACTTAATCTATAAACTTAGTTTGTGGTTTCAGATGTATTTTTAGTGTATTTTAAACCACATTTTCAAAATCCCAATCTTATCTGAATTCATTTTAACTGGCGAGTCTACTCAGCATGTTATACAATATGATAATGAAATTTTGTAAGATGAATAATTATTACAAACAAAAAAATAATATATTACAAACAAAAAAATAATATATTACAAACAGAAAAATATGTGAAAATAGTTTCACATATAGCACAGAATATAGAAATGGAATAAAATAATACAATAAAATAAATTATTTTTTAGTAATATCGATTTTAAAGGCAAATTAAGTGATGGCTAAAATTTTGAATAGATTTAGAGCTTTTTTTTTTTTTTAAACTAAAAAAAATAATTTATTTTATTGTATTATTTTATTCCATTTCTATATTCTGTGCTATCTACCCACTTGAAACTATTTTCCCAGATTTTTCTCGCATGTCATCTTGTTTGTAATACATTAGTAATAGTTAGCAATATATGTATATACACAATAAAAAAAGTGGAAATATGCATCTGTTTTCTAGCATTCATCACCTTTGGTAAATGAGTTTGTATGTTTTAAATTATTAATGCAGAAATCAAAAATTATACCATTTCAATTAAATAAAAGAAAGAAGTATTGAAATCAAAGCACAAATTTGGCTCTTAAGGCAGATCCTCCCTTCCTCTTACTGCTCTCAAATAAATGCTAATCTTTGCACCCCAATTCATTCCACGTGGCAACACTGGTCTTTTAGCTAGACCAACATGGGTCACTCGAAGAACAAGTTAAATGCATCTATCTATCTGTGTTGTGTGGAACCTCTTTATGTAGATCTAGTCCTACCATTTCTTGTTTTCTTTGCTTTATATTCTCTTACATATTCAAATAATTATTAATATCCTATTCATTTATTTTAAAACAAATTAGTTGCTAGAGCAGATTGGTTTTCTCACAGTACTTGAAAAATAATTTTTTTTAGAGGGAAATCTATCTCCAATTCTGCTTTTATTTATGAAGAATAGAGAAAAACTTTAAAGTAAGATACTCAATATCTTTATCCATGCGCCATGCAATGCACAGAAATACCTGGTGTAGAAACCAGGCACATGTTTTAACCCTCTCGGTGTGATGGACCTGTAGATCTTGTCAGATCATCCATCTAAGAGAAAGAAAACTCTGATAAAAAAACAAAGAGGAAGGTCTCCTCAGTCATGGTTGATAACCTTCCTGAAGCTGGTGACTCGAACAAATTCCCGGCTTGCAAACGTAACTTACTTAAGGAGTAGATAGGCTCTTCCTATTGCCAGCTTTCACACTTCTTTGTCTATTAGCCAGGCCTGAGGTACAATACTAGGGACTCACCAGAGTCACCTTGTGCTTGGCCTTATTTCCTGACTACGACATTGAACACCGTTCCCCTATTCCCTATTTTAAATTTCTCTCTTTCTCCCAGAAACTGAGAAATTTTGCTTGCATGCCACTTGTGCTCACTAGACTTGTTTGGGCCGGTCTTGTCTGAGAGGTTGAGGGTAACTGATGATTTACAGTTTGTCTTGCTGCTGTTTCTGACTGACAGTACAGGTGCCCTAACTCTTTGGTAATGCTTAGACTGGCATCTCTATCATCAGATGTATAATATCAGGATAGTTTTAGTGCCATCTCGCGCATGGAAAGGGACCCTGCTGCTATAGCTGGTTGGCTTTCATGAGACCACACATTCTAGACTGGACTCTGATAATGGACAACTGTGTCTGTATACTTGGCATCAAAACAGGCCCACTTTGCTCAACACTTTTCCCTAACCTAACATTAATCAAAAACGTAATGAAATGACAACCCAAACAAATATCACAATAAAACCAGACAACCACCCAAACAAAACCAATTTGCCTCCACCCTTGAGGCTCGCTTTCACAAATATCCGTGGGCTTAGAAGTAATATAGATGATGTAGAATCTTACCTTTTAGTAAACTCCCCTGATATCTTAGCATTAAGTGAGACAAACTTACATTCTTCAATCCCCTCCAACTACTTTAACATGACAGGTACCTCCCTCTTTGCCGTAAGGACTCAGATAGATGTATGCATGCACTTAGAGTCTATATTCGTAGCACCCTCCTGTAAACTAGAGAAAAATATTGAATCGGATGACCAGACTTTTATGTGCTTTCGATTAACATTTCATCACTACGTTAGTTACTTATATTTTCTCTACTGTTTTTCGTTAAGTCAGGATTGTACCCTAATCGATCATGACTTTGATAGTATAGATGCAGCACTCTCCTTAGTAACACCCAAACACATGCGTTTGGTGACTTTAATGTCCACCATAAAAATTGGCTTGGTTTCTCAGATTACACAGATGCAGCTGGACGCTCCACTAATAGCTTCTCTATAGCCCATTCCCTCACATAGACAGTAATGTTTCCAACTGGCCTACCAGATCATGAACCTCAGCAAGTTTCACTTCTAGACCTATTTCTCACCACAGTACCTGAGGATTGTGTGACTAATGCCACAGTCCACTTGGAAATGCAGACCACATAGTGGTATCAGTTAACATCACATTTAAATCCCGACCTGAAGGTGAGGAATCATTGCTCAAAACCACAAGGTATTTGTTATATTTCCGTTAAAGTAAAAAGTTTCTATGACACATGATTTTGCACACGTTCCTTTTCCTTTTTAAAAGGGCTGAGTTTTTTTTCTTCTTCAACATTTCGTTACTAACAGTTCTTGCGTTTACTGCTGCTCTTTACTATTTGCTCTTACGTTTATTATTGACTGTGAAATTAGTTCAGTAAAGCCTAGTAAAGAGGTTTTGCTCTGTCTTCCGTTCTATGATAAAACACCACAGTACTACAATAGGGCTTACTAAGAAACCATGAGAGAACATATCCGAGATGCTCCATAGACCGATATCTTCTCTCTTCCTGCTGAACAGTGTGAAATGGAACAACTGAATGGTGAAAAGTGGGAATTGAAGCACATGTTCCCATGCAAGCCCCACTCACCCCCATGGTTCACTACAGATTGTACAGCTGCCATTGCACAAAGACAGCATGCATTCCACCGGTTTGTACGTCATAAGTCAAATACAAATAGGCAAAATTCATAGATGCTAGAAATCATTGTAAGAGAGAAATCATGACAGCCAAAAGTAAGCATGCTGAAATAATCAGGGAACGCATAGAATCGCCAAAGATAGGAACTCGTGATTTCTGAAAAATCTATACTAGTGTAGTGTATAAAGGACAATCAGTAATTCCTCTACTGAGCAACAACCAGAAGGTTTCATGCATGGTAACGGAAAAGGCGGAACTGCTGCCCTGGCGACTGCCTCTAACTCCACCTTAGAGCCAACAAACAACTCCCTCCCTATGCGGACTAAAGCCACATTAGATGATGTAAAAATCACCCCTTGCCATATCTGCGACATCATAAAAAACTTAGACACCTCAAAAGTGTGTGGGCCTAATTTCATCTCTGCTATACTAATTAAGAAATGTTTAACTGAGCTAGCCCCCATACTTTCCAAGCTCTACAATAAATGCCTTGCTGAATCTTGCTTCCCTAATAGCTGGAAAATGACCTCTGGTGTACCAATATACAGGAATTCTGATGAAAGAACAGACCCTCTAAATTATTGCCCTATTAATCTCTTTCCCTCTTCACTAAAATATTTGAGACCTTAATCAAACACTACTTCACCACCTCGCAAAAGCAAATCTCTCTGACAAACATTACGGATTCAGGCAATGTCATTCTACTGCATATATTTTAACATTCATCTGTGAATGCATTTACCATGTACTGGATAAAGTAGGTGGAGCCACAGCTGTAGCCCTTCATACATCCAAGGCCTTTGACAAAGTCTGGCACAAAGGGCTGCTAATGAAAATTAAATCGTACATTATAACTGAACGTATACTAAATATAATTAGACCCATCGTAGACAATAGAAGCATACAGGTTATTATTGATGGACATACATCCAAGTAGCATAACATTAATGCGGGAGTGTCTCAGAGGTCGATCCTTGGACCATTATTATTCCTGATATTCAAAAACGACCTCCTTGATAATATTGTGTCCGAGATGGGTATATTTGCTGATGAGACAAATGCTCTATAACATGCATTAGGGAAGAACAGATGTACATAAATCTAAGACAATGGCAAAATCATTAGAAAATGATCTCCAGACCATAGTTAAATGGGGACGCAGATGGATGATAATATTTAATGCTAGTAAAACTAAGCGGCTCTCCTTTAACAATTACAAGACACCTCTCGAACAGCCTATATCAATGAAAAATAACACCCTACCTGAGAATTCTAACTTTAAACTCCTTTTTTGGGACTATTTTACCATATGTTACTTTGTGGGCAATATGAACTGGAACAAATACATAGAGGACATTGCAAAGACTGCTGCAAAGATGGTGAGTTCCCTCTATCAAGCTAGAAGACTACTCACACCTGAGAGTATCCCGTATCTCTACAAGGCCACCATTCACTCATGCATGGAGTGTCGTTGCCACATCTGCACTGGTGCATCTACCACTAGCCTCTCCATCGTGGATAGGTTCCAAAAAAAAGTTGTCAATCTAATCAGTCCCACTTTATCAGCTAAACTCCAGCTTTTGTCTTATCGTCACAATATTGCATCTCTTTGCATGTTTTAATGGAATGTGTTCTGATGAACTCGTTGCACTTGTAGCTCGTACATATCCCCGACAAACTCGTTCAGCAATAAGATCTCACCCCCTTCACCGTCGAAGTCCTTAGATGCCAAAAAGATTTCTAATAGTCTCTTCCCTTAAACAACTAGACTTTGGAATTCCCTTCCTGCTACCTGCTTTCCTGGTCATACTGATATGCCGAAGTTTAAATGTAACATAAACCAACATCTTGCTAATCTTTCCTAGACATGGTTCCAAAACGTAGCCTTTTTCGTCCAAATGCTGATATGCCTTGTTAAAAGTTAACGTGTTAGGAGTTAACATTAAATAAATAAAAAAATAAAGCTGGTTGAGTGTATATGCGAGTATATTTATCATAGAAGTGAATGCTAAATGGAAAAAATGATATACATGAAAAGTAATTATAAAATGCATTCTGAATAAGTGTGTTAGAAACTGGTATATGGATCTGCAGAATAGATTTCTACATAGGAGTCAAGGAGTCGGAGTCGAAGATATCAAAGTAGTCGGAATCGGCATTCTAGGAATTCAAGGAGTCGGAGTCGGACTTTCACCATCCGACTCCGCAACCCTGTGTACGAGGCCAAAGTGCAGTGTTGCAACTGATACTTTTAATTTTCCTAGATATCAGTTGCTCAGCCACCAGGATCCTTTTCCTAGGCATTACGGGTCGCCACCCACGGCCAACAGGTAGCCCCATTGAGAGGCTTTTACTCTCTGCAGGGGGACAGTTGGTGTATTCTAATGCTCCACCGACGGAGTTGGAAAGTAGGGAAGGAAAAAGAAAGGAGAGGAGAAAGGGACTGTTGTTTTTGTTTTTGCAGAACATAATTAAGTTTTACAAAAGAGAATAGAAAATTCTAGAAGAGTCACATCAGTATTTTACACCGTCAAATCACGAATATTACGAATTATTAGTTTTAAAATAAAAACATTATGTAATTAATATAAAATATATAATTAATATTGTAATATATTGGACAGAGTTATCTCCCTTACATTCCGATGAAACTATTGATGCTCTTTATCACTAGAGAGCATAACAGTCTCTTACGGTGTTTTTGTAAATAAAGCAAGCGTGCAACGGCCATTTTGTTTTGGCACATGCTAACAGTTCATTCATCTATAATGTTAATTTTGTCTTGCGCGTTGTTATTCATGTGCAGTGTTAATGTTGATACACTTTAATTGGCGGCAAGGAATGAATAATGTGGAGGAGTAACAGGACAATTTAAGGTACTTGTGCATTTAACGAACCAGACGTAACTCAGTATTTGCTCGGCTTTGTCCGGCGCATGACGTCAACAGCCGGACATAACCGAGCGTTGCCGATTAAGCAGAGAATTTTGCTATCAATTGGAAGAGTGTCACAACAAACGCTTATTTGAAGAGAGTTCAAAAAATTTTGTTTTAAAGATAACTCACAAAATAATAATGAATATTATAAACCTTGCGGACCAGCTCCAGACCCCAGAGGCTGCAGTGCAGCCTGGCTGCACTAAACTTTTGGCCAGGATTGTGTACTTGCAAAGAGAACAAACCTTTCCGACGTTTACGGTTGGAGGTGTAGAAGTGTAACATGTCGTTGATAGACCTCCATTAGGATTGGGACCTTCTTCTCAAAATCCCGACTAACCATCGCATGTATAATAAAAATAATATACTTATGGGCGTTCGAGATGGCATCTACAAAAAATCTCCATCGCGAATGTGGGTTACGTTCTCGCCACACAATTGTGGATTGGAAAAATTTCCTGCGTGATATATGCAGGGACTATTTTCTTAGGAATCCCCGGCAGATTGGAGGCCCAGGCCATACGGTAGAAATCGACGAGTCCGTTTTTAACCGCAGAAAACAAAACGTCGGCAAACTTCTGACACCGGTGGCGGTGGTCTGGGTCTTCGGTGGATACGACCCCGCCGAAAAGGAGGGTTTCTTGGTCACTGTACCAAATAGGAAAGCCGAAACCCTCCTTCCACTAATAAATAATAATAAAAAATCCTTGTTTCTGGCAAAAAAAAGTCCTTGTTCTTGCCCCCCCCCCAATAATTTTTATTGCCCTTTTTTTAGGCTTTTTTCATGTATTTGACATAAAGAGTTGAAAAAAAAAAAAAAAAAAAAAAAAAAAAAAAAAAAAAATTAACTTTTACGTGTTTAAGACATAGACAATGTTTTTTTAGGTTAAAAATTGAAAAAAAAAAAGAAAAGTTCAGACAAAAAAAAGTTTCCTATTATTTAACAAAAAAAAAAAACTTGTTTTATATGTATTTATTTTGAAAACAGAAAACAATTTCAAACAATAATAAAAAAAAACAAATGAACGAAAGGTTTTTGCTTTTTTTTTTTTACTTATTTAATTTTTTTATGTTTCTACATTTTACAATTTCATTGTACAGTTATTTTGTTGTAGCGTTGTTTTTATTTTATCGTCAACGCTCGGTTTTATCCGGCTGTTGACGTCATGCGCCGGACAAAGCCGAGCAAATGCTGAGTTACGTCTGGTTCGTTAAATGCACAAGTACCCAATTTAAAAATAAAAGCAGTGAAAAACACCCACAACCCAACGAACCAGTAAAAGTTGCTGAGAAGCGGATAAAAATGGCAATGCTTGGCGCAATTCAAGAATGGAATAGTACCGAAGAAGAATGGTCGCACTATATTGAAAGAGTAAAGTTTTTTACTACCAATGATGTATTGAATGAAGGCAAGAAGCGTGCTATATTTTTGTCGGTTATTGGGGCAAAACATTATGCTATTCTCAGGGGTTTAGCCGAAAACAGGCCTGAGCAGAAAGCATTTGAAGAGCTGTGTATTCTGATGGAGAGACACATTAGGCCAGCCCCCAACGTGAACGTGATACATGAACGTTTCTTATTCAACACGAGGGACAAACAAGAAGATGAATCCATCAGTGAATATGTGGCCACACTGAGAAAAATGTCGGAACATTGCAACTTTGAAGAAAAAGTAAATGAACACATACGTGATCGTTTGGTTGTGGGAGTGAAAGATGAGAAGATACAGGATCGCTTGCTTGGCGAAAGGATGCTAACTTTGGACAAGGCCATTGAAAAAGTAGTGTCCATGGAATCAGCAAGGAAATATTCCAAGTTGATGTTGGGAGCACAGACAAGTGAAAGTGAAACGTCCGTACACAGGTTGCCATTAAAACAAGAGTGTTATCGTTGTGGAAGCACTGGCCACCAGGCGGACAAGTGTCAGTTTAAAAACAAAGAATGTTTTAAATGTGGGCGAATCGGGCATACACGTCGGAAGTGTAGACAAGAAGAGAGCAGGCCTGCTAGCTCAGCAGCACAAGGGAAGGAAAGCAGGGCGGTGAACAATGTGAAAGAAAACTGTTGTGCAGAAGAAATGGAAATAAATACGGAAAAGCTAGACTTGCACAGTTGCTACACTTCGGACACCACCAGTATTAGTGGAACTACTAATTAATCAAGAGAAAGTGGTCATGGAAGTGGACACAGGAGCTGTAATGGGCCTAGAAAAGTTCAAGAAAATTGGCCAAATTCATGATCTAAAAAGAAAGCCAGACACGTACAGGGTTCTTGATGTGAAAAATAAAATGGAAAGGGGGAGCAAAGTAATGGTACCGCTCCGCCGTGAATTTAAAGTAGCCGATCTTGTACTTGTGTGTAACTATGGATCTACTCAACGATGGATTGAAGGTGCCATTACCAGACAGTTGGGGGCAGTAGTGAGTTTTGAAGTGGAAACTGGTAGAGGGATAGTAAGGAGACATGCGGAATAGCTTGTGAAACTGACACTCCCATCACGGGCAGCAACTCACGGAGATACAAGTAGATAACGCTGCAGAGAATCTTGAAAATTCCGGCACACCTGAAGTTTCTGAAGAAAGTTTAGTACCTGAGAGCAGGCAGATGGAAGTTGCAGGGACTAGTCCAGCAGCCAGCACTCGGTGGTAAGAAAATCGGCATCACCACCCTCTCGCAGGTCAGGAGTTGTGGAGACGGCGCGAGAAAGGACACACATTTCCACGAATTATTAAGACATAAGACAACAATACACTTTTAAAAAATATTTAATTTTCAAAGTTGTTTTATTTTGTATAAATTTATATTTTGTTACGTGGTTCATTACTTCAGATTTTATTTTGTTCGTTTTTCTGTTAAGCCTTTCTAAAAATTGTTTACTTTTTTTCTGTTAAATAAATAGTTATAAATATATAAAAATGTATATTTTGTTCGTTTACTTTATTTAATCAAGTGTTTACTTCCAATATTAAAATATTTTTTATATTAATTACATTTTTTTTATTTTAAAACTTTAATAGTTTTCATTTTTATTTTAAAACTAATAATTCGTAATATTCGTGATTTGACGGTGTAAAATACTGGACCCTTCTAGAGTTGTCGAACTTTGCCGGGACTTAACTGCAAGGCAAGACTGCCAAAAATAAACAAAAATGTGTTGATACAATAATGTCACGGTAGAAAAATACTATCTTTTTTTTTTTAATTTTGTTATCACAAATTAATCATACTTGGTACCTACACGTTTTAATTCTACCCAGAAATCATAACTTTTAAATGACTTTCGCATGTAAAAGACTACAAAGTGTAAACACAAATTCACAACCCGTTTGTGAAGCTACAGATTTAATAAATTCATTTCTATGATCGTGTAAATTTCGAAAGTGATTTGGAACTGGCGGGCGGGATGTAATTTCTGATTAAAATTAGACGATCATGATTCATGCTCCATTTTGGTCAATTTAACAAACAAATAAAAGCAATATTTTTTTTTTTTCGATCGTCAATAAATCCCCATTTTGAATTCGTTCTGTTTTTGGGATGTAATTATAATAGTTAAAAGAATCTAGTTTATTCCCTCGTGTTTTTTAGTGCACAGATTCTCACGAATATGTTCGAAAACAAAATTAGGTACTTGTACAGTTTAATCAAGACATTCAAAAATGAAAATATCGAGAAAAAAAAAAAAGGTTATATTTCACGTATCCGTTATGGAACGGAGTTCTCCGGAAAAAAAAAATCACTAAATTTCATCACGTATATATTTTTTTTACAGCGAAAAAACAATTTGTTATGATACCGAGCAAAAGGTTCGATTTTAGGAAGAAAACCTAGTAATAAAGATGGGGAGGGAGTATCGGCGCTTTTCTTGGAGTTATTTCCCCGTGACGTGTTCAACAAGCGCTCTCATAAAAACGTGTTTTTCCGCTGTTAAAAAAAAAAAAAAAATACTCGATCAAATTAAATGAAATTTTTTTTTCGGAGATCTTCAGTCCAAAACGGATACGTACAATATAACTTTTTTCGATATTTTCATTTTTGAATGTCTTGATTAAACTGTACAAGTACCGAATTTTGTTTACGAACTTACTCGTGAAAATCTGTGCACTGTGCACTAAAAAACACGAGGGGTCGAGGGAATCAACTAGATTTTTTAAACTTCTATTTATCGGTAATAAATATTTATCCCTAAAAAGAAAGTCCCACTGAGAGCTATAATTAACAAAAACTAAATATGTTTTTTTGGTTCGGATTAAACCAGATGTTAAAAAAAAAAAAAAAAGACGAAACGTTTTCAGTCATCACTGTGAAGATTTGCTTTTCCGAAACTTTTTCGGACAATGAAAAATGAATATCTTCAGTTGTAAAAAAAAATGTTTTAATTAAATATATAAAAATTACTTAGTTAAACATTAAAAAAAAAAAACTTTCATATATTTAAGTGAATTATAATTTTTTTTAATGAATTATTTAACTCAGAGAAGAAAAAAGGCACGAAAGGTAAACGTGGGTTGTTAAAGAAAAGAAAAAAATTGTAGTGTAAAAATATTTTTTTAACCCTATTTTCGAGATAATCAAAATCTGTTTTTGTTTTTCTATCTTTATAAAGTATATGAAAGCCAGGAATTTTTTTTTTACCGAAACTATAAAGAGGGGGGGGATCTAAGTAATGATGAAACATGCGAAGGGTAAGGGATGGAAAATTTTACAAGTTGTTGTGTGGACACACTATCAACATCTTAGTCTCAGACTTTTATTTCAAATAAATGACGGATTAAACTTACATTTTTCTCTGCTTTCATTTGATTTTGCGATGCAAGACTCATTAACTGTTGGAAGTCCATTGTAATATTTCGCTGGTCAATTAATAAGTAACGAACGATCGCAGGAAGCGCAAGGCTCTCTGCTTTGTACATTAAAAAAAAACCAGCTGTTCTGAGGAGAGCGCCACCTTCCGCCGATGATGTTGCTAGGGGGAGATAACATATTTCATACAACTGAGCGAATTGAATAACTCCAGATGAAGGCATAAGTTTCCAAATTGGCGAACAGATATCATTTTTCTACCATTTCGTAAATTGTCAAACAGATTTGATTTTATAATTTCATATCATCCATAAAGTCCCTATTTTAACATTCTGAAACTTTAGAAAATCAACCCATGCGAAATATTGGCACTTTTTATTTTTTTTAGATTTAGTACAAACGCGTGAAATTTATCAACAAAAATATAAAATGATGCATTGATGCATATTGAATGTTAATTTTTATGCATTCAAATAAGGTAATATCCCTTGAGAGCGTATGGTGGTGGTGGTTATATGAGAAAATAAAGCTGTGTACGCATTATAAATGTTTCTTTTCTGTGCCGTATGTTTAGTACATCAGGGGTCATTTCGAGTTAAAATTTGTTTACTGCACCCATCTGAACTAGAGAACATCATGATTTAAATGTGTATGTCTCGTCTAAATAATTAACGATGAATATCTAATATGACCGACCAAACGGATGATCAAAAAGTCAGATCGAGCGTACCGGAAAACGAAATGAGACCAAATTGATAACTGGCCTTTTTTCCTTTTTTTTTTTTTTTTGTTTGAACTTTGCGCTTTTCGGATTATTTTGTTGTTTTTATTTTCTTGGTGGATATTTGGGGGGGGGCGTTTTTTTTTTGGGGGGGGGGGGGTAAGAGATTATAGTTAAGTTAAAACTTAGAAACACTTCAAACATTGGGGAAGGCACTTAAACCATAAAAAATAACGGTAACATAAGTGCATAAGCACCAAAATTGTTTTTGTTTTGTTTTCTTAGTTAAATCCGGTTAAAAAAAAAAACAATAATAAAAATAAAATAATCCGAAACCCGCAAAGTTCAAGCCAAATTGAAATTTTTATTTGTTACGTTTGAATAAAAAATAATTATTAAAGCAAAAACAGTCGTGTTCTCGTCGAGTAAGTTTTTTTTTTATTCAAGAAAATAAAAGGTACTCATTTTTGTTTACAAGTGCTACTAATCTGGACTTGCTTACACCAATTTTGTTGTTAATAATTACCTATAACTATAATCTCTGGCAACCCCTCCCCTCCAAATATATATATATATATATATATATATATATATATATATATATATATATATATATATATATATATATATCCACCAATAAAAGAAAACATAACAAAATAACCCGAAAAGCGCAAAGTTCAAGCAAAAACAAAAAAAAAAAAAAAGGGCCAGGTGTCAATTTGATCTCATTTCGGTTTCCGGTACGCCCGATCTGACTTTTGATTACCTGTCTGGTCGGCCATATTAGATATTCCTTGTTAATTATTTACACGAGACATACACATTTTTGATTATGATTTTCTCTAAGTGCAGTAAATAAACTTTTAACTCGAAATTACCCCTAATGTACTAAACTAATGTATAACATACGGCACAGAAAAGAAACATTTATAATGCGTACACAGCTTTATTTTCTCATATAACCACCGTACGCTCTCAAGGGATATTACCTTCAAATAATATAGGTATGACCATAATAACGGTGGAATCTTCGATCGCTGTAGCAAATAATAACAGTAAAAAGTTTAAAAATAAGGTAAATTTTTACATTAGGTCCACCTCCACAATTTTCTTTAAAATGACGACTTTATAGGTTTTCAACTATGCTGAATACGAAAATTGCATGGAAATTTTGCAGAAATAAGTAGTCATCAAGATATAAAAAAGTGTATTATGCATTGTATTCTTTGGCGGCCATCTTTTTTATGCACGTGCGTGCGCGCGCCATAAACAAATCTACTTATCTACGACCGACAGTGCCATCTAGTGGAAACAAAATGCACTTTTCTGAGACTCTCCTTTCCCTTTCCCCTCTGCCACCTAACAGGGAAATATCTATATGAGAGTGTCCCCCTTAAAAATGTGTGTTTTACAATTGTTTTAAAACTTTTTTTGGACGATTATCATAGATTACAGACTAACTCATATTAACTGAAAAAAATTTTGAAAACATAAATTTAATGACCTTTAAGGGGGTTGGTTCGGTAAATTTTTACAACGTACCCCAGCGTATTATAAACACCCCAGCCACCCCATGTTAAGAACGGCTTTCGGAATAAACACCCCCCCCCCAACTTCGAAAGCCGTTCTTAACATAGGGAAGTTGGGGGGGGGGTATTCCAAAAGCCGTTCTTAATATGAGTGGTTGGGGGTGTTTATATCGTAGTATTGGGAAGCCCAGCTTAAATGCTATCTAGGTAATTTGGAGAAATAGTAAGTTATGTAAGTATATTTTCGATTCCCATCAGCGAGTTTAGTGGGGTCACAGAAGGTTAGGGTTGACAGGTATCAACCTAGATAGAATGCACCGGAAATTAGGAGTAAAACGAGAATTGTGGTTGTAGGCTTCCGGTTGACAGACACATGGGAGAGTTGGTTTTGGCCTGTAGATGGAACAGACAGGAGATTAGGGTCTCTCTGCAGCAACCAGGGTCTATGATAGGCTTACCTTTAATAAAAGAATCCAAGCTTCAAATCCATCTTGTGTTATCGATGCATCTGCAGCAGTGACCACTCCCACAAGATGGCAGCCCAGCAACAAAAAGATATCATCCGCTGGACAAGGCAAGCAGGTATGTACGCATGACATTATTTGCGCATATATGTCGAGACCTTCCAGGGCAAAAGAACTGTGTAAGGATAGAACGCACACACCCATATAAGTAAGAACACAAAGACTTTAAAAGTACCCATAAAAGAAACATAAGTAAAGTAAACGAACAAACAACTAAATAATTTTTTTAAGCCACGTTGAATTTTTTTAAGGTGAAACTTTATAATCTTGTTATATTGTTCAGAAAATTTTGTATAAGTACGACAATTTTTCTATTTCATTCAATTTTTTCTTTTTTTTTTTAGATATTAAAAATAAAATTCACTCCATAAAGAAGAAATAAAACATATTAAATCAAAAAGTCATGTATTTCTTTAAGAGAATAAAAAAAAAATAAAAAATCGGTGGACTGGCTTTTTTTTATCGGCAAAAGCTCATAAGTGAAATGGGATTATTTTTCACCTATGGTAGCCCATTTTTACTAACTTTTCTTTACAGCCAGCAATAGAAAGGAAGATTAATTCTGGTGCTTAAGACCACCGATGACTTGAAGAAAAGGCAGCGTTTGTCTCCCTTTATTTCAACTGTAAAACATCTCATGTCGCAGTATTTTTTAATACTCGCTTAAAAAAGTATTTTATTTAAAAAGGACATGGAATATAAAATATAAATATGGATAAATTCTTAACAATGAAGAATGAAAGTACCCATTGATTAGTATTTTTTATAGGTAAGTGATGTTTTTGGAATTTATATATATTTCTATATTCGAAGTAAGCTAAAATTCGTTGATTTTCTTTAAATCTTTTTTTAAAGAAAACCGATTTAAAAAAACAAATATTGCATAGTTTGCTATTAAACCTGTTATTTTTTTAAAATGTGGTCTTTGCTCCTTTAATTGAAAACAAAATTAAGGTTTGGATTACATTTTTCAAGTAGTTATAAGCTTTGAAAGATAGGAGGTCGAATTATTCAATTTTTTATCACGCATTTTTAATGGCGTTTTCTGACACTGCTAGCAGATCGTTTGGTTCTCTGTCTCGTTATAAAGTTCTACTTCATTGCTCTCTGACTTAGGTTCATTTCTTTACCAACGTGTCACGTCATTAGAACCCCGTCTTATTAGTCATTAAATTCATTTTTGTTCAACATTTTTTCTGTTAATATGATACCAATGATACCAATGACACCAATGATACCAATGATACCAATGATACCAATGATAATTGTTGGACAAAAAACTTTTGTGAAAAACGCACAATTTTAGGGGATGGGAAATTTCGTACAGATCCGCCAAAAATCCACTTTTGTGAGACTGACACTGCCCCCCCCTCCTCCAAAGAATTGGTCATTTTTTGTCTTTATATCTCGATAACTACTTGTCTGCAAAATTTCAATGTGATTTTCATATTCAGCATAGTTGAAAATCTAGACGTAAATGTCTGAAAATAAGCGCAGTTGCACATCTGGTGTCGGACCGAGCGAAGCGATCAGGTGTCGTGTGCTATATGGCGGGGAATGAGGGGGCGTTGGACGAGCACTTACCCACGCCTACCAACACCAGACTATTTGTCAAGGTGACCACCGACATCAGACGGGTTTATGAGGTGCCCATTTGGTAAATAAAATAAAAGGAGAGAACATTCAAATTCAACACTTTTAAAATTACTTTATTGGTTTTCGAGAATGCTGAAAACGAATATCACATGTAGATTATCGTTTCTCCGGTCGTTGGGGCCTGTCAGACCGATCACAAAGTTCCGTTTGGAAATCCTTTCAATGCCTCATAAAGGCCAAATTTGTCTGAGGACTCTTTATCAGTTACATTTTCGTCGAACGATTGAAGTTTCATCGATTTCGATCTCAATACCTTGGTCTCCTATTGGGTCTTAGTTTTGTAACAAGTTGTCGCAAACTTCCGAGCAGAAAGATCGCCAGTCAACAGCGGAACGAGTGGAAATACCTTATCTTCCATTAACGTTTCTGCCTCCAAAAATGAACACACTGGCGCCACTGGCGCACTATAAACAAGTATTTATCCGTGACTAACAATCCACAAATTTCTTTAAAAATTGCGACTTGTATAGGTTTTCCACTATGCTGAAGACGAAAATCTCATTTAAATTTTACAGAAACAAGTAGTTTGCGAGATATAAAGACCTGCATTATAGAATTTCTGATAAGCGTGCGCACAAAAATATCTCATACGCATGCACTGTAAACAAATTCACACACCAAACGATTTTTCCAACTGAACAGTTACATCACTTCATTCAAAATATCACTGACACGTTTTCACATTTTTTATCATAAGAATTTCATTTTTTCTTCACTTTCTTATATTTTATTAGAAAAAATCGCTGACATTTTTTCCCCAGTTCTACTTTATAAAAATCTTGCTTTAATTCAAAAATTGTTTTATTAAAATTGTATTTTCTTGTGCATTTTTTTGGTTTTCAAATATGTTTCTGCTGGGGAAAAAAATCTTGTTATTTATTTGCCGTGTTATTTGACCAAGATATCTTAATACCCGGAGTCCATGGAAAGTTTAAATGTGATATTCGTTTTCAGCATACTCGAAAAACAATAAAAGTTGTAATTTTAAAGGCGAAAATTGAGTTTGAATGTTTTCTCCTTTTATTTATTTATTTTTTATTTTTATTTTTTTGCGAACCTGAAATATTATTTAGGGTAAATTTTTACGACATGCCCTAGCGTATTATAAACACCCCAACCTCCGCATGTTAAGAATGGCTTTCGGAATAAACACTCCCAACCTCGAAAGCCTTCTTAACATAGGAAGTTGGAGGAGGATTATTCCAAAAGTCATTCTTAACATGGGGTAGTTGGGGGTGTTTATATTACGCTGGGGCAGGTCGTAAAAAATATTTGATTTAATAAGATATACTTAACATGGAGAGGGGTTGGTGTTCTGTAAAACTCGTCCCTTTCTGCTAGGTAAGAAAATTGGTCCCTTTATTTAATAAGAGACGAGTTTTCCTAAATTCGTTTTGTAACTATTCTGTACTTTCAACTTACAAATATCATAAAAATTGAATTTAATTTAATTTAAAAGAAAATTGTCCCAGTGAACCCAATGTATAAAAATGACCAATTTTTGTCGGGGGGGGGGGTGCTGTGTGTAAGTAGGGGGAATGTGTTGCTCGTGTGTTTTTGTGTCTAGAAAGGTTTTTTTTATTCTGTCAATAGAGACCATTTCTCTTTTACCACTGATATCTAGGGTGAAAAGTTTATCAGTATGTGAAAGCACGTGATAAGGGCCAGTATAAGGTGGAGTTAGAGGGCTTTCATGGCGTCCTTTCTGAGAAAAACGTGAATCCAAGATGAAATGTCCTTTGGGACCGATGATCTTATGGTCTATTCCCTAGTGTGCATCAGTGAGAGCTTACTAAAATAAGCTCGCAGTTTTTCGACATACAGAGTTGAATTGATTGTTGTTAGTTCTATCAGTGTGGTCTAATTGAAGAAAAAAGAAACAAGAACGACCGACCGCGTTTTTGTGTGGCTTACCTCATGTTCATAATGAAGAAGAAAGAAACAAAAATGGCTGCCCTGTTTCTTTATATGCCTACAGGGTGACCACGAGGTATGCAAATGAGATGCTCCTGATTGGAAATAAAAGAGGAGTGATTTGGGGAAGGAAGGCATTCTGAAGTTAGATTGCGAGCAGAGAAGTTCTATTTGTAGAAGAGAAAAGTCGGATTCGGGGAGAGAAAAGCTAAAGTTGCAGAAGTTCGTTTTGGAGTGGAGAGAAGACGCGTCAAGTGGTAACCAGAAAGTGAAAGTTCGGACAGCAGTGTCACGCAAACGACAATCAGGATCAGCATTTGACTTGGCAACGATAGACAAGTTCGGCTGAAGAGTATCCCAGGTCCTCCTTGATTGATGCACGACAGCCAAGAAGGACAACTGGTACATATTTGCTCCATTGATGTTGGTCAGGGCAAACATGTAATGCTGCTTTCAATTGGCAATGGAAGCATTCTATCATCCCGTTAGAAGCTGGGTGATAGCTTGTTGTCTGAATCCTTGTGATCACTAAGATCCTAGACAGTTCTCAGAATAGGTGAGATTCAAACTGTACACCACGGTCTGTGGAAACTCCGTAACATGATATCCAACCTGATATAAAGGCTAGCGCTGCGGATTCAGCCGAAATGTCTGTGAGGGGAATGTCTTCAGGCCACCGTGTGAAACGGTCTATGCAGGTCAGGAGATAAGTAAATCCCTGACTGACCAGCCAAGGTCCAACCAGGTCGAGTTGAACATGGCTAAACCGAGCGTCTGGGGAGCTGAATGTTCCGAGGGGTGCACGGATATGCTTGTGCACCTTTGACTTTTGGCAGGATACACAGGAACGTGTCCAGGCAGTGATATCATGCCTCATATTTGGCCAGAAAAATCTAGCTGTAATCAGGTTCACTGTGGCTTTGCATCTGGGGTGTGCCAGATTGTGTAGGGTGTCAAAAACAACTCTATGATAAGTCAATGGAATAAATGGTCGAGGTGAATCCATTGAAGTGTCACAAATGATCTGTATGTCCAAAGTAGGCACGGGCAAGTATGCGAATTTGCAAGACATTTCCAGTTATATTCCAGTTATCTGGAGATTTTGTGAAGTAAACCTTTATGCCACACCCTATCAAAAGCCTTTGATATGTCAGGCAATTGCCTTTGAAAGGAAGCCTCCATCGAGAGATTTACTAATCCTATGAGATATAACTATTAACGCATCAGCTGTAAATCTAGCAGCATGGAAACCATATTGCATGTCACTGAGGAGGTTATTTTTGCTGAGGTGATTGAGTACTTCTCTATTTAACACAGATTCTAGCAACTTACTTATGACACACAGGAGACTTATTGGTCTACATTGAGAGAGAAATGAACGATCATAGAGATAAGCTTTCAATTTTATGGACATTTGTTCATTTGTAATGCGCATGATCACAAATCATTTCTTCACATGAGGTTTCTAGTAGGTTGAGAAGAAAGTTCTTGCAGAATTTTTCATTTTGATTACAGATGATGTATTTTCAAACTGAGTTTTCATCATAATACCTTTATATTTTTTATAATAGGTAGTTTTATGCGTGAGTGCACAAAACCTCTAATAAAAGATTAATAAATACAAAAGGCACAGAATAATTAAACAACACTTTTTTATAACAAAACAACGAAAATGTTTATTTTACATTAAGAAGAACTGTGTCTGGGGAAAAAGAAAAGAAAAAGGAATAGGAAGTTCTCGGGTGTTCTACCGTCTGGAAGCAGAAAACCAAGTGTCCCCAGGCTGTCCAGTGGAAGTCTCCAGTGGGGTAGTCGCAGCCTGGAGGGATTCAGGTCAATGTTCTTTGGTGTTTGGGGCTCCTCTGCTAGCTGCTGGGTCGTTCCAGACAGGAGTAAATAGTCCATTATGGGACACATAAGGTTAATGCATCTTGATGATTGGTCAGTGTGTGGCCGAATCAATCAGCAAAGGGGCATTAATCCACGAGAAAATAGTCTGTTATAGTAACTGCTACAATACCCCCTGCTTAGCAGAAAGCCGACAGAAAAAAGAAATGGTAGCAATTTCAAAGAGAAAACAATTTTAACAAATAACTTAATCCATTCGATTTATAAAAAAAAAAATTTTGTTTGTTTTAAAAAATGTTTTGACTTTTCAGGGAAAGTTATTATTTTCCAGGGGAAAAATACTTTTTTTTTCTTTTTTTTTTTTTTTTTTTTGGGGGGGGGGTCTTTTCCGTGAAAAGTGTTTAAAAATGTTCATTTTTTTTGGTATGGGAGGGAATAAAAGCAGGAATTGTATCAAAGTCTTCTTTTTATTTTATATGTATAGTCTTACTCTTTGGCCAATGTACCCATCAACCACTATGTGTGGTGGTGACTTAATTGAAGGTGGTGACGTAATTGAAGATCTGAAGATGGAGTGTTCACTTCAGGTGTATGTTAATGTTGTGTGTATGTAGGGGGATGTGTGGCTCTTTTGTTTTCGTGTTGAGAAAGGCTCTTTTTTAATAGTTACTGTCTCTTTTTTACCACTTATGTCAAGGGTGAAAAGTTTCTTAGTGCGTAAAAGAACACAATAAGGATCAGTGTAAGGTGAACCTAGAGGGGCTTTCACAGTCCTTCCTAAGAAAAACGTGAGTCCATGTAGAAATTTCTTTTGGGACTAAAGAGTTTATGGTCTGTTCCCTAGCAAGCATAGGTGGGAACTTATTAAAATAAGCTCGCAGTCTGTCAACATACAGAGCTGAATTGGTTGTTGTTAACTCTATCGGGGTTAGCATTTGACCTGGCAGCGACAGAGGTACAGTTTAGCTGGAGAGTATCCCAGGTCCTCTTTGATAGCTGCATGACAGCCAAGAAGGACAACAGGTACATATTCGCTCCATCGCTGCTGACCGGGATAAGCACATAGTGCTGCTTTCAATTGGTGATGGACGCGCTCTATCATTCCATTAGAAACAGGGTGATAGCTTGTACGAATACTTTCAATCCCTAAAATCCTGGAAAGTTCCTGGAAGAGGTGGGATTCAAACTGTACGCCATGGTCAGTGGTGATGGTTGTGGGAACTCCATAATGTGATATCCAGCCTGATATAAGAGCTCACGCTACAGACTCAGCTGAAATGTCTGTGAGGAGAATGGCTTCTGACCACTATGTGAAATGGTCTATGCAAGTCAGGAAATTAGTAAATTCCTGACTGACCGGCCATGGTCAAACCAGATCAATGTGAGCATGGCTGAACCGAGCATCTTGAGTGCTGAATGTTTTGAGGGGGTGCACGGATATGTTTGTGCACCTTTGACTTTTGGCAGGATACACAGGAACATGTCCAGGCAATGATATCGCCCCTCATATTTGGCCAGAAAAATCTAGCTGTAATCAGCTTAACTGTAACTTTGCATTCGGGATGTGTCAGATTGTGTAGGGTCTCAAAAACAACTCTATAATAAGACATTGGAACAAATGGTCGAAGTGAATCTGTTGAGGTGCCACAAATGATCTGCGTGGTCGAAGTAGGCACACACAGATATGTAAATTTGCAAGTAGCAAATTCAGATGATGATGGATCCAAAGTGTTCAGACTTGGCTGGTCTAAGGCCATCTGCTGTAAGTCGATATCCGATGGTGTGGACAGAGAATTAATGGGAATGCGAGACAAAGCGTCTGCTGCTGCATTCTGCTCACTTGAGATATATCGGATAAACAAAATCCAAGTGGCGCATTTCATGGGGAGAATATTTGTCCGGCTTAGAACGCAGTGCATATGTAAGCGGATGGTGATCAGTGTAGATCATGAATTGACGGCCCTCGAATGAATGTTGGAAGTGTTTCACTGTAAAGTACATTTGTAGGAGTTCACGGCCAAATGTGCTGTAATGTTGTTCTGCCGGTTTCAGCTGTCTTGCAAAGTATGCGAGGGGTTGTAACTGTTGTTGGTGCTGCAGTTGCAACACTGCACATGCAGCTGTGCCTGATGCATCAACAACCAGTGAAAAAAGGATGTGCAAGTAGAGATGTAAAAGCTTTAAGCTGAATCTCATTAAGTGAGATTTGCTCATTTTTCTTCTTCCTGTTATGTAACAGGTCAGAAAGAGGAGCTAGAAGATCCACAGTGTGGGATAAAGCATCTGTAATAGTTTAACAGACCGAGGAAGTGCCTTAGTTGGCGAAGTGAAATGGGTGATTGAAGGTCTTGCAGGTCTTTTCCGGTAACGGAGATATACCGTCTGGGCTTATAATGTGGCCCAGGAAAACTAGTGATAAAGCACCGAAAACACATTTACCAGCGTTAATCCTCACCTGGTATTACTGAAATCATTCAAATAGTAGGCGGAGATGAGTGACGTGTTCCTCAGGTGAGGCACTTGCAACGAAAATGTCGTCTATATAGTTATAGACGAAGTCCAAGTCACGCACTACTTCATCCATGAAGCGCTGAAAGGTGCTAGCCGCGTTTCTTAAACTGAAGGGCATAGTTAAAAATTCAAACACTCCAAACGAAGTTGTTACCGCAGTTTTGGGTATATCGGCTGGATTCACTGGAATCTGATGGTAAGCCTTAACTAGGTCTAGTTTGGAGAAGGTTTTACATGCAGAGAGGAAGCAAAGTCCTGTATATGTGGGATTGGGTAACAATCAGGTACTGTCATGGCATTGAGTCGTCGATAGTCCCCAGTCAGACGCCAATCTCCTGAATGTTTCAAGACCATATCCAGAGGGGAAGCATACGGTTGAACTCTGCCTTCGCTGCTTTAAGTTTGTCAGCAGGGAGGCGTTGAGGTCATGAAAATACAGGAGCACCTGTGGTCTCAATGTGGTGTTTTGTGGTGTGCGTGGGTTCACTTACCACAAAATTTAAGTTTGTTAACTGGGTAGGAGTGTAAGACGGTCTGATACAGGTTATCGGAAGTGGCAATAAAGAATACTGGGCTGATAGAGGGGGTGTTGGTTTTCACACCAGAGATTGAAAGTTCCGTATTCGCATCTATCAGCTGACGTCTGTGCATATCCACTATCAGGTTGAAGTGGTGCAGGAAGTCCGTGCCTAGTATGGGGTAGGGTAAATCTGCTATAGTAAAGACCCACGTAAAGTCTATCCGTAATTTCAAGTCCAGAGAACGAGAAATTTGACCGTGTATGGGGATGGGAGAGTGGCTTACTGCTTGCAGTGTGATGGACGACACTGGAGGCTTCTCGGTGAGGAGTTTCAGTGGCCAAATACTGCAAGTTGCTCTTGTATCAACCAAGCAACACGCTTGGGATATGGAGTCTGTGATATAATAGGCACGGTTGTGGGAGTTCTGTGGAGAATGTGCCGTGCTCAATTCTCCAGACGATCATTTCCCAGGAACGAACAGAGCTTTTTGCATTTTCGCACCTCCATACCAAAGAGTCTGTGATAAAAGCACAGTTTCGGCTTTTTTGAGTTGCGGTGGTGGCGATGGTAGTGGCGTGAAGGCAAGGAGTTAGTCTGGAGTAGGCATCTGTGTGACTGCGGATGCAGCTTGCCAAGTTTTTTACCTTGTAAGTGAGGCTCTCTATGGCTTTTAAAATAGCCATATTCACGAGTGGTTGGGTTGTTATGTCGTTAGGTTGTGACATCTTTGCGAAGGCTCGCAGCAACTATTTTATATATATATATATATATATATATATATATATATATATAAAGAAAGCGACAACAGGCCAAAACATTATATATATATATATAAAAAAAGTGACAACAGACCAAAACATTATATATATATAAAGAAAGTGACAATAGACCAAAACATCATCTATCCGAAGTACAGAAAGGACATTGTGGAAGGACCACATAGGGCAAAAGGAAAATATTGAGCCAGAGACAAAAATAAGAGAGAAAATACTTAAGAGGCGAAAAAGAAAAAAAGATTTTACAATAAAATAAAATAGAAAAATATACTTTTAAAAGGAAGGGAAGTGGTAAAAGAGTTAACAATACATGTGTGCGTATGTGTGTGAAAAGAAATGAAGTTAATATGGTACTTACAGCGTAGTTGGCCGTTAAAAAATATAAATAAATAAAAATATTTGGAAAAAAAAGTTCTTTTTTGTTTATATATATATATATATATATATATATATATATATATATATATATATATATATATATATATAGTTTGAGTTTGGTGTATGAAATATTACAGCAGGCTGATCTCTTTAGAAAAGAAACTGGAAGGCGAAATGTCGTCTGCCTGTGAATGATGAGCGTGCCAAGAAAAACAAACCTTTCGTAAACAAAATGTTATGTATTTCGTTTTCTGTTTGTTCTTTTTTTTTTCTTTTTTTAAACAAAATTCATCAGTATTAGAAAATGTTTTTTTGTTATTCTTTTTGGTTTTGTTAGTTTGTTTTTTTTAGAAGGGAGACGGGAAACCCGTTTCTTCTCGAAGTTTTTTTTTTTTTTTTTTTTTTTTTTTACTTCTCCCGTTTTTTGATTGCACAGTTCATATCAGTGATATGGTCCCTTTCCATTTTTCTTTTTAATTTTTTTTTTTTATTCAAGGAAGAAATGTTTTGTGATCAGAAGGTCTGCATTCTTTCGGGTCACCATTTTTATGGTGAGAGGTAATTGTTTTACCTTGTTAATAAATTATAGCAAAGAACAAAGCACAAAAGAAACACAAACTTTTTTCTAAACAATAACAATGAAGAGTATTTTATTTGTAGCAGGAACTGGCAGGTCAGGCTGCTAAAAGGGAAGAAGAAAAAGAAAGTTCTTTTAAGGTCGTCGTCGGTCAATCAGTATCATATCGTCCCCGGCTGGATAGCAGTTGTTTCAAATCGAGACCGTCCCGTGCTACAGCGAGATGTCCGTCCGGTGGACAGGAGATGAAAGAGGATAGATGTTGTTACGCTGGCGGTCTGCATCTGACTGCTCACGTTCCCTTAAGACTTTTAAGGAGCAGATGAATAAATGCGCCCTGTTAGCTTTTTTTTTTTTTTTTTACATGGGTGCGATTGGTCAGCCTGTGGCTGGAGAACTCAGAGGGGGGGGAGCATTATTCACAAAAGAAAATAGTTCTCTGTGACTGCTACACGTGTTTTGGCAGCAAAAGTTATTTTTAGAATGTTCGTTGGATCGAAAGAAAAAAAGGAGAGGATGTCATTTGTTTTCCTAGTGAGAAGCATGCTTGTGTGTGTGTGTGTGTGTGTGTGTGTGTGTGTGTGTGTGTGTGTGTGTGTGTGTGTGTGTGTGTGTGATGAGAAGAGAAATGAAAAGTAAATGTTTCTGTTCGCGGATGATGAGTGTCTGCATTATTCTCTCTGTGCATGCGTGCATACATGTGAATAGATGTGTTTCGTCACGCTGGCGAAAGGAAGAAGCAACGAAGATGTTGACAAGAGAAAAGAGGAGAAAGGTTAGGTTCGCTCAGTGTTTATATATGTTTTAGAGAGGCTCCTAGGAAAACTGCAAAAAAGGTTTGAAAATTAAGTCTCTCTTTAAGCGTTGATTAGTTAAGAAAGTGCACGTGCACGTCTTTGTCACATAGTATGTTTCTGACTACGTCTGCCAAACAAAACACAGTTTACATTTTCTTCCCACAGAATTTGCGTGGGCACATTTTCTGAAATGCCTGCACCTCTGAAATTTATTAATTTCTTTGTGCATGCGTAATTGGATTTTTATTTATTTTAAAATAAACAAGAAATGAATGCATTTTTTAAAGTGTGGTTTACTGCACAAATATGTTATTCTTGCATTACTTCACCGGTTTTCTAGACAGTGATAGCTGGTATGGCATCCCTGACGTCAGAAAAGTTTGTAGCAACTGCTACATACGGCTGGAACAAATCTTCGACAGAGACATTTTCATAGCAATTAACGTTTCGATGTCCACATACAGCAATCTCGAGTTCTTTATCAAGTGTCGTTATTTTCTGAAGTTATTCATATTTTTATTTTTATGTGGGTGAGGGTGTCACTTAGTGGAAGTCTTCTGTGAATCGGAGATCTCATTAAATTTACCCACGAATTCTCTACTACTCTCAACTTCTACCTGCAATTCTATTACCTGCAACTTCGTGGTAAAAAAATAGATAGATTTTTCTTGCAAATTGGCAACCTCCTGTCCTTCCCGTCATCACACAAGTAACCTATAAGTCCAAAAAACACATCCAATGCAAACCAACAAGGTTACAAGCAACAATAATCGTTACAGATTCTCATAGTACTTTTTGTTCTCCCATCTTCTCAATTCGAGCTGCTTTTATACAGCTCAGGTACCCCTCATTTGCATGCGTGCGGTGTGACTTCACGCAACTTTATGAGACACATGTTGTAAAAACTATGGGCGCCATCTTTGATTCTTTTCCTTTCTCAGCCCAACCCCGCGCGACACACAGATACTTAAATGACAAGCCTTCTCTGTCTTCCTCACAGCCCCTAACCCTAACCCTAACCCTAACCCCTCTTTCTTACTTTAGACAAGATGCCCACTGATATCTAGATCACATTTCGTACTTCTTCATCCACTGTAGCATCCACCTTTACTCAGTCTCTCAGGTGTCTTACCATTCTCCTGCTGCACATCACTTTTGACCGTCTCATTTTCAACTGGCCTGATGTCAAGAATATGTCTCGATAACCCATCCACCGCAATGTTGTTGCTCGTAATACTTTCAGTCATGTGTCTTCTGCTCCACTGTGTGGTACATCGCACACCTGGGGGCTTCACCCATACTTCATCCCTGAGTTTGATAGTCCCTGTTGGCTCTACCTCTCTGCTTGCTGGCTCAAGTCTGGGATGCCACCAGGAGTACGTAAATATCAACAGGTTTGGAACTTAAATTCTTTCCCAAAGCTGTACTCACAATTGCACATTTCCTTTTCAGTTTTTCTGCTTTTCACCTTGTACGTTATATATGCTATTATTTTATTTCCATCGTATTTGTTTGAAACGCGTATTCATTGTTAACATTAATATCTCTGAAAACGATATACATGCAAAGAAATATTGTTGGAAAATGGAAAACTTTTCACTAAGAGACCCCCCTCCCCTAAATCAGCTCACCTACTCCCTCCTGAATAGATAGCATCTCGGTATCACAAATGCCATTCGACCGACCGGGCCAAGGATAACGGCCACCGTGATTTTAGCCTCGAGTGTCCAAGAAAAAAAAAAAAGCTAAGTAAAATTTTTAACTGTTTCGCATGTAATTAAGCAAATATTCTTTACATTTCCAGGTATATTGTAACCGATAATTTTTCTCCATTTAAATAAACCATTTCACAGTTCACAATCCCATCTCACTTAAATAATAAGTCAATGCTATAGTAAGAACAAACTCGGTAAAAAACAGAAGACATTATGCTAATTTATTTAGAGGACATGAGAACTTTATTTAAGTACGATACTTAATATAATCAGCCATTGATAGGCAAATTTTTTTTTTTTATATAGGAACAAAAAATAGATAAAATAACGTTAATAAGATATCAGTGACCCCCCCCCTACCTTGTACACTGCCATTTCCTCTCCGGACACCTGTTCCAAACCTATGCTCTTGATCCGTCATTTCATCAAATTACCAAGATGAGGGGTTCCTATGTCTTACACAACAATTTATCAGTCTGTACAATTGTCTGTAAACTGATATAATTAAAAATTAGATAAGCTCTGTTTTAAATTTCCTCTCTTGACAAAATTGTCAACCAAAATATAAACAGATTTTCTTTTATGATAGAACTGAAGCAGTAGGGGAAGTCGGGGTAAGTTGAGCCAATTTTCTATTTTGGCTCTTCAGAACCCAAACGACTAATTATTTTGCAAAGATGAGTGTATTATTATAAAATTCTTTTATTTGGGAACATTTTGAAACAAGTTGCAGTTTTCTGCTAGTACACCTAAACCGACCATGTGCTTTACAAAAATGCATATCAAATGGCTCAACTTGCCCCGACCATTGGGGCAAGTTGATCCAACCTCTGGGGTAAGTTGTGCCACACAGGGGTAAGTTGTGCCATGCAAAAATGTGTTGCAAATAAAGAAAGAACAAGCCCAAAATTGTTGCTGTGGTTATAAAACAAATTATAATAATGAAGTAGAAATGTTAATTACAACGAATGAACCAGCACAAAATTTGAAACATATATCTGAAAGTAAGTTAATGAAGTTGCCACTGTGACAAGTCACAGCTGAAAAGGAGCTGGCTAGAACAACGGACAGAACTGCCAACACTATTTGGCTGTGGCAGCTTGTAAACAACATCTTCTGCATTGAAACCCGCTTCGTCCTTTGGGTTTGGAACAAACACAGGCTTGTCCATTCCTACCTTCCCAGCAACTTTTTGAAGGAAAACACCTTCAAACTCAAAGTCCTCCCCGTTGAGAGTGTCAACCCGGGCAATATTGTTCACAGTTCGTGATTTGCCAGCACATTTGACAACCACAAAGTCACCTTCGATTATTGGGCTATCCAGATCAATATCACCATCACTATCTGATGACACATCATCAAATTCAAAATCTGAATCATCAGTGTCACTTGAACATGGGGTTTTAGATCTCGGGGGACATGACTTTTTCCCACCAGCATTGAACAAACACTGCTTTGTTTTTGTTAATAGGCTCCTCTTTCTATTTTCAGAAAGGGCTATCAGCTTCTGTCGTTCAGGGCTGTCAGTCAAAATCTTTGAGCTGCCCTTTTTGTGACCACCTCTTCTTGCCTTTCTTGGTGCTGCTTTCGGAAATGGCTGAATTACAGATGGTGAAATGTATGGACGATGCATGACATCATGTGAGCTAGATGAAACACAAGACCCAGATGCGGATGGTTGCATAAGATCATCTTCTTGCTGTTTTTGTGGTCGGACATCATCACTGTGCACGGGCAAGACTGCTCCAGGAACCTCACCTGATGGTCCTGCATCTTCCACAGTAGAATTTGCCTCAAGGCTTTCTGCAGCCATATTTTGCTCATGGTCAGTTGGAAGAGAAGGGGAAAAGTCAATTTCACTAAAGATGTCCCGGTTAAATGGATGAATGCCCGAGGCTTGGAATCCAGCAGCAATGTTCAATGGTGTCATGGCAATCATCTGGGCTTGGTTCACTAGAGCTGGGATTTCATATATTGTTACTGTTTTCCTTGGATTGGATCGTAGCTACCCATCCATGGCTCTGTTGTACGCTGTTTTGAAGGGTCCATACACTGACCGGTCGAGCGGCTGGAGACGATGGGAAGTGTGTGGTTGAATGGTCAGTAAGACAATGCCATTAGATCTTGCTGTGTTCACAACATTCAAAGAAATGTGTGTGTCATGGTTGTCGAGGATTCAGAGGATTTTCTTTCCTGGTGAGCATCTGGTGTGCTTGATGATGTGATTTAAATATTCCACAAACACCTCTTCATTCATCCAGCCACTTCGTATTGCCCTCCCTATGCACTGTGTTGGTCCACCTCTGATGAAGTGATCTCTGTAGTGGACTCTGGGAAAGATGAACAGAGGAGGCACGACTGATCCAATTGCACTCACAGTGTCCACCACCGTTACCAATTCCCCGCGTTCAGCGGAGGTGATTGAACCAACTTGTTTCTTTCCTTTTTCTGTGACAACGGCTCCAGGGTTTTGAACGGTGGTGCACCCAGTCTCATCAGCGCTGTAAATGTCACTTGGTGAGAACTTGTACTTGTCCATTATCTGACTCAAGTTGTTGAAAAATTTAACAACAACTGGGCGGTTGAAGGCTGTGGCACGCCTAAAAGATGTTGCTTCTGTCGCTCTAATTGCCAGGTTCCGGCGCTTCTTGAAGCCTAACCACCAATCATGTCCTGCTTTTTTCTCACGATCCCAACTTGGTGGCAGATTAAGACAGTTTTTTTTAGCAAACTCATATGCCAGTGTGCGACATCTTCTCAATGACAAACCATGAAACATGTCTGACAATTGTTTCACGTGGTCAGCCAAATCCCTTTCCATTTCAGGACTAAAAACCAATTGCCGTAAGGAAACAGGTGTGTAAGCAGTCCCTGCTGGTTGACTGTCTGTTTGTCCATGTACCGCTTCAGTGTCATTCGATCAATGTTAAAGTCCTTTGCAGCACTCCTCACACTCTGACCTCCAGTAACAGCGGCAGCAGCCCGTTCCATAACGTATGTAGGAGTTTGTCCACGATTTGTCTTTCGCACGTAGAGGCGCATGTCTGGTGGGCTTTTTTTCTGTGAAACACACAAAAAAGAAAAATGAAGTTAACACAATAAATCCGATAATGATGTAGAATATTACTAGAGTGAACTAAGTTGATTCAGTGGAGTTCCTGACATAAGTCTGGAACATTGAACAATGAATGCCAGAACAGCTGGCATTTGTAGAGAGGCATCTGCCTCTCCTGGCATGTTTAGCCAATCAGGCGCCTCCAAATGGAATAACCCACCATGCCTGACTAATTGTAGGCTAGTCCATAATGGTGGAGAGGGGAGGTAAGTGCATTCTTGATTCTACAATGATAATAATAATAATAATGTTAAAAATAATAATGATAATAGTAATAATAAAAATAATAATTATTATTAGAATAACAAAGCGCCTGTACAGCATGCAAATTCCTATCCAAGCACGGCTTACACATCTTAAACATTTACCAGGTAACCCATAGATCTAATTCTTATACAAGTAGAGCATATAACTTATACAACATGCATTTTGAATTCACTCTATAACAGGCCTACTGATGTGATTGCACATTCATCTGTTTCTTGAAAACGTGTAAAAAGACATATGGGGCAAGTTGAGCCAGTGGCACAACTTACCCCATTAGCATTGGCTCAACTTACCCCAGTCTGACCTCATTGAATTGTCTGTTCAAATGCATGCATCTCATGTGTGGTGAATGTAAAAATCTTTTACAGGTATGAAGGCAAGTAATTGAACAAACAACTACCACATATTATATCTAATCAAACTATTACTACACACAAGAAACATACACTCACCTCTGTAACGCTTTATTTTACTTTTTTGGCACGAAATCTGATTTTCTTTTACTGCATCAACCTCTGATATTGGTTCAGCAAAACAAAATGGTGGAGGTTAAAGTCACGTGATCAGTTGTTTATAGATTGCATACAAATTGGCTTAGTCAATTGTGGTTAAAAGGAGGTGGCTCAACTTACCCTTATGCTCAACTTACCCCGACTTCCCCTATACTTAATATGTACAATACGTGCGTATTAAACTAAACCACCTTTGCTACCTATATATAATCGCCTATACTGAATCCTCATCAGCTCACAACTTTCTGTATCCTCAGACTCTTAATTTCTCAAATCTTATATCACCAAGACATCCTTCTGAATAGATACAAGAATTCTCCTGAGCAGTTCAACATCCAGTGATCATATATCTAATCCTCATGAAATTCCTTATATCACTTTGAATATTACCTTAAATTTTCATTCTATCCCTAAGCTAAGTAGAACACCTCATAATACTCTATTCAACTACTTTTAAAATTAGATAAACCCAGTTACAATATTAGAAATGCTTCGTCCCTGACCTAGACTACGGACTTGTACAATAAACCATGAAAATATTGTACCTATAATTCCTCTCAAAACTGCAAAATACCGCTGCTTGTATACTGAGTACATCCTATAGATACTTTACCTCCAAGATGACTTCCTTGTCTGTTTTGCATGGCAAACCTTTTTATTTTTTACTTAAATTCTCTTTCTCCTGATCACTAACAAATCAAACTGCTCTATTTCCTAAGTTGCCACTAAATCTAATCCGTTTCACGTAACTTAGAGGGGTCCTTGTTCTCCGCCCTTGACCGTAACAGACTCGTAAATCGATACCCATTAACACCTAAAGATTTCTTAGACATGCTCCTGATTATAACTCCTAATCCATAACTAAGCTTCTAAGTAAATACTTACTAGCCATAGTCCTATACATAGATTTAAAGTAATCTATAATGAACAGCAACCTTTAATATCTCTTTGTTAAGAGATAGTATTGCAATAATTATTACACAAACTAAACCGGTACTCATTGATATACAAACTATTAAGAGAAAGGCGAAGTCATCCTCCTTTGCTGAAGTCTGAAGGCAACTTACTCAAATTGTCTAAAATTCCATGCGTTCGTATACAATGAAACATGCTACCTATCCATCCATCTATATTTAACTATACTTACAGAATACACAATAACCTATATCTATCAGGTATAACTGTACTCCGTATCAAATGTTCTCTTGTATCTATACTGAACATATATCTTATCTTTCAGTCATACTAAATATTCAGTTTGGGCACCAAATCATAATTTCTAATAGCAAGTAAATCATACTTTAACACTTTATCCTAATCCTAAACTTACTAAACCATATCTAACCATACATTCCTAAACTTACAAAACTATATCTAACCATACATAAACTCGTCTCTCTCAATCCAATGCTGTTGCAAATTTAGTTACTTCCACTGCATGAATTTTTACCTATACCCTCTCCCAGTAAAAATGAAAATGGAAAGCATTTTTTTAACCACGTTTAAGGAGTGAAAAATTTCTGTAGATGTTAATCTAAATACCCGATTTTTTCAGGAGATATTAACCTAAATAACCAATTAATATTAACTACCCATGCAAGGTCGCAAAAATACCTGGATTAGGACCCAGGCGCGGGGCGAACCCCTTCGGAGCTGATAGACCCGTAGATCTTCCCAGGTCATCCGTCTAAGAGAAGGAAAACTCTGAAGCTAAACTTAGGGGAGGGAGGCCTCTTCAGTCCTGGACGACAACCTTCCTAGAGCTGGTGACTCAAATAAATCACCGGTTGGCAAACCTAAACTGCTTAAGGAGGAGATAGGCTCTGTCTATCGCCCGGCTTTCATACTCCTTCTTTGCCTATTGGCCAGGCATAGAGGTACTATCACAGGGACTCGTCTGAATCACCCAGTGGTTGACCTTGTTTCCTGACTAGGGCAATGAACGCCGCTTTTCCCCGCTCCCGCCATATCCCATCCCCCTAAACTGGACACAGTGGGGTGCTTCAGTGCCATATATGTCGGTGCAGTTGGACTGGGCTGGCTTTGCCTAATGGATTGAGGGTACCGGATTGACAGTTCCTGGCTGCTGTTTCCGACTGATAGTACAGGTGCCCTAACTCTTTGGTAGCGCTTAGAGCGGCTGCTCCATCAACAGTTGTATAATATCAGGATGTTTGTAGTGCCATGTCGCGCATGGAAAGGGACCCTGCACTCATCCCCGGTGGGCTTTCCTGAGGCCACAATCCTGTGGGTGAGGACAGCTGATGGTCTACTTGTATTGCATGTCTGGTATTCTGCACAACTACTTGTCCAGCACCCCCTCACTCACTCACCCTAACTTAAACTTTTAAATAAAACGAAATGACAGCTCAAGCAAAAGTTACGTTCAAACCAGGACCAAACTCAAAGAAAACCAACCTGCCTCCTCCCTTGAGGCTTGCATTTATGAATATCCGCGGGCTTAGAACTAACTTAGTATTTTTTTAATATCGTGTAAAAGAAATTCGAATATATAAATAAATATTTAATCAAATATTAAACAAACATTCAAATAAATATTCAAATATATAACAAAGACAAATAATCAATCAGAAATGGATGATACGCAAAAACTTTTTTATTAAAAATATTTTTTAAATTATGTACACAGAATAATAAAAAATAATTTATTCCTTTTAAACTTTTCAGATTAAATAAAAGTTTGCGTTTTTTTTTTTTTGTTTTTTGCAAACAAACGAAAAACATTTTTTAAAATACATTTTATTTACAATTTTTTAATAACTTATTTTTTTTATAAAAACAAAAAAGAAAAACTTTGAAATTTACTTGCCTCCCTACGAGGGTTAATTTAGGAGTTTACTATTTGAAAATAGCGTTTTATTTAATAACAGGTTTATTTACAAAAATTATTTTTTTAAATGTATTTATAACAAAAAGTATTTTTAAATAAAATACAAAATAAAAAAGTTTACATTTTTATATAGCGAGCAAACAAGCAAAAATATTTAAAGATACAAAATTTTATTTACAAATCTTTTAACAACTTGCATTTTATTATAAAAAGAGCAAATAAGCTTGGCTAATCCTATGCCGGTAAAGATCGACATAAAGTGGAGATTTATTATAAGAAAATAGGGTGTCATATATAAGCATTATAAAACATCGAATTTTAATGTAGCTTTCTCCCCAAAGAAAACAAAAAAATAAAATTGTCTCAGTCCAGAAGGATTTCTAATTACTTTTTTAATGCGTATTATCTGCCCCATCTACTAACAAATTCAATGTAAAGTTTAAAAATGCATAATTATAAAAACTGTTTTTTTTTTTTTTTTTTTTACTTACAAACACATTTTAATTAAAAAAAACCTTGTGTAAAACCCCCATTTTTCAAAGTGTAAAACTTCTAACATTGTCCTCGTTGGAGGCAAATACATGCTAATTTTTTTATATCTAAAACATACAAGTTAAAAAGATTTCTAACTAAAATGTATTTTCAACATAAATTGTTTCTTCGCTTGTTTGCTTCTAGGAAAAAATGTAAACAGCTTTTTTTTAATTTTGTAAAGTTTTAGTTGTTGCAAAATAAATAGCATTTAAAAGTACTTAAAACAAACAAACAAAAAGGCAGGTAGATGGAAAAGTAACTTTATTTTTATGGTAAAATTTATTTATTGTAGATTTGATTTTTACCGTTAGTCGCGTGTTAACTTCACTGCTAAATCCCCGAATACTTTTAATAATAAAAAAAAACAGTTCCTGCATATTATATATTTTCGTCTGCTACCGAATTAAATCGCAACGCTAAAAGTGTGCGTATTTAAAAATAAAGAAAAGAAAAAGCACAATATTTTATGTACAAGAACACGTTATATGCAGATTTTAATAATAATTAAAAAAAAAATTGTAAATAAACCTCCTTTTTTTTTTTTTTTCAATAACAATATTATCATATCTATAGGGGAAGTCGGGGTAAGTTGAGCATAGGGGTAAGTTGAGCCACCTCCTTTTAACCACAATTGACTAAGCCAATCCAAGTTTGTATGCAATCTATAAACAACTGATCACGTGACTTTAACCTCCACCATTTTGTTTTGCTGAACCAATATCAGAGGTTGATGCAGTAAAAGAAAATCAGATTTCGTGCCAAAAAAGTAAAATAAAGCGTTACAGAGGTGAGTGTATGTTTCTTGTGTGTAGTAATAGTTTGATTAGATATAATATGTGGTAGTTGTTTGTTCAATTACTTGCCTTCATACCTATAAAAGATTTTTACATTCACCACACATGAGATGCATGCATTTGAACAGACAATTCAATGAGGTCAGACTGGGGTAAGTTGAGCCAATGCTAATGGGGTAAGTTGTGCCACTGGCTCAACTTGCCCCATATGTCTTTTTACACGTTTTCAAGAAACAGATGAATGTGCAATCACATCAGTAGGCCTGTTATAGAGTGAATTCAAAATGCATGTTGTATAAGTTACATGCTCTACTTGTATAAGAATTAGATCTATGGGTTACTTGGTAAATGTTTAAGATGTGTAAGCCGTGCTTGGATAGGAATTTGCATGCTGTACAGGCGCTTTGTTATTCTAATAATAATTATTATTTTTATTATTACTATTATCATTATTATTTTTAACATTATTATTATTATTATTATCATTGTAGAATCAAGAATGCACTTACCTCCCCTCTCCACCATTATGGACTAGCCTACAATTAGTCAGGCATGGTGGGTTATTCCATTTGGAGGCGCCTGATTGGCTAAACATGCCAGGAGAGGCAGATGCCTCTCTACAAATGCCAGCTGTTCTGGCATTCATTGTTCAATGTTCCAGACTTATGTCAGAAACTCCACTGACTCAACTAGTTCACTCTAGTAATATTCTACATCATTATCGGATTTATTGTGTTAACTTCATTTTTCTTTTTTGTGTGTTTCACAGAAAAAAAGCCCACCAGACATGCGCCACTACGTGCGAACGACAAATCGTGGACAAACTCCTACATACGTTATGGAACGGGCTGCTGCCGCTGTTACTGGAGGTCAGAGTGTGAGGAGTGCTGCAAAGGACTTTAACATTGATCGAATGACACTGAAGCGGTACATGGACAAACAGACAGTCAACCAGCAGGGACTGCTTACACACCTGTTTCCTTACGGCAATTGGTTTTTAGTCCTGAAATGGAAAGGGATTTGGCTGACCACGTGAAACAATTGTCAGACATGTTTCATGGTTTGTCATTGAGAAGATGTCGCACACTGGCATATGAGTTTGCTAAAAAAAACTGTCTCAATCTGCCACCAAGTTGGGATCGTGAGAAAAAAGCAGGACATGATTGGTGGTTAGGCTTCAAGAAGCGCCGGAACCTGGCAATTAGAGTGACAGAAGCAACATCTTTTAGGCGTGTCACAGCCTTCAACCGCCCAGTTGTTGTTAAATTTTTCAACAACTTGAGTCAGATAATGGACAAGTACAAGTTCTCACCAAGTGACATTTACAGCGTTTATGAGACTGGGTGCACCACCGTTCAAAACCCTGGAGCTGTTGTCACAGAAAAAGGAAAGAAACAAGTTGGTTCAATCACCTCCGCTGAACGCGGGGAATTGGTAATGGTGGTGTACACTGTGAGTGCAATTGGATCAGTCGTGCCTCCTCTGTTCATCTTTCCCAGAGTCCACTACAGAGATCACTTCATCAGAGGTGGACCAACACAGTGCATAGGGAGGGCAACACGAAGTGGCTGGATGAATGAAGAGGTGTTTGTGGAATATTTAAATCACATCATCAAGCACACCAGATGCTCACCAGGAAAGAAAATCCTCTGAATCCTCGACAACCATGACACACACATTTCTTTGAATGTTGTGAACACAGCAAGATCTAATGGCATTGTCTTACTGACCATTCCACCACACACTTCCCATCGTCTCCAGCCGCTCGACCGGTCAGTGTATGGACCCTTCAAAACAGCGTACAACAGAGCCATGGATGGGTAGCTACGATCCAATCCAAGGAAAACAGTAACAATATATGAAATCCCAGCTCTAGTGAACCAAGCCCAGATGATTGCCATGACACCATTGAACATTGCTGCTGGATTCCAAGCCTCGGGCATTCATCCATTTAACCGGGACATCTTTAGTGAAATTGACTTTTCCCCTTCTCTTCCAACTGACCATGAGCAAAATATGGCTGCAGAAAGCCTTGAGGCAAATTCTACTGTGGAAGATGCAGGACCATCAGGTGAGGTTCCTGGAGCAGTCTTGCCCGTGCACAGTGATGATGTCCGACCACAAAAACAGCAAGAAGATGATCTTATGCAACCATCCGCATCTGGGTCTTGTGTTTCATCTAGCTCACATGATGTCATGCATCGTCCATACATTTCACCATCTGTAATTCAGCCATTTCCGAAAGCAGCACCAAGAAAGGCAAGAAGAGGTGGTCACAAAAAGGGCAGCTCAAAGATTTTGACTGACAGCCCTGAACGACAGAAGCTGATAGCCCTTTCTGAAAATAGAAAGAGGAGCCTATTAACAAAAACAAAGCAGTGTTTGTTCAATGCTGGTGGGAAAAAGTCATGTCCCCCGAGATCTAAAACCCCATGTTCAAGTGACACTGATGATTCAGATTTTGAATTTGATGATGTGTCATCAGATAGTGATGGTGATATTGATCTGGATAGCCCAATAATCGAAGGTGACTTTGTGGTTGTCAAATGTGCTGGCAAATCACGAACTGTGAACTATATTGCCCGGGTTGACACTCTCAACGGGGAGGACTTTGAGTTTGAAGGTGTTTTCCTTCAAAAAGTTGCTGGGAAGGTAGGAACGGACAAGCCTGTGTTTGTTCCAAACCCAAAGGACGAAGCGGGTTTCAATGCAGAAGATGTTGTTTACAAGCTGCCACAGCCAAATAGTGTTGGCAGTTCTGTCCGTTGTTCTAGCCAGCTCCTTTTCAGCTGTGACTTGTCACAGTGGCAACTTCATTAACTTACTTTCAGATATATGTTTCAAATTTTGTGCTGGTTCATTCGTTGTAATTAACATTTCTACTTCATTATTATAATTTGTTTTATAACCACAGCAACAATTTTGGGCTTGTTCTTTCTTTATTTGCAACACATTTTTGCATGGCACAACTTACCCCTGTGTGGCACAACTTACCCCAGAGGTTAGATCAACTTGCCCCATGGTCGGGGCAAGTTGAGCCATTTGATATGCATTTTTGTAAAGCACATGGTCGGTTTAGGTGTACTAGCAGAAAACTGCAACTTGTTTCAAAATGTTCCCAAATAAAAGAATTTTATAATAATACACTCATCTTTGCAAAATAATTAGTCGTTTGGGTTCTGAAGAGCCAAAATGGAAAATTGGCTCAACTTACCCCGACTTCCCCTACAGGCGCACACTCTAAGCAAACAACGAATTTCACGACGCGGAACTGCGACAAGCGACAGTTCTTCAAGCGGCTTTCATCAGCTGCCTAAAGCATCTAAAGCACGCATGCGCACAAGAGAATTTCATTAAGAAAGTGTAACTGTGAATTTCACAGTTCCAAGCAAGTTTTATTTTTGTTTTTATATGAATTTGGAGATACCGACATTAAACTTAATGATTTTATAATGTACACATAGAAAAAAATAAAATAATAATAATAAAAAAACAAACGTATTATTTTTAATTTTATCATTAATATTGTGTAGAAATAACTTGGGGGTGCTGCAGTCCCACAGCTCCATGCATGAGCCGCCACTTGCTTGGAGTCTATATTCGTAACACCCTCCCCCTTACTAGAGAAATAAAACTAGAATCAGACGACCAGGCCTTTATGTGCTTCAGACTAAATATGCAACACAATATTAGCTACTTGTATTTTCTCTACCGCTCTCCCTCAAACCAAGACTGTACCCTAATTAACAAAGTCTCAGACAGCATAGATATAGCACTCTTCCTCGATACTAGCATACAAGTACATGTATTTGGTGACTTCAATGTCCACCACAGTAACTGGCTAGGATTCTCTAATCACACAGACGTAGCTGGTAGCACAACACATAGCTTCTCTATATCCCATTCCCTATCTCAGTTGGTTACATTTCTGACACGTTTCCCAGACCAGCAAGATCAACATGCCTCACTTCTAGATCTCTTTCTGACAACGGTTCCTGATGACTGTACAACAAATACCCACAGCCCACTCGGGAATGCTGATCACGCTGTGATCATGCTGTGATAATGGTAGAAATCAGCCTAAATTCTCACCCTAAAATTGAAGACCCACTACTCAAAACAATGAGGTATTACAAAAAGGCTGATTGGGAAGCCATCAGGGAACTCATCAGAGATGCCTCATGGCAAAATATCTTTACTCTTCCAACGGACCAGTGTGGAAATGAGACCACTGAATGGTTCAAAACTGCAATTGAAGCACATGTTCCCGCACGGAAATTCTATAGCAAGCCCCACTCTCCCTAATGGTTTACTTCTGCTTGTGCAGCTGCCATTTGTCAAAGGCAGCATGCGTTCCGCAGATTCAACCAACATAAGTCCAGCTCAAATAAACAGAAGTATATAGAAGCTAGAAATAATTGTAAGAGCCAGCAAGACAGATTACTCTGAAACCACCAGAAAACGCATCGAAGCACAGAAATTAGGAACCTGGGATTTTTGGAAAATCTACAACAGCGTAGTAAATAATGGACAGTCAACTATTCCCCCACTATCAAACAATCATGAGGTTGCTTGCACGACAACTGACAAGGCTAATCTGATTGACAGTCGGTTTGCCTCGAACTCCACACTGGACCAGTACACCACTCCCTCCCTGATTTTCCTCTGCGAACAGACGCCACACTAGATGATTTGAAAATCACCCCTTCTCAGGTACATGCTATCATAAAAAACCTAGACACCTCAAAAGCATGTGGACCAGATCTCATCCCGGCTGTGCTATTAAAAAAATGCTCTGCCGAGGTGGCTCCAATTCTCTCCAAACTTTACAATAAATGCCTTAACGAATCTTGCTTTCCCAACTGCTGGAAAACCGCTTCTGTGGTAGTCTTCAAGAATTCTGGTGAAAGAACTGACCCACTAAATTATCGCCCCATTAGCCTCCTCCCGCTTTTCGCCAAAATATTTGAGTTCTTAGTTAATCAAGCCCTAGTCCAGCACCTAACAGCTGCTAAACTCCTGACTTACAAACAATATGGATTCAGGCAAGCCCATTCAACAGCAGATATCTTAACTGTAGTTTCTGAACGTATATACCATTCATTGGACAAAACAGGGGAGTGTAGAGCGGTAGCCTTTGATATATCTAAGGCTTTTGACATGGTATGGCACGATGGTCTTCTAAGGAAAATTAGAATCACTGGAAGAATTCATGATATAATTAAATCCTTCTTAAGTAAGAGAAAAATCCAAGTTGTCCTCGACGGTCGTACATCTAAACAATATGACATAAATGCGGGAGTACCTCAGGGGTCTATCCTTGGACCTCTATTATTCCTGATATTCATAAATGACCTCCCTGATAAAATTGTTTCGGAGATGGGTATATTTGCCGATGACACCACTCTCTATAACAGATATGAGGGGAAAACAAATGAACACATATCCATGGAAATGGCAGAAACACTAGAGGATGACCTCCAATCCGTAGTGGAATGGGAACAAAAATGGATGATCACATTCAATGCTGCTAAGACTAAGCTTGTTTCTTTCAATAACTACAAGAAACCTTCTCTACCACCAATAGCAATGGCCAAGAACACATTGCCTGAAAGTACTTCTTTTAAACTCCTCAGCCTAACGTTTACAGGGAATATGAACTGGAATAGATACATTGAGAGCATTGCCAAGGCTGCTGCAAGGAAGGTTGGCTCCCTCTACCATGCTAGAAAACTACTTACGCCTGACAGTATCCTGTACCTCTATAGGGCCACCATTCGCTCATGTATGGAGTAATGTTGTCACATCTGGGCTGGTGCATCTGCTGCTTGTCTCTCGCTCCTGGACAGGGTTCAAAAGAGAGTCGGCAATCTGATAGGTCCTGAACTGTCATCTAGGCTTCAGCCTCTGTCACATCGACGAGATGTTGCATCCCTCTGCCTGTTCTACAAATACTTTAATGGTGAATGCTCTGACGAACTGCAAACACTTGTACCTCCCCGACGTAACTACCCCCGGCAAACCCGACAAGCTAGTAAGTCTCATCCCTTTACAGTAGGATCTCTAGGTGCAAGAAAGCCTTTTACTCCAATAGTTTCTTCCCCAGAACTGCAGATCTTTGGAACTCCCTTCCGGGATTCTGCTTTCCCAACTGCACTGATATACAGACGTTCAAGTGTAATGTTAACACACATCTTTCTACTCATCTCCCTTCATAATGGCCCCGCTAATTAAGTCCCTAATAGTAGCCCCCTGCTTCAAAGTGGCACTGTGCCTTGTTTGGGGTGAAAATTGAATTAAAAAAAAAACAAACTATTTTTAGCACTTATCCCAATTTAGGCGACATATTGTACCAGTAGACAGCTTGCTTTGGCGAGGTGCCCCCTCTCACTGCCTTTATTTGTGGTGGTTTCTTTCCACAATCCCGTTGCCACTGAATCTATAGGCAGCTCTGAAGAATTGACGGACATTCCATTTCCTTACTACCTCAGCAACTGCTACCAATCTAAATGTGGTCCCATTAGAAGCTCTTCCACCAAACCTCGCTCTAGAAACACCTTCTCCATATGGTAAAACGCCCTGGTCTGTTAGAAGCTCTTCCACCAAACTTCGCTCTGGAAACACCTTCTCCATATAGTAAAACGCCCAGGTCTGTTAGCAGCTCTTCCACCAGACCTCGCTCTAGAAACACCTTTTCCATAGGGCAAAGCGCCCAAGGCTGCAGTCGATCATTGTCATATAAAGCCCTTCCCATGTAATGGATAACATAAACTGCCAGTCTTTTCCAGGTCTCCATTACACCTAGTTCTCCTGTTTCATGCGTGCTTGGAGCAGGGTCAATTACTGACACCTGTTGCACATCCTGAACACTTGCTTCACTTGTTCCTTGTGGACACTCAGGTCGACTTTTCTCACCAGGAACAATGTCCTCTCTACAACAATATGGTGCAGATTATGCAACTCTCACACCCCAGGAATATCCAGATTAGACACTGCAGCAACATTCTCTTTTTTTGACACGAGCCAGCCCTTTTTCACTCTCATAAGAACATCTGCTTTGTTCTTCTCAGAGACCACCATGGTTATACGTAACTTCAAGGAAAACTCCTGCATCAGCTCAGCCAGCATCCCTAGCCTGTGCTTCACTAGCATCTCTTTTTTTTTTTTTTTTTTTTTTTTTACACAGTGATCACCACTTATCAAGGCCCGGAAGCCACTCAGGGATAAGGGTTATTGCAAGTACATTATGTTAGTGTGGAGATTTGATGAAGTGTTTACTTAAGGGGGTGGTTCATTAGGAATTTGTTAACGTTGGACTTGAACACATCCAAGTTGTAGTCCGGTGGGAAGCAGGCAGACGGAACAGAGTTCCACAGGCGTGCAATTCTAAGAAAGAAGCTTTGTTCATGGAATCCGCGTTTTGATTTAGGCACAGATATAGAGTGCTCCTTTCATTCTTATCCCTTTATTGTTGGCAATTACTGATTTTAGCCAGACAAATACAGTGGCAGAGTCTGTTTTCAAGCAGATGTTGCATAGTTCCCATTTCAAAGCCAGATTCACTCCTTTAGTAACCTCATCCAATTCTGCTACATTGATGTGGCTAGCATTATCCTTCTTTCTAAGCCAGGCCATGTCCTCCGCAATCACTCCACCCATTTCTAAGACAACACCTGTTGCAATGCTCCTTGCATCACACCATACAGCTTCATCCAGTGTTCGCAGCATTTTCCATGTTCCCTCATGCCATCGCTGCTGACTGTGACGCCTCCAAGTCGGCATATCACATCCATTCCAACAAGCGCAAAGAGGGGATATAATAAATATTCAACTAATATATATATATATATATATATATATATATTAGTGACCTGGCAAGGCCATAAGGGAGACAACGAAAGCAGCAAAACTGAAGCTGCCTGCCAGGACATTATATATACAAATGCGATATTCGTTTTCAGCATACCCTAAAACTTATAAAAGTAATCATTTTAAATGTTAAGGTGGAAACAAGGTAAAAATTTACCGTTTTATTTCTTTGTTTAAATAGTTGAATTTTCAGTAAAACAACAGAATAAAAATTACAAAAATTACCATCAACTGGTAAATATATAGTTGTTGCTTATAAGGATTCCTGGTATCCTGGTACTGTGAAAGCGACATCAAGGATTCATATAGAATATGACTTATGGTTGCATCTCAGAAAATAGGAGTATATTTTGGGCCAGATAGAGAAGATTTACAAAATTGAAAGTTGGACTAGTCCCAAAATGCACAAGTTCTGGTCGACTATGGGAATTTCCATCTTTTACAGAAATCCAAAATCTATATGAAAAATTTTCTTTGATTTATTTCTGAGATTAATTCATATCTACTCAATTTTTTTTCTTTGAGGGGAGTAGTAAATATCGACCATGAATGCTCTTTAGGCATTCAATGGCTACACCCTTTGGTGAGGAGGCAGGAAAATGCTTGCTCTCAATAAAGCTATATTTAAATACCACTATGATACTTAGTTTTGTTCATGAATAGACACCCACTGTATGATACCATGCACCAGTTTAAAAACAATTGAAATTTATACATCTTAATTTATAATTCATGACTTATGGTAAAGAGATACATCAGATTTGACTGCATAATCAGAAAGAGCACACAATTTTATATAAGAGTGCCAAGTTTCATGAGAATAGCTTGAAAAATAAATAAATAAATGGTGGCGAAATTACCGAATTTTTTAAATGTTGAGGTCCGTAATTTTGTCCACTTTTTCTAAAGAAACATGTCCAAGGAAAAGCCTAAATTTTGGCACTTAAAATTCTCATAACTACTGATGGCATTTGCATAATTCAAATGGGTTTAAGCATCTTTTACATAGCTCTTTTCATGTAAGTTGATAAAATAACAATTATCTAAAAAGAAAAAATCAACTTGTAATGCTATTTCAATATTCAATAATATATATTCAGCAATAAAGGATGACCCCCCCCAAAAAAACAGAGGATATTCAATTGTTTTTTTGAGCATTTTACAGTGAACGGAGAAAAAAAGGCCAAAGACCTTAGTGTTTTGATGTAATGTTTTGAATATAATAAACTAGTTATGACCAAAGTTTCATTTCTGTAGCAGAATTAGCAATAACCGAAATGAGGGGAAATAGAGAGCTTACCTCGGATACGTCTGTTGTGTTTTGGCCTGAGCAGAAGAGAGGGTTCCAAGATGGATTCCATGGGTTTTCATTAGCGTTTACCCCATGCAATTATCGTAGAATCTGTCTGCTCTCGCGCGATTATGCAAATACATAATTCCCGGCTGCTATAAAGGCAGGTCACTGGAAAACAGTCAGCGAGCGTCCTGCAGATTGTGTGTAGGTGGTTCTGGCGATTGGATTGTGCTTTGTGACGAACCACGTGTCTGTGAGAAGCGAGTTTTTTTCTTTCTGTTTTTTTTTTGTCTTCTTTCTCTACGGTTATTACAGACAAGAAATCCGTCTCTTCTAGAGGTGAGTGATACTGACTATTTCCTATCTGTGTTCTTGATTTTTTTCTTTTGCCTACTACATTTTGCTTCAATTTCACTCGAACAAAATACTAAAAAACGGGGCCTAATTAGAGTTGGGCCCGTTTTTTTGAGGTCACCCTGTATATATATCAACTTGTAATGCTATTTCAATATTCAATAATATATATTCAGTAATATATATATATATATATATATATATATATATATATATATATATACACCCCATGCCAGAATTATATGCAATCGATATTTTTCTTCTAACTACGATAGTTTTCAATGAAAGTTTATAAAATTTAGCCCATTATATGGCAGCACTAACACAAGCGCAGGTCTAAAAATTTAAACTAATCTGCACAGTAATAAACAATTGACAGCCATTTTGGTGATTTGTATTTTTTTTTCAGCGTGCCAACTTTATATGCAAACCAATGCTAAAATATGGTGAAGTGCTAAAAGATCATCGAAACATTTATTATTCTAGGAATTTGTCAATTGAGAACAACAATAATAAAGAACAAACAACTTCAATATGGTTTCATAGTACAATCAATATATTATATAATTGCCATTTTTATTGACAAGAGCAAAAAGCCTTTGGTCCATTGAAGATGTCAAACTTTCGATTTCATCTGATGAAATACTCTTTGGCAACAGTCAGAATAGCATTCCAGAGGTCATCCTTTGAGTTATACTGCCTTCTTCCGGAGTAAATATTTCGTTTCAAGATGCTCCACAGATTTTCGATGGGATTTAAATATGGAGAACAGGCTGGCCATTGCATTATTTTCCCATGTCTGGCAAAAACTCTCTCCAAATATTCAGTGGCTATCCTTGCAGAATGAGACGGTGCATTATCATGCATGAATACCATCTTTTTCCGGAATGCCAAATTCTTCTTGTGCCAGGGTTCCAAGTGTTCCTTAATGAAGTCAATGTAGAGTTTGGCAGTAATTTTCACTCCATCTGCGACTCTAAATGGTCTTACCAGCTCATTGCCAATGATTGCAGCCCATAACATCACACCACCACCTCCTTGTTGATGCTTGATCCTTTGGGGACGTAGACCCTCATTATGGTACCATCCTCCCTTCCACCCATCGGCTCCATCAAGGGTCGTTTGACACTCATCGGTGAACAAAACAGTTTGAAAATTCACTTTCATGTGATTTCTTGCCCATCCATCCTCTTTTTCTTGTGGATATCCTTCAATTGAGGGCAGACCTCTGACTTTCCAAATTTTGCAATCGTCCTCAGGATGCGACAATGAGTTGATTTGGGCACATCAGGAACGCCAGCTTTTTCAAAAAACTTGTTTGCGAGTTTCAAATGGGTTACGGCGAACTTCTCTCTTGATCTTGTTCATTGTTCGACATGACAGATATGATTTCTTACAAAATTTCCCTTTGTCAGAACGTCCATTGCAAAGTTGAGGGTTCGTACAATATTTTTTGATTGTACAACGGTGTAAAACTTTGGCAATTTCTAAGGTGGAAATCTTATTATGGCGCCTTTGAACAATTTACACTTCTCAGCTTGACTTAAATCACCTTTACGTCCCATCTTGCATATTAAGTTGGCAGGCTGAAAAAAACTGCAAGTCACCAAAATGGCTGCCGTTTGCTCGCTATTGCACGGATCAGCTTAAAATTTTATATCTGCGCATGCGTTAGTGTTGCCGTATAACGTGCGAAGTTTCACAAATTTTCATTGAAAACTATCAGTGTTAGAACAAAAATATCGATTTGCATATGATTCTGGCATGGGGTGTATATATATACATTTTTTTTTCTCCAAAACCTCTGGCCTTGATGGAGAGGAGACTAAAACTCACTGCTATGATTTCAAATGATTTGAAATAGCAGCAACGGAAGACTTGATCCAAATATTTCTCATATATTATATCTCCTTTCTTTTGGAAATAGGGTACGATTATGAATATCTCCAGTATCAAATAATCCTTATACACTGCGAAATTTACTTTATGTATGGAAACCAAAGAGAAGAGAAATATTTGGAATCAAGTCTCCCTTGTTATTTCAAATAATTTGAAACAATAGTAACAAGGCCAGAGGTTTGGAGGAAATATCAGATATTTTGTAATTCATATGCAAAATTAGGAAAAGAAATGACTATGATTGAAGCATTTTATGTAAAAAAGGCCTCAAAACTCTGGATGATAGATGATCCCTTTAATCCCTTTAATTAGTGGCTGGTCTGGAAGAGCCACAGAGGAGACAACCGAAGCAGCAAAATTGAAGCTGCCTGCCAGGACACTATTTATACACATGTAGGCAAATTTGGACATATTTTATTGGTTGAAAACAGATTCTATTTTACCAATTGTGATAAAATTTTAACCATAGAATAGAAACATAATCTTCAAAAAGCCTGCAAATTTTCATGTAGTTTCGTTCTATAGAACCAAAGATATGAGCATTTCAATATTCGATTTGACTACCATGATGTACCACCTTTTTTGCAATTTTATAAGTTTGAAATCTTGAAGACTATTGATCAGAATTTAACAAATGAAGGCTCGTTGGAAAACTAATGACCTGAATTGTGTAATAGGCTATGTTACCTTTTCCCTTAAGATCGCACATTGTTGTTTCAAAAAGTGAGGGACCACTTTTCTATATTAATTTAATGTAAAATGAACACCCACTTTATCGACACCTTCTTGGGGGGGTCTGATATTTTTTTTAGGGATGGTGTTTATTTGGTAATTGTGGCCTAGTAGATCAACACAAAAAATACCTTAAAAAACTTGTTTTCTAAATATTGTCGGATGTGCTGAAAAGGAATATCACATTTAAATTGTCTGCAAATAAGTATTTTTTCAGGTATTAAGCAAAAATATACACACGTACAATAATGACCACCACTTCTAACATAAGAATTACATTGCTTAATACCCCCCAAATACTTAATTTAAATGCGATATTCGTTTTCAGCACACCAGAAAACCTCTCTAAAACAAGTTTTTTAAGGTAGGTTTTGTGTTGGTATACCAGGCCACAATTAACAAATAAACACGACTACTAAAAAAAATAATGGATGCTCCCCTCCGCCCCCCAAAAAGTGGGTGTCATTTTGTGTTAAATTAATATAGAAAAGTGATCTCCTACTTTTTTAAACTATAATTTCTCCATATCTTGAAAACTACTTGTTTCCTGTTATTTTTTTTTTCAGAACCCTCGAAAATCTATGATAGTGGTAATTTTAAAGAATTTTTTTGTGGGTGGAAAGATACTACACCTTTACCAATATTTCAATGATAGTCTCATGTGAAACCATAACAGCAAGTTTTAGCCTCCCCTCCATCAAGTGCAGAAGTTTTGGGGATATATATATATATATATATATATATATATATTTAAAAGAGTGTAGCCATCAACAATTGTGGTTTTTTTTTAAAGGTTTTCATCATATTTTTATTTTAAAATATTTTTATAACGCGTTTCGAGCTTAGGGTGTGCTCTCTTCAGATATTTTCGTAAAAAGTTTTTCTTTAAAATGAGAGTTTGTAGAATTACCTCCGCTGATATTAAATATGTTTTTCAGAGTGATGCGTGTGTTCAGACATTCTGTCTCCAACTGTAAGTGTTCACAGTGTCCGGTCAAAGTTATTTTCAAAGAGTGTTTTTTAGTCCATATGGTGAAGGTTTTTATGGGTTTTTTAGGGTTCTTTTTAAAGACTTTCTTTCCCCATGTATAGCATACACTCACACACAATCACACACGCATACATATACATTCATGTACATGTACACATGCACACGCACACGTACGCAGGCACACACACATACACACACGTACATACATAGAAATATATGTAGGAGCATACATATATACACATATACATACCCACCTACACACTCACACACGTACTCGCATACATCCACCGCTAACAATTATTTTTATTTTTTTATTTTATATATATATATATATATATATATATATATATATATATATATATACTTTTTTTTTTTTTTTCCAACCAAAACACGCATGTATATATGCGCTTAATCATTCAGACATACGTACACGCACCCACACACACACAAGTAAGATGGAGAATAGGTAGAAGATATATATACACACACATACATGCACATACACACATATATGTACACACACATATATGTATGTGCACATACACTCACAAACATCCACATACTATGTAGGCACATACACATACACACACACATGCACACACACAGACATATGCAGGGGCTCACACATACGCGTATATCCATATCCACACGAACACATTTACCCACTCATACATGTGCATACATATGTATATATATATATATATATATATATATATATATATATATATATATATATATATATATATACACACATACATACGGATGTGCATACACTCATCCACCCATATATATATATGGGCACATGCACTCACAATCACATATACACATACATATTCATACATCCCACCTTATGCATATATTGGTTGAAGTTTCCTTTCCAATCCAAGCACATATGCATACATGGATTCGGTCACCCAAACATAAGTGCACGTATACATACAAACAAGATGCAGCATAGATAACAGATGATATATACATATACACACACGCATACACAATCATATGTGCACACCCACGCACACACACATATACACACGCACACACGCGCGCACATACACATACATACGTATAATTTCGAGTTGTTTGTTTAGTTAAGAGAAATGGTACTGTACTGGGTATGGGCGCGTGCACCCGCGAAAGTGTGTGTGTGCCTTATTGTGCTTTTTTTGTTGTTTCGTGTGTGAGGGTGTACACCTACCCAAGCATGCATGCGTGTAAGTGTATTTTGTGTTTTGCCTATTCATGTGTATAATTATGGAGAGATGTTTAAGGCGGGGTTAAACTTTGCTATGAAATTTTTTTCTTGTGTTAGCAAGTAGAAGTAGTTGTCAGTTTGGAAGATGGGCATTATCTCGAATCTGCCTCCACTGCATGTGTGTATATGTTGTGATACATGTAGGTGTCTATTTTCCGCGATTTTGATGTTGGATCGGTGTAGGGCTACTCTATTACTAAGGTTTTTTGTAGCGCCTATGTAGGATTTATCGCATGCTGGACATTTTATTACATAGATCACGTTTTTTGAGGTGCAATCTAGGTTTTTTTTAATTTTGAATGTTTGTATGGGGTTCGTAAATGTGTATGTGTTTCCCTCTAATATTATGTTGCAGACTCCACATCGTTGTTTGTTGCATTTTGTGACTCCTTTTGTTGCGTCTTGATTGAGTTTGGATGAGGTAAGAATGCGTTTTAGGTTTTTGGGTTGGCGTTTGCTTTTTATTATTTTTGTTGTTTTAAGGAAGTTGTTTAGTTTGCTCTTTTGGTTAAGTAGGACAAGGTTTTTCGTTATCTCTGTGAAAAGCTCTGGGTTGTTTGTGTTGTGTGTGGAGACGTATGTTAGGATTTGTTCTTTGTTTCATTCTTTAGGGGTTCTCAAATCTTCTACTGGTATATTTGTCGCAAGTTGGATCCCTTTGTCTATAAGTTGTGATGGGTATTTTCTTTTTCTTAAATTTATTCGTAGTTCCTTGAGTCGGATTTCCCGAAGGTTATTGTCCGTGATTATGGTGCAGATTCTACGTGCTAGGGTGTAGGGAATTGATTTTATGCAGCTTTTAGGGTGGTGACTTTTAAAGTGTAGGTATTGTTGGGTGTCTGTACGTTTGCGGTAAATGTCTGTGATAATGTTATTGTCTTTAATCTTTATCAGTATGTCTAGGAAAGGTAATTCTGTAGAGCTTTGTTCTATGGTGAATTTAATTTTTGGGTGTAGGTTCTGGAGTATGGTGTGTAAGTCTGTGATGTCCCCCCATGTGGGTTTCCATAGGATGAAGCAGTCATCTAAGTACCTTTTCCATGATTCTACAAACAGTATTTTAGTGCTGTGGCCAAATTTTTGTTCTATTTTTTTATATAAGGTTTCTTCTAGGTAGGCTAATGTAAGGGTTGCGTAAGTCGGTGCCATTTTCGTTCCCATTGCTGTACCTAGTGTTTGGATGTAGTTGGTATTGTTGAATTCGAAGGAATTATTATTTAGAATTATGTCTATACTATCGATAATGAATTGCTTTGTGAATCTGGGATGTAGTGTTTGTGCGTGTCTGTTGATCCAAAATATTATTGCTTCTTTTCCTAATTCATGGGGTATATTACTATATAAACTGCTAACGTCAAATGTAACTAATAGTGTCCCGTTTTCTACCGTATGTGGTAATGTAGTAAGAAAATGGATGTCGTCCCTTATGTAGCTCTTAACTTGATCTGTGAAAGGTTGTAATAAGATGTCTATTAAGTTGCTAAGTCTGCTTGTCGGACAGGCTGGTCCTGCTACAATGGGTCTAAATGTAAGGTCACTAGGGCTTGGAGCGCTAATATATTCTGAGTTTTGTGTATCGATGGCAAGTTTTATTGTGCCAGATTTGTGTATTTTAGGCAGTCCGTAGAAGTTGTTGGTCTTTGTAATGAAATTTGTGAGGAAGTCCTTTTCTTTCTTTTTTAATATTTTGTTGTGTGTTGTACAAAGTTTTGTGATTTTTGAGATGGTGGTGTTATCTATGTTGGTACTAATGGGTTTATAGTAGTGTTTGTCAATCAGTAATTCTGTAATTTTTGTTTCATAATACGTTTTGTCCATGATTACTACGGCACTGCCTTTGTCTGCTTCTTTTATTATTATGTCATTATTATTATGGATCTTTTCGAGTGCTTGTTTTTGCTTATGTGTGAGGTTGCTTGTGGTTTTGTGTTTTTTTTGGAGGTTAAGGTTCCAGAGATTTTCGAAGTAGCTGTTTAGTTCTTTTGTGTTGTTCTGTTTATTAGGGAAATATGTTGATTTGTTTTTTACTAAAGAATCATCTTTGTCCCCTTTGTTATCTAGTGTTTCTATTAGTCTAAATTTCCGTTCGAATTCTTTAAGGTCCTTTTTTGTTCTGCTATATTGCTTTTAGGGGTGGGGCAGAATTTGAGGCCCAGCTTCAGTATTTCCATTTCGTTCTTTGATAAGGAGTATGTGGATAAATTGATGATTTTGGGTCTAATTTTTTCTAACCTGGAATTGTTGTTCCATGGGGGCTTCCTAAAAAATGGTGGGAGTTGTTTGTTTCCTTGTTTCGAGGAGTGGTGTGTTTTAGGGTGATGTGATGTCTCCTTGTAAAATGAGTGTTGTGTACAATATTGTGAGGGTTCAGTGATAAATGATTAAATGGGTTGTCGTTATATGTTTTTTGTGTTAGATAGTTGTGTTTCAGTTGGAATTGGTGTTGCTGTCGAGGATACATGCATTGTTGTATAGGGTTGTGTTGTCAGCGTTTGTTGTAGGGAAGGTCTGTTTGTTGGGATTGGTGTTGCATGGGATATTCTGATTGTTCCCGTTGATGGGGGAGGTGCCTTAGGGGTTTGTTTCTTCGTGTGGGATATGAGGGGTGAGAGTTGTAGGTAGTGTTTTGAATTATGTGATGTCTCAGGTAGTTGTGTTGCATTGTGGGGATGTTTTGGTAGGGGTTGTTTAGTAAAGGTATTTTTTCGTTGTTTGTGTTAGCGATGTAGTGTCTGTGGGAATGGACTTTTGATTGTGTTTGCTGAATTGGGTGGTAATAGTTAGGTTTGTATTGCTTATGATTGTATATAAGTGGGTATTTTTGTGGAGATGTATTGTGTGGTATGTTGTCTGGTGTGTTGTGTTTGTTAAGGGTGCGGGTTCTTGTGTAATTTTGAGGTGTTATTAGTGTGCGTTTTGGCTGGGTCAGTTGTTGGGAATCTGTGTATGACGTGGATATATTGTGGTTGCTTCTTTGTGTGTAGTTGTATCTGTTGTGTGGATGTGTTTGTGTATGGTGTATGTTTCGTTTCTTACCTTTGTTATGTGATCTCTGTGTTTGCAGATATCGTGTAAGAGTGTTCTGTTCCTGGTTGTCCTTGTATGTGTTTGTCGATTGTTTGCTTCTTTCTTTTTCCGGCAGGTTTTTTAGCCAGGTTATTTTCCGTCCAATGATTTCCCTGGATTTTTCCTCCTCTTTTTTGCATTCAGAATCCCAGAGTTCCAAGAGGGGTTGGTGTGTTTCCTTGGGGCAAAGTTCCTTGATTTTTTTAAATATTTTATTGTCAATTTCTGTGTACTTCTCCGTAGAGTGTACTTTTTTGTCTTCCCGTATGTCGATTTCGGCCTGAAGTTTTGAAATATTTAGGGCTTTTTTGATTTTCACTTGTCTCTCTGTATCTTGTGGTGTAATTTTTTCCCGGAATTTATATGGAATGAATTGGTCCTCCATCGTTAGAAATGTCTTGTATGTTGTTGCGGTGTCGCTGCATTTTACTGCATGGTAAAAAGCCATTTTTCTTTGTTTAAGGAGGATGTTCCAGTTTTGGAGATTCTGTTTCTTGGCTTTTAGTAATTCATTCTGTATGTATGGTCTTCTAAAGTATTCCAGGTATTCTTGTTGTGTTTTGAGTTGGTTAATAGTTTCATAGCAAAGTTTAACCCCGCCTTAAACATCTCTCCATAATTATACACATGAATAGGCAAAACACAAAATACACTTACACGCATGCATGCTTGGGTAGGTGTACACCCTCACACACGAAACAACAAAAAAAGCACAATAAGGCACACACACACTTTCGCGGGTGCACGCGCCCATACCCAGTACAGTACCATTTCTCTTAACTAAACAAACAACTAGAAATTATACGTATGTATGTGTATGTGCGCGCGTGTGTGCGTGTGTATATGTGTGTGTGCGTGGGTGTGCACATATGATTGTGTATGTGTGTGTGTATATGTATATATCATCTGTTATCTATGCTGCATCTTGTTTGTATGTATACGTGCACTTATGTTTGGGTGACCGAATCCATGTATGCATATGTGCTTGGATTGGAAAGGAAACTTCAACCAATATATACATAAGGTGGGATGTATGAATATGTATGTGTATATGTGATTGTGAGTGCATGTGCCCATATATATATATGGGTGGATGAGTGTATGCACATCCGTATGTATGTGTGTGTATATATATATATATATATACATATGTATGCACATGTATGAGTGGGTAAATGTGTTCGTGTGGATATGGATATACGCGTATGTGTGAGCCCCTGCATATGTCTGTGTGTGTGCATGTGTATATGCCTACATAGTATGTGGATGTTTGTGAGTGTATGTGCACATACATATATGTGTGTGTACATATATGTGTGTATGTGCGTGTATGTGTGTGTATATATATCTTCTACCTATTCTCCATCTTACTTGTGTGTGTGTGGGTGCGTGTACGTATGTCTGAATGATTAAGCGCATATATACATGCGTGTTTTGGTTGGAAAAAAAAAAAAGTATATATATATATATATATATAAAATAAAAAAATAAAAATAATTGTTAGCGGTGGATGTATGCGAGTACGTGTGTGAGTGTGTAGGTGGGTATGTATATGTGTATATATGTATGCTCCTACATATATTTCTATGTATGTACGTGTGTGTATGTGTGTGTGCCTGCGTACATGTGCGTGTGCATGTGTACATGTACATGAATGTATATGTATGCGTGTGTGATTGTGTGTGAGTGTATGCTATACATGGGGAAAGAAAGTCTTTAAAAAGAACCCTAAAAAACCCATAAAAACCTTCACCATATGGACTAAAAAACACTCTTTGAAAATAACTTTGACCGGACACTGTGAACACTTACAGTTGGAGACAGAATGTCTGAACACACGCATCACTCTGAAAAACATATTTAATATCAGCGGAGGTAATTCTACAAACTCTCATTTTAAAGAAAAACTTTTTACGAAAATATCTGAAGAGAGCACACCCTAAGCTCGAAACGCGTTATAAAAATATTTTAAAATAAAAATATGATGAAAACCTTTAAAAAAAACCCACAATTGTTGATGGCTACACTCTTTTAAATATACATTTTTTCTCTCGTTGGAACTACACAACCATCACTTTAAATATATAAAACTACTTCATTTAATCACATAAATTAATATATGAAAGTATAATTTTATGCGTAAACTTTAAGTATTTCCTTCAACAGTGCTCAATACACAGGAAGAGCTAGGTAGTAAGTTATAAAAATAGATATGGCAAGTAAACTACACAGAATATTTCACGTTTTATCCATGCTAGGATTTGTCAGAAGAGTTGTGGTTATCTTGCGTTTTTATATACGCATATTCTGTTGAGTTTTTAATTAGCCAATCAGCTTCCTAGTTTCCACCGCACCCCTCCTAATCAGTCAATGGGCAGGCATTTACAGGACAAAGGCCCAGTTGACCTTAGGTTCAACCTTTGCGCTGGAGTTTGCCGAGACATACACTGATACATCCTCGGAAGAAATCCACATCATTAAAAAATGTAGAAAATCAGTTCTAATAAATAACAATAACCAATGGATAAAAACTAAAATGACAAATTCTTTTGATTTGACGATGGATGCTCTGGATTCTACAGGGGTATATTCATTCTATATACCCTCACAAGCATATTTGATACTATGGACATCAGCCTATATAGAGATGATGGATTAGCTATAATAAAAGACTCCAAAAAAGCCAAGGGAGTAACTTTAAGAAATTCATACACAAGGAAATGAAAAAATTAGGCCTAAAAGTAGATGTACTAGCTAACCTAAAAATAACAAACTTCCTGGACATCACGTTAAATTTGGATAAAAACACATATGAACCCTACTTAAAAGATAACGCTAATCCAATATACGTAAACCCTAAGTTCAATGACCCACCATAAATTATAAAACAGATTTCTAACTCGATCGTAAGTAGACTCAGCAATAACTCAAGCGATAAAAATGTATTTAACAGGTCAATCAATAGCTATGAAACAGCCCTAAAAATAGTGGATACAAAAATATTGATATCAAATACAAGCAACAAAACACCAATAACTATAATAAAAATAAAAATAGAAGAAAAAGAAATATAATCTGGTATACGGTGCCTTACAATCAAATGTTAAAAACAAAACTTTCCAGATCTCATCAAAAAGCACTTCCCTGTAACCAATCCCTTGCACAAAATTTTCTATAAAAATAACCTAAAGTTATCATACAGCTGCTGCTAAAATTTAGAGATGATAATTAAAGCACATAATAACAAAATATTAAATAAAAGCAAGGAAAACAATAACAAAATAAACAATAAAAAAGTGGACATTATGAAAAAGTAAAACTAACACAAAGGACACATATGTAACTAGTAGAAATAATAATAATAATAATAATAATAATAATAATAATAATAATAATAATAATAATAATAATAATAAACCAACTCCGGACAACAACAAACATAGTAGAAATAAAAATAAAAATACTAATAATGAACAAGATAAATGCAACTGTAGATCCTGAACACTTTGCCCACTTCAAAATAAATGTCTAACCAGAAGCATATTTTATCAGGCCACAATATTTGCGAAAGAAAACCTGAATAACAAGAAATATTACGTAGGTATGACTTCTTTAGATTTCAAAACCCGATATTATGACCACAAAAATATGTTCAAAAATAAAACCACTAAATGGAAACAACACTAGCAAACCAATACTGGGAACTCAAAGAAAGCGGACGTTTGCCGGTAGTCGAATGGAAAATAGTAAGACAAGCAAACACATCTAGAGACCTAGACGATCCATCTTTCATGAAAAATTTGCTATCTTATACTTTAAAGTACCCCAACATCTACTAAACTGTAGAAGAGAAATAGCGAACAACTATGTACACAGGATAAACTTTACTCTAGGATAGCGATACAAAATAATTTTAAAATTAACAATAACAATAGAAAATAAATAGATAAAATAAACGTACATATACATTAATTATCATATATATATATATATATATATATATATATATATTAAGTAATGTGACTTATAAATTTAAAAAAAAAATTTTTAATTCAAAAATCAAATTTTAATTAAATTAAAAATCAATTTCATAAGAAGGAACAACAACAAAGTCAAATATATTATTAAAGCACATAATAACAAAATATTAAATAAAAGCAAGGAAAACAATAACAAAATAATGACTTTGTTGTTGTTCCTTCTTATGAAACTGATTTTTAATTTAATTAAAATTTGATTTTTAAATTTAAAAAATTTTTTTTACATTTTTAAATTATAAATCACATTACTTAATATTGAATTAGCTCTAGGACATTTAACTATCGAGCTTATTATATATCTAAATTACAACGAGCATTTCCTGTATTTTAATTAAACTAGTAATTTCACTATTACATTAAAATACACTTAGCTCTTTAGACTATTATTCTAATCTCCTTTAAATTATATATATATATATATATATATATATATATATATATAAACTAACATAATATTTAAAAAAATCACATTTACATAGGTTAAAAATAGGTCAGATCACTCGATGTCTACGCTTCCTGCTAAAAAAGCACACACAAAGGAAGGGTTGAACCTTTGTCCTGTAAGTTCCTTGCCCATTGGCTGATTAGGAGGAGCGGTGGAAACTAGGAAGCTGATTGGTGAACTAAAAACTCAATAGAATGTACATATATAAAAAGGTCTGGTGTATATGATTCTTGATTATTTACCTTTGGTTAAGTCCATGGTGCGTTTCACCCAGTAGAAACCATAGAATGAAAAGGAATGTTAAAATTCCATTTCAGTTTTTATTAGCAACTACAAAACGAAATAAAGCAGAAAAAATGGCATAAATAAGCCTTTGATTTGGTTAAGTCCATGGTGCATTTCGCCCAGTAGAAAGCAAAGAATGAAAAGGAATGTTAAAATTCCATTCCAGTTTTTTTAAGCAACTACAAAACGAAATAAAACGGAAATGATGTTTTATATGTTTATTTTATAAAAAAAATGGAAATAATAATTTTTTTGCTGGGGAAAAAATGGTAATTAAGCAACGTAAATGTAAGCGTAGAATAAGAATTAATGTTTCTGGGAATGTCGCTATCGGTTAATTCAGTGGTGTATTTCACCTATGTGGAAGTATAGAATGGAAAGGCACAGTATAATTCCATTCCAGTTTTTTAAGCAACTACGAAGTACAGAAAACCGAAACCAGTGTTCCTTTGTAACTGTCCTTTGTGAACGATCCCGGAAATGGAGTAAGTAGTGGCAGAGGAAGGAGGAATTATTTAGAAAGAAAAGATTTTACTACTTCTATTGATTTTAACCGATTTTGGCAGTGAACTCTCAGCAGAAAAAATATAGGAATCTACGATTATCGAGGAAGTGGAGAGGTAATATGCCTATAACACACCTCAGATATGTCGCAGTTTGTGCATATTACATTTGCATGAAATGTCTTGATTTTTAATTCTATTAAGGTCAAAATCATAGGGGAAAAAATGAGTTCATTTTATATATATAGGGATTATGGTGTGAATAGAAATGTATGTAATCATTTTTGTGTCTAGTTTTGCGGTGAACTTTGAAGGATAGTTTATTATTGGATTTTATGATAAGTATGTCTAGAAAAGGTAATGAGTTATTGTTTTCTGTTTCATAGGTAAAGTTTATGGAAGGTTCGACTGAGTCTAATTTGTTTCTAATGATATTTATGTGTGTGTTTTCAGGAAGAAAAATTAAAATGTCGTCAATGTATCTACAATATTCTGTGTTTTCAGGAAGAAATCTGAATTTGAAAGGACCAGATTCTAAGAATTCTAAGAAAAGGCAGGCTAATACTTCCCTAAGGAAGACCGAAATTTTGTTTGTAGAAATTGTTATTGAATTGAAAATAAGTCATGTTAGTTATAAGTCTAATAATTTTTATAAGAGTGTCAACACATATTTGAATTTCAACAGATATATTCTTTCCAAAAGAATATTAACTACGTTCATATCTTTTAAAAACATATTAATGACTATATGATGTTATTAAAATTTCCCTTTCTTTAACAGCACAAGCCCTCCTCCTTTTTTGAATTTCCAACATTTTTTTCCGTTTCTGGAATAGAACAACGTCACACTTTGCACATAAAACATTTTCAAATATTTTGTACGGTTTGTTTCTTTTTATTTCTCTATTTGGTCGGAATACTATTTCCATTATTTTCATCATATATATATATATATATATATATATATATATATATATATATATATATATATATATATATATATATATATATATACTAGCAAAAGTACCCGTCGTTGACTGGGTTCAAAAACAACCTACAGAAAATGGACTTTGATTTATGAAAGTATGATAGGTTATGAAAAGGAAGGGTTGTAAAGAGTCAGCTTCGAATTTGAGGTATCAAAACCAAAGCAAAATATGATGAAAGTGAAAATAAAATAGATAAACCCCATAATTTATTATACCATACCTGTTCTCACTGAAACACTTATCACAATATTCTGTGGATCTATATTAAAAAACCTTGTTAAACTTTGTGACATATTTCCATTTTATGAAGGTCAGGCGCAAACGAACACTCCATAATTTTATTATACCATATTTCTTCAAACTAAAACATAATTATCAAAGTATACTTATGCAGATAGTTATGAAAATCTTTATTAAAGTTTGTGCCTATTTTTATTCTATGGAGGCCAGGCACGTACGCAGACCCCACAATTTTATTATACCATCCCTATTTAAGTTAAAACATACTTATCAAAGTATTATTATGTACATCTATATAAAAAAAAACTTGTAAACGTTTTTTTTTAATTTTTAAATTTTTTATTTCCATACTTTGTGGACAAGACGCGAACGCAGACCACACAATTTTAATGAACCACCGTTCTACCAGATCAAACATACCCATTCCTGTGTCTTGATACATCTTCTATCATTATATGTAATCAGTTTTTAAAATAGTCAACCATATAGGAGTCTATTCGTGACCAGACACACACACACACACACACACACACACACATTCAGCTTTATATTATAGATATATAATTATAGTCATCCATATAGAGTACTGTTTCGCTGTATCACAGCTCATCAGTGCGACTAGACAGGCAACTACCTCAAGCGAGGATCAAAATCCAACCACCCAAATGACAGTCAAGGCTTATCACCATTACGCTATTTGGCATCTGCTGTGCGAGTAGTGAATTAATGATGTTTTGACATTGTCCAAATGCCTAAGCTCAATTTGTTAACACAAAAAGCATTGCTTAATACGCTAATGGCAGTTTGTATATCACTTCCCAATATGTTCAACCTAGGATATGGGGGCATTATGAAAGTCATATCTTACACAACATGGAAATTCAATTATGATTTTTTTTTTTTTGCAAAAATATATACTATGGAAAATATATACTATGGTAAATATATATAGTTACATGATAAAACAAACAAATATTAAACATTAAACAACAACATTTCTTGTTTTTTTTTTTGGTTAGAAACAAAGTGTAGTATCTGTTTTGTTGCTGCATTTACTCTATTCTGTCCTCAACCAATGAAATAGAAATGAGTCAATTTTTTTGTTCCAATCTAGAGTTTCTGTAATGTATGTAAATAAGGTTCAGACAGAGTAGTTTCCCTTGAACTAAGAAACCAACTAACATCCGAGTTTTCACCACACATGTGTGGACGCCATGACAGTTGTACATCATTGTAAATAGACGCTAATAAAAACAAGTTCTCGTTTACTGTGCTTGTGTGAGTTTATTACAAATTGGCGATGATGATTCAAACAAAAAACAAATTATGGCTACCTTCAGTTGGTTGGAATCGTTTGATAGTTCAAGTGAACAATGGGACCAATATATTGAGCGTCTGGAAAACTACGAGGATACTCATGTGAAGAAGAGACGATCGATTCTTTTATTGGTTTGTGGGGGTAAGGTGTACAAACAAATATCAAGTTTATTAGCCCCAGAAAAAACGAAAGATGAAGAATTTGACGAACTTGTCACACTCAGTCCAAAGCCGTCTGTGATCGCTCAGAGAAAAAAGTTCTATACAAGAAACCGCCAACCGGGCGAGTCGATCACAGACAGAGTTAAGAAGCATGCGTGAAGATTGTCATTTTAGAATATTTTTGGACGAAATTCTATAGGCTAAACTCGTAGTAAACGATGACAACACATCAGAGGAGACTACTTATAGAGAGAGACACTATCACCTTTAATGAAGCTTTCAACATAACGGTCAACATCGAATCGGCTTCCAAACATTTACAGGACATTCAAACAAAAAAATGGAAGTAAACAAAATTTTTACACCACCACGTGGGCAGTCCAAAAAAATAAAACATGTATATAGACACCATGAAAGGTCAGAAGAAGAGTGTACCTGTTACATGATAAGGGCTGTCCCCTTTTCATGTAAGTATAAAAATAGAGAGATTAGTTAAAATGAAAATGAAATAGCATAGGCGAAATTCGAACCTCGTAATCTAGGTTTAGAAATAGATTACGTGTGAGAATTTAAAAATGTAAAACAAACATTTGTTTAGAATATAGATAAATATTTCAAGGAAAGAATGTTAACTATCAAGTTTGTTATGAAATTTTAAATTGAAAGAATGCAGCTTATAAGATAATGTTTTAACATATTGAATATAGGTTAAAATTCCTTTTGTAGAAATAGGAAAAGTTTTGGACACGTATGTCCAGGACACGTGAAAGAAGGCACATGTTTTAACATATGTATGACGTCACGGAAAATAGAAAGTTCTAGGAATAGAGTTAGTCAGTCAGTGAAGAAACTTGGAGAGAGACAGTCAGGCGTCTAGGAGCGAGACGTCACTTTAAGAAAAAATGTGAGACTTTGAATTCTTGGTGCTGGAAACACGGCCGTGTGACGAAATAAACCATCAAGTGTTTTTTGTAAAGCTCGTCTTGTGTCTTATGATTCTTACAGAAAGGTAAAGTGGAATTGTATTATATATTTGTGTTATATGTCTTTACATACACGTCTCAACATCATCATGTCCGAACTGTCTGAACACTATCCCTTCACTCCAAGAGCTTTCTTCTTCCATTCAACACAATTAAGGAATGAACATTTAATATATAAGAATCTCTCATAACATGAACAATCTCTCTAAGTCTCTCGTACAACAACTTATACAACTTCTCTCTCTCTCTGAGTCTTACAACATCTCTCTTAATAAATCTCTCTCACTAAGAAAAAGCATCACTTATAATAAGACTCTTCCTAAGACTCTCTCTTTTAATGAGACCCCCTATATAACATACCCATTGTGGAGCAACACATGAAGCAAGTAAGTGCCCTTTTAGATATGCCATGTGTCACTACTGTAAAAGACGAGGGCACATAGCGGATAAATGCTTTAAATTAAACATGAAAAAGAAACCCGCCAATAGGGTAGAAAAGAAAAACAATTTGGTGAAGCAAATAGAAGTGGAAGACACAGACTCAGATAATTCCGAGGAAGTTTATACCATAAATAGAATAAGAGCATCACTGGAAAAAGTGGACCCTTATTGTGTAGATATCAACATTTGTGACAAGAGGGTTTCTATGGAACTATGATACAGGAGCATCTGTAACAATAATGGGACTGAAAACGTGGAAAAAAAGCAATAAAAAGTGTTGGAGCCCACAAAAGTACGTCTTAAGTCTTATACGGGAAATTGTACAAACAGGTGATTGGACAAACGAAAGTTCCAGTGCAGTTGGACAGTCATCAGGTGGAATTACTGTTAATTGTGGTAGAGGGGGATTCACCCACACTCCTGGGCAGAAACTGGCTGCAACACGTGAGATTGCCATGGAAAGAGATTTTCAAGGTGCAAACAGTGAAACAGTGACCAACACAAACTGGAAGAAATATTAGCAAAGCATGAGGTTGTGTTCGATGGGAAGTTGGGTCAAGTAAAAGGAACCCAGGCCAGTTTGTATGTAGACCCAGAGGCAAAACCCAGGTATTTCAAACCAAAGTCAGTACCCTATATGCTAAAGAAGAAAATAGAAGATGAATTAGGAAGACTGCAAAAAGAAGGAACAATTTCACCAGTTGAATTCTCTGAATGGGCTACACCAATAGTACCTATTTTAAAAGCGGATCAGTCTGCACGCATTTGTGGTGATTATAAAGTGACATTTAATCCAGTCACTAAATTGGATAATTATCTGATATCAAAAACGGAAGATCTATATGCAACATTAGGAGGAGGTGAATCTTATACCAAGCTAGATTTAAGTCAAGTTTACCAGCAATTATTGCTGGATGAAAAATCAAGAAAATTAACAACTATTAATATTCATAAAGGCCTTTTTATGTGCAACAGATTATAATATGGATTGAAATCAGCCCCAAGAATATTTCAAAGAACTATGGAAAACATTTTGCAGGAAATTGGAAGCATAATTACTAGAATTGATGACATTCTACTAATAGGTAAAACCAGAAAAAACACTTAGAGACCCTGGAGGAAGTTTTGAACAGGCTGGAAAAATGTGGAATTTGGCTAAACCGGGAAAAATTTGCATTTTTAGTGCCCGAGGTATTATATCTAGGTCATATAGTAAACAGGGAAGGAATAAAATCTGCAAAAGAAAAAGTGAAAGCCATCAACAAGGCGCCACGCCCAACATCAGTAAAGGAGCTACAAGCTTTTCTGGGTATGATACGTAAATTACAATGCCCAGTACATTTCAAATATTCTGGCTCCTTTGCATCAGTTATTGAAGAAGGAATCAAAATGGGAGTGGACGTCCAAACAAGAAGGAGCATGGGAAGAAGCAAAAGAACAATTAAATTCTTCAAAAGTGTTGGTGCACTTCAACCCAAACAAAGCAGTGACAATGGCATGTGATGCTTCCCCATATGGGGTAGGCGCTGTACTATCACACATCATGGAGGATGGATCCGAAAGACCAATGGCTTTTGTATCAAGGACCCTCACACCAGCAGAAAAAAATTATGTCCGAATTGACAAGGAAGCGTTGACAGTAGTTTTTGGAGTGAAAAGTTTCACCAATATCTGTATGGAAGGCCATTCACATTATATACTGGCCATAAACCGCTCTTGGGATATTTTAAAGAAAATAAGAAAATCCTAGAGATCGGTTCGGCGAGAATTCAACGTTGGGTAATAGTCCTATCCACATATGCATACACACTAGAATATCGGGAAGAAAGGAAAAATAGAAATGCAGATGGGTTGAGTAGGTTGCCGAGACATAAAATATTGGAAGAAGTGCCCATACCAGAGGAGAGCATCATGCTGTTAGAATACCTCGATTAAACTCCTGTTACGAGGGGCGTGCAATAAGTAATGCCCCTGACCCACTTCCAGTTGTCTGATCTAGCTGAAATTTTGCATGTGCAATGATTTATATCTCTACGGGTTATGTGGCAAATTACAGCTCTGAACTAAATGTGATTTCTGTTTTACAGGTGTTTGAACTGAGTCAGGTGTGAAATGGAGCCTGTTGAATGTCGAGCAGTGATCTGGTTTTTGTATTTGAAAGGACGCACACCACAGGAGACTTTTGATGAAATGAAAGAAACTTATGGTGATAATGCCCCATCATATGACCTTGTAAAACGCTGGCATCGTGAATTCAAACATGGCCTGAAGTCTGTGGAAACAGCTCCCAGACCTGATCGCCCCCTCCTCTTCTGCCATTGATGAGGCATCTCTCCATCAAGTTGAGGCTGCCATTTTGGAAGATCAGCACATTACTTTTCGCCAAATAGCCCAAGATGTCAAGATTAGTACAGGGTCTGTGGAAACTATCATTCATGACCATTTGCATAAGGTGTCTGCCAGATGGATTTCCAGGTTGCTCACACTATTCCAGAAGCGAGAATGCGTTGAGTGCTCGAGGACGAATTTGGAGATGTGCCAAGAAGATGAGCCAAAGTTTTTCAAAAGATTGATTACACAGGATGAAACCTGGGTCCATCACTATGATCCAGAGACCAAAGCCCAGTCAATGCAGTGGAAGCACTTTGACTCACCACCTCTGAAGAAGACAAGGGTGCAGCCCTCGGCTGGCAAGGTCATGCTCACAGTCTTCTGGGACCAGGACGGAGTAGTGATGACAGATTTCCTGGCAGAAGGTACCACAATTACAGGAGCCTGTTATGCTTCACTTTTGAGGAAATTAAGGGAAGCTATCAAAAGCAAGAGGCAGGGCAAGATCAGCAAAGGTAACCTCCTCCTGCAGGACAACACTTCGGTCCACAATTCGCATGTTGCCAGATCAGAAGCACGGGCGTGTGGTTATGAAATCCTTCCCCATCCTTCCTACTCTCCTGACCTTGCACCCTCTGACTTTCACCTCTTCCCAGCCATGAAGTTGTTTTTGAAAGGAAAACGTTTCCCAGATGATGCAGCCTTGATTTCTGAAGTCATGTCGTGGTTGGAAGACCAACCTGGGGTGTTCTACAAAAACGGTCTCCAGAGCTGCATCAAACGATGGGAGAAATGCATAACTCTGGTGGTTCCTATGTAGAGAAAGACTAATAACTGTGCCAAGTTTCATTGCTCTACTGCTATGGGAAGTGGGTCAGGGGCATTACTTATTGCACGCCCCTTGTACATACCAAGAAATTGCGAGGTGGACAAAAAAGAACAAACTCCTAAAGCAGGTGCTGGACTATGTAAAAAATGGGTGGCCAGAGAAGTGTCCTACTACAGAAGATTGGCAGCCTTACTTCAATAGAAGACATAAATTGGGAACTGTGGAGGAATGCTTACTTTGGGGAAACCGAGTAGTAGTACATATACAAGGGCGAAAAGAACTTTTAGAGGCATTCCATGAGGGACATCCAGGAATTGTAAAAATGAAAGGGCTGAGCAGAAGATATTTTTGGTGGCCAAAGTTAGACCAGGAAATAGAATTTAAGGTGAGGAATTGCTATGAGTGTCAATAAACCAATCAAATGCCAGCAACCGCACCTTTGCATCCTTGGGAAATCCCTGAAGAGGAGTGGTCTAGATTGCACACAAATTATGCAAGCCCATTTAAAGGTCATATGTTTCTGGTGATAGTGGACGCTTTCAGCAAATGGTTAGATGTGTATATATCAAACTCATCCACCACAAATACCACTCTGGAAAACCTACAAAGATGTTTGCCAAAAAAAATTGTAACAGATAATGCAGCCGTTTTTGTAGGTGAAGAATTCCAAGCGTTTATGTCAAGACAAGGAATCCACCATATCACAACATAACCAAAACACCCTTTTTCAAATGGATTGGCAAAAAGATATGTACGCATTTTTAAGGAAGGGATGAAGAAAATGGGTCATGAGAAAGGCTCCCTAAGTTCAAAACTGAGCCTTTTCTTGTTGTCATATAATTCCACACCACAAACGTCACGGGCATATTACCAGCAGAATTATTAATGAACCGAAAAATAAAGACAGTTTTGGATTGGATTATTTTGAAAAGACTACAGTGAGGGAACGGATGAAAAAACACCAAGAAATCCAAACCTCATGACAACTCTAGGATCATACGAGAATTTAGAGAAGGTGAATTAGTTTTCACCAAAAATTTCTAAAAAGGACCAAGATGGAAAAAGGAGTGGTCATGAGACGGACAGGCCCAGTGTCATATGAAATTAAACTAGAGTCGGGGACACTGGAAAGGCGACATGTGGATGGTGTAAAAAAACGGATAATGCTGGACTCAGATAGAGCTTCGGAAATAGAAAGAACAAACCCACAAAAAATAAAACAAAATTCGGACACAGACTGGGTGATCCCACTGACCTCAGATGCCAGTAGTCCAGGTAGTTCTCATCCGGCCAGGGAAATGACAACTGGAATGGGGAATTGTGGTGTTTTATCATAGAATGGAAGACAGAGCAAAACCTCTTTACTAGGCTTTACTGAACTAATTTCACAGTCAATAATAAACGTAAGAGCAAATAGTAAAGAGCAGCAGTAAACGCAAGAACTGTTAGTAACGAAATGTTGAAGAAGAAAAAAAAACTCAGCCCTTTTAAAAAGGAAAAGGAACGTGTGCAAAATCACGTGTCATAGAAACTTTAACGGAAATATAACAATCTCCCCTCCCACTAGTAAGAGAGATCACAAGGTGTAGATTTTTTTTTTTTTTTCAAAGTACAGAGTTATCTTTCAAAGTGGCGAAGTGTTTTATTTATAAGTCCAGTCGCTGAACTGGTTTACGGATTTGGCTAGACCAGCATGGAAGCAGTTCAATATTCGAAGGGCTGGCAGGCCTCTGCGAATTCTCTATATTTTCTGCATTAGGTGTATTGTCAACTGGATTTGTTTTAATCAAATGGGCCAGGTCTGCATTTGCAAGGTCGGGTCGAGTATTCTCAGCATCAGAGCGTGGAAAACGAGCCAAATGTCTTAGCGCCACTGAATCCTCCCGGCCATCATTATGCCGTATTCTCGCATGCGTAGGGTTGGCTTTGAGGAGTTCCACTACCTCGACGATCGGGTCGTACTTGCTCCTGTTGCCAAACCGTTTCAATAGTACCTCCCCAGGTTCGCAGAGCCAAACAGATAAGGCAGTACCGGTAGAAGAGCGCCTTTCAAATTTGAACAATCGTTCGTGGGGAGTTGCATTCATACTAGTGCATAGTAAGGAGCGAATCGAATTTAAAACATCAGGCAGAACATCCTGCCAAGCACTAAGGAGTAACTGTTTAGATTCCAGGGCCAATAATATTGAGTGCCAAATAACGCCGTTATAGCGCTCACACTGACTGTTTCCTCTTGAGTTGGGTGCACTAGTGTTACTGCACCCAACTTCAAGTCGCGTCAGGAAATTTCTGAAATCCTCCAATATGAACGATGTTCCTCATTCAGAATGGATGAAAGCGGGGAGTCCAAAAATAGAAAAAATATTCGTCAGGCACTTGATTGTGGTCTGCGAAGGACAATCACGGCAAGGGAACACAAAGGGAAATCGACTGTACTCATCCATGATAGTAAATAGGTAACAATATCCTTTCAAAGATGCCAGGACAGGCCCCTTGAAGTCTACGGAGAAGCGCTGAAAGGGAGCAGTAGTGTGGATCAGTGTTAGTAGGGCTGAAGAAAGGTGTATTAATGAACTGTGTATGGCCCTTAGCTCCTCCAAGGAGGAAGCAGTGGCACCACATACTCTCGATAAAGCATCGGCAACAATGTTTTCATTTCTGGGACTGTGTTTTATATCGTACGAGAACGGGAGAAGCTCCATTTTCCACCGAATGATTTTATCGTTTTTAATTTTTCCTCAGTTAGCTGGTTTATACATAAATGATATGGTTTGCTGGTCTGTTACGATAGTGAAGTGCTTCCCAGCAAGGAGGTCCCTCCATTTTCAGACACATTCAACTATCGCATAAGCCTCTTTTTCAACTATGTGTAGTCACATTTCCGATGGGTTTAGTGAGTGTGAAAAGAACGCTACAAGCCTATCAGCCTGTAAGCCTTTTCTGATAGCCTTTTCTGAGGCATCAGTTTTGATAGTAATTGGTAGTTCGTCATCGATAACCTTTACAGATGATTCGGCGACGTCTTTCTTAAGTTTCTTGAAAGAATTCACAACTATAGGCAGCATGGGAAAGTGTTTATTTTCAACCAGGGGACGAATTTTGTGTGAATACTTAGGTATCCATTTTGCGTAGTAAGAAAACATACCAAGGCACCTTTTTAATGAATTTGGATCTGAAGGAGGAGGCATTTGCAAAAGGGGTTTCAAATGCTCAGGATCAGGTTGGATAGTTCTGTCACAGATCTGGTATCCAAGCAAATTGATAGAGCGTAGCGAAAACTTTGATTTTACTCAGTTTATTTCGACGTTGTGTGTTGAGGCAGCCTTTAAGAAACGTTCCAAGTTAGCGTCATAGTCCTCTTGAGTTTTACCGCAAATGGTAATATCATCAATGTAAAAAAAAGTTCCGAATAACTTATTTTCAGGAATAAAGGAATTCATAAATCGTTGAAAGGCAGAAACCCCATTACTGACACCCATGGATATTCGTTTGAATTGATACAAACGATTTCCAGCTTGAAAAGCCGTGTAGGGCCGATCTTTGGGACAAATTTCAATTTGGTAGTAAGCCTTAAACAAATCAATCGTACTAAAAATATGATACTGGGCAATTTGGTTTCTGAGATCCTCAATCCGAGGCAAAGGGTACGCGTCAAGTAGGGTGAAACAGTTAATAGTTTGGGAAAAATCAACCACCAGTCGTTTCTTTCTATTAGGTGATGAAGTTACAACAATTTGAGCACGCCTGGGTGAATAGCTGGTTTCAATGACATCGTCCTTAAGTAGTTGAAGAATTTCCTTTTCAATAAATTGGGCATCCTCCGCACAGTAGTTTCGGCATTTTGTAGCAATGGGTCTGCAATCAGGGGTCAGGTTTTGGAACAATTTTACAGGGGCACAACTGATCTTGGTTAGCCCACAGATTTTTAAGGCATCCTGAGCTCCACCAAAAGAAATAGTAATGCCCCGGTGTAGTTTCCAAAATGGCACCCTGAGTATAATGTCCATACAGGAGTCAGGAAGCACAATAAGGTTAATCCCTTTATATTCGCAACCATTGAAGAAAATTTTCTCGGTGCAATATTCAGACAGTTTAAGGGAAATGGCGGATGATGCCATAGAAATTACGGAGTTCCGTTTTAAAGTGGGCAGTCTCATTGTTTTGACAATGCGAGCACTGATAAAATTATCAAAACTGCCAGTGTCTATAAGGGCAGTTAACCTTTTTCCTTTTAACTCCACAGGTTCGGTGATAGGAAGGCAACTATCACCACCTTTAGCATGCCCCCTATGATAGCAGAAGAAGAACGTGAATGTGTCGTTAGAGTGGAACGGCAAACTTTAGAAAAATGCCCGAGTTTACCACAGCTTTGACATACCTTATCGCGGGCAGGGCAAAGGTGGCGGCCATCCTTAAGGTGATGTCACCCTCCACAGTTGTAGCACTTGCCACGAACAGGAAGGGCAGCAGAGAACTGTACAGAGTCACACTCCATTCGAGAATCAGTTGGAACAGAATTTTTAGAAATACAAGTCGCCTCCTCGGCAGAATCGATCAGCACATTTTTAGTTCCCGTAGTAGAAGTAACAGCGACTGCTCCAATCTGAGAGGCATACGATTCCACGCGAAAGTGAGCTTGTTCTAAAGCCCTAGCACATGGAGTAGCTTCTGTGAGAGTTAGTGTCTGTTTCAAGGAGCCTAGCACGTATCAATGAGGACCGGAGACCACAAATGAATGCATCACGGACAGATTTATCCCTGTAAATGGTGGCCGTTATGTCTTTAAAACAACAGTCAGCGGCAAGTCAATTCAAGGCTTGAACGTATTGGTCGACAGACTCGTTTTCTTGTTGCAAACGCGTGGAAAGCAGATGTCTAGCGTGAATAACGCTTGGAGACTTGTCATAAACGCCTTTCAATAATTCCACGGCATGCTCAAAACCAGAGCAACTTTCGATAACATCAGCAACAGAGGGACCGATGTTTAAATAGAGAACTTCTAGCTTATCAGGGTTTAACGAAGCAATAGTTGATAAGTAGTAATTAAAGTTGCGGAACCATAATTTCCAAAGCTTGCTGGCCTGAGAGTCTGCCGAGGAAACATCAAATTTATCCAGGCGAATTATCTTCTCCATGAGGAAAATAAAAATTAGTTTAGTAAATTATGGTGTTTTATCATAGAATGGAAGACAGAGCAAAACCTCTTTACTAGGCTTTACTGAACTAATTTCACAGTCAATAATAAACGTAAGAGCAAATAGTAAAGAGCAGCAGTAACCGCAAGAACTGTTAGTAACGAAATGTTGAAGAAGAAAAAAAACTCAGCCCTTTTAAAAAGGAAAAGGAACGTGTGCAAAATCACGTGTCATAGAAACTTTTACTTTAACGGAAATATAACAAGGTTGCACCACCACCGATAGTTTTATCGAGACATCATCTCTTGGAGGGTTCCCCACCAAGGTTAAAAATCCCCTCCCAACCCTTCTCCTCCACCACCATCACAATTACCATTACCAGTACCAACAACAATAGAAATAAAATAATAGTAACACTAATATCGGTAGTAATAATAACAGTAACAACAACAGCAATGACAGCAAAAACAACACCTACAATAACAGCTACAATAATAATAAAAACTTACTCCCACTACTACCACTACTACCACTAATAATAATAATAATAATAATAATAATAATAATAACAACAATAATAATAACCAATAAAGGATTGGAATTTTTTAATTTTTTTTTCTATTCTTCTTCCCTTTCCCCTTCTTTCATTTTTTTTCTTCCTCTTCTCCCCCTTTTTCCTTTTCCCCTTTTCTCCCTTTCTCCTCTTTTTCCCTTTCTTTTCTTTTTTCCCCTTCTTCCCCCTTCTTTTCTTTTTTCTTCCCTTTCCTTCGTATTAATTCAAACAGTGAAATCCCAACAAAAGTCATGCATTTTTCCACAGCGCTGCCCGCTGCTGACTGTGACAAGGCACAAATTTACACACCTCTACGAGTAAATAAAATAAACAAATCATTTACATACGGGGGGGGGGGAACTCTCCGGAAAAACGCTTTTTTTAAAATTTATTATTATTATTATTATTATTATTATTATTATTATTATTATTATTATTATTATTATTAATGACGACGACATTGACATAGATAGGTCTGTACCGGCGTGTACCGCTGATAATGACTTACTTAGGGCGTCACTCTGAGACAAAACTGCGAATAAAATATTAAAAAAAAACTCGTAATTTCTCTTTTTAAAGTGGGTTGTTTATTTTCTTTATGTAATATACTTCCAAAATAAACTATTAAAGTCGTTTAAAAAATAATAGAAATATTATTTTTTATTCTTTAAAAAACAGAGGAACTAATCTCAGGTTACATCGCTAGAGTAACGTCCCTTGGCAGTGACAGACTTGTATTGTAGAGAATGGCGCAAGAATAAAAGAAGATGCCAGTAAACCAAGTGTACGTGTTGTGTTGTTTTCATTAATGGGAATCCGCATTTAAAGATAATGAAACATGGTTGACAGCGGTCGGATGAACAGAGTTCCAAGGAAGAATACAAAATGGAAAATGTATTGTAAGAAAAATAAACGAAGATAAGTAATGTTTGATTTATTATTTTACATTGCACACACACACACACACACACCAACACACACACACACACACACACACACACACACACACACACAAAAAGTTTGTTTTGCTTTATCTGGTCATTGTGATCTATTTGCGTTTAAATAATATGAAAAAAAGAAATTTAAACCAATTTAATCGTCCGTGAAACACAAGATTGTATTGAAAAAAAAAAAGTGTCCAAACTTAACATGGAAGAGATAAATAGACCAGTGGCAGGGATACGACCCCCACAACCCCTGTGTATGGAAAATAATCTGTTATCGAACTGGAAGCTGTTTAAATTAAGATGGAATAACTATGCTATCATCACGTATCTAGTGAGACAGCCAGTACCATACCAAACGGCGATGTTGCTGCATACACTTGGAGACGGAGCGTTAAAAGTATATTATGGATTTCAATTTCTGACTCCGGAAGAAGAGAGAACACCCAATGAAATTCTTCAAGCGTTCGATGAGTATGCCATTGGAGAAATTAATGAGGCATACAAACGATATATCTTCCACACAAGAAAATGGAGAAGGTGAAACAGTGGAAGCATTTATCACAGCACTCCGTACGTTGATAAAGACATGCAATTTCTGTGAGAATTGCATCTCTTCCATACTACAAGACCAGATAATTCTTGAAGTACACAACCCCCACACCCAAACGGAACTGCTTAAAATGAGGCAGTTGGACTTACAGGGATGCATAGACATATGCAAACTATAAGAAAATGCAACGCTACAGTCGAGAATTCTGAGACTCGAGGCAGTTGACAGAGTGGACTTGAAACCTAAGGGAAGGCCAACAACCACAGAAAATAACAGAGGGTGTAGGGCGTGTGCATTGCGACATGAACCCGGAAAAGAGTTTTGTCCAGCTTTTGGGAAGATGTGTTTCAAATGCAATGGAAAGAACCACTTTGCAAAAAGATGCAAATCAAGAAAAAAGAATATTAGGTTTGTTGGAAAACACGATGATAGTGATTGCAGTAGTAATGGTTCAGACTATGGACACGTGAACAGTGTGATCACGAAAGAAGGAATCAATTCCATCAGACCTGAAGTGATAAAGGCAGAAATGATGATCAAAGGAAAGCCAGTTGTTTTTCAGCTAGATAGTGGAGCCTCAGTGAACATCCTAAACGAGAAACATGTGGCGGGAAAAACACTTGAGCAGTCCAATAAGACCCTTGTCATGTGGAACGGGTCACAAATGAAACCGTTAGGAGAATGTCGGATAAAAATGATAAAGCCAAAAACCGGACTTAAGTATGCAGTGAAGTTTGTCATTGTAAAGGAAGACTTCCATCCACTACTTGGAGCAAATGCCATCCAGCAAACGGCACTCATTAGTGTGAACAATGACAAATTTAAGAGGATTGCAAACTTATCTCAAAAAGACAGCAACCAGCACCCGGAGAGCATCATATCCGAATTTCAGGATGTATTCCAGGAAGAATTGGGTATGTTACCTGGAGAGGTTCATCTGGAGGTGAACTCCAACGTAACACCACATGTTACAGCGGCTTGAAGAATACCAGTGGCTATCAAGGTAAAAGTGAAAGCCGAATTAGAAAGACTGGTCAAAAAGAAGGTAATTGAACCAGTGAACGAGCCAACACCATGGGTAAGTGCCTTATCACTGGTAATAAAAAAAAAATGGAAAGTTACCGATATGTATTGACCCGAGACCACCGGTACTGGACGATCTCCTCCCAGAACTTGCTGATAGCAAAGTTTTCTCAACTCTTGATCTAAGGGATGGATTTTGGCACCTGAAGTTAGATGAAACCAGCAGTTGCTTGACCACTTTTGCCACTCCATATGGTCGGTTTTGATGGAAGGTTTGACCATTTGGAATTGCTCCAGCCCCAGAAATATTTCAAAGAGAACTATATAATAATGTGGCCGATTTGAAAGGAATCATCAACAAAGCAGACGATCTTATGGTGGTCGGGATTGGTAAAACGATGGAAGAAGCAACAGAGGACCATGATAGAAAACTCAGAAGGCTGTTGCAAAGATGTCGTGATCGTGGGATGCGATTGAATGCTGAGAAAATGAATTTATGGCAAACATCTGTATTATTCCTGGGTTACAGGATAACCAGTGAGGGTTTACTTCCAGATCCTGAGAAAATAAAAGCCATAAAAGATATGCCGCAGCCAACAAACATTAAGGGAATACAATGATTGGGAGGATTCGTGAATTATTTGGCAAAGTTTCTGCCCCACATCTCTGACATGATGGCTCCAATTCGCAACTTAACAAAGGCGGATGTACCATGGACGTGGGCTCAGACCCATGAAGAAGCTTTTGAGAAAATCAAAAAGTTGGTTAATGAAGCATCAGTACTGAGATATTATGACCCCAACAAACCATTGGTCGTTCAATGTGATGCAAGTGAGAAAGGAATGGGGGCTGCATTGCATCTCAAAATGCTCAACGTGCAGGAAATAGCCAATCCTGGTTCATGAAATTCCGGAGAGACCCTGGGCAAAAGTAGGAGTATATCTCTTTAGCTTTGCAGATAGGGACTATCTCTGCACCGTTGATTATATGAGTAATTTCTGGGAAATTGACCATCTCCCGACTACACCACCTAGAACGGTGATCACTAAGCTTAAGCACCATTTTGCATGACATGGGATACCAGATCAGGTGGTCACTGATAATGGACCACAGTTTAGTAGTCAAGAATTCTCCACCTTTGCAAGAAAGTGGTGTTTTGCACATACACCCGTCAGTCCTTACAATAGCAAGGCAAATGGAAAAGTAGAATCTGCTGTAAAGATGGCAAAGAACCTTTTCCGGAAATCAATGGAAGATAAGGCTGATCCATACCTAGCAATGCTGGATCACAGGAATATGCCAGCCAAGGGTCACTTATCACCTGTGCAGAAGCTAATGTCAAGAAGAACAAAGACGCTTCTTCCAACCAGAGAGGACCTACTCAGACCAGAACTACACAAAAATCTAAGCAAAACATTTAAGTGGGACAGCAGAAAGCAAAAGCATTATTTCAACCAGAAAGTAAAACCACTTCAGCCAGTGCAACATGGAGATGTGGTACGTATTAAACCATACATAAAAGGTCAGCGAGAGTGGAAGAAGGCAGTTGTGTGGCAGAGACCGGATGAGAGGTCATACCATGTCAAAGTTGATGAGGAGTTGCTCCAACGTAATAGGGTGGATTTTAAAAAAACAGCAGAAGCACTCCCATCACCATCATTGATCCTTCAGTCATACCAAAGGCCTAGCGAGGAGGCACCAATAACTGAACTGCCAAGTACAGAAGGGGTTTGTAATTTGCAAACACCTCGGCTCGAAAGTAATAGAAGAGAAGGAATGAGGCCGGCGACACCATCCCCAGCAAACCAAAATACTGAAGGAATGAAGATGACACGTTCAGGGAGACTAGTAAGGAATCCGGTTAGATTCAAAGACTATACAAACTAATTGAGTCCAAGTGAAAAGGGCAGATAATCCTTGTTAGGCCAGAGGGTAGTCAGCCCATTGAAGGCCTAGGTCACAAGGACAAAGTATTGTTTTATTTTTGTATTTTAGTTATTTTGTGTTTTTGTTAGTGGATCTTTTTTCTTTGTTGTTGTTCTTAAAAGGGGGAAGATGTTGCATGAGGAACTAATCTCAGGTTACACCGCTAGAGTAACGTCCCTTGGCAGGGACAGACCTGTATTGTGAAGAATGGCACAAGAATAAAAGAAGATGCCAGTAAACCAAGTGTATGCGTTGTGTTGTTTTTATTAATGGGAATCTGTATTTAAAGATAATGAAGCACGTGCGTTCATGCAACCATAATGAAATCAATTGAATTTTACGAGTTAATTTTTTATGCAATTTTTTCACTTTAAAAATCTATCAAAATTTTTCTATTGGTTCAATTTTTACAATATTTTCAGGTTCAATGTGAAATGTTATGCTCTTTCTAATAAAGCGAATATATTATTCTAGACAAGGGGCTTTTTTTTTAAATTCACCCCCCCCACATTTTAAAATGTCTATTAAAATGAAAATAATTAATTTTCTCACCTCAAATTTAAATAATTGAAGATAAAAGATCAATAAATAAAATAATCTAATTTAAAACAAAACAAAAAAAAGAGTTACTTGCAAATTTACCTGTAAAGTCCAAAGTTTAAAACCTTTTTTTTAAAAACCACATTGAATTTTTTTTTAAGTGAAACCTTATAATCTTGTTATATTGTACAGAAAGTTTCGTTTAATTACAATTATTTCTATTTCATTCAATTTTTTTTAGATATTAAAAAAAAAATTCACTCCATAAAGAAGTAATAAAATATATTAAATCAAAAACTCATGTATTTCTTTAAGAGAATAAAAAAAAAATCAAAAATCGCTCGACTGTTTTTTTTTATCGGCAAAAACTGATAAGTGAAATGGGATTATTTTTCATCTATGGTGGCCCATATTTACTAACTTTTGTTTACAGCCAGCAATAGAAAGAGACATTAATTCTGTCGCTTACAGACTACCATAGTTCATAACTTTTCCATTTGTGATAAGCTGAAGTCGCGGTATTTTTTAATACTCGCTTAAAAATTATTTTATTTAAAAAGGACATGGGATATAAAATATAACTATGGATAAATTCTTAACAATAAAAAATGGAAGTACCCATTGATTAGTATTTTTATAGGTAAGTGATTTTTTGGAATTTATATATACATATATTTTATTGAAGTAATTAAAAATACATTGATTTTCTTTAAATCTTTTTTTAAAGAAAACCGATTTAAAAAACAAATATTGCATAAAACCTGTTATATTTTAAATATTCTATTAAACCTGTTATTTTTTTTTAATGGTCTTTGCTCCTTTAATTGAAAAAAAAATTAGGGTTTGAATTACATTTTTCAAGTAGTTATAAGTTTCGAAAGATAGGAGGTCGAATTATTCAATTTTTTATCACGCATTTTTAATGGCGTTTTCTGACACTGCTAGGGCGTCACTGCTACCATGTAGTTGTCCATGAGGAAGTTCCTTATCACACGTATAGCGGGGTAGGATGTCTCCATAGGGCACAGGCTTTAATACATTCCTCTGAAAAGTGCACTTTTAAAACAGGAATAAAAGGGTAGGTACCTGAACACCTATAGTAACTCTCTATACACGTCGCTTACCTATAAATAATATTGTCCTATTATTTAATTAGTAGACTATGTTATGACATTATTTTGATTATTTTTAAGTTTACAAGAAGATCATGTTGTCGTAATATTAAAACTCTTGTATTTTGTATTTACTGTGTTGTCTAATTATCTCACCTTGCTGTGTACTCTCTAGTATTTTCTATTAGTTCATTAAAGCCTTTATTCTAGGCAAACGTCTTTTGTTCTCACTTCACAACAATTTAATGAACTAATCAAAAAAAAAAAAAAAATATGGACAAATTTTTAACTCTAATCGTCTGGATATGTCTCCTAGCTCGACCGGCGCAAACAAAACATTTAAACACTATATCATCTCTCATACGAAGAACAACCACCGAGAACACAACTGATATTGACAGGTTAGACATTTTGATAAATCATGTTTCTCCCGACGTATATGAATACATCACAGAACATATGATGTATGTCTCTGCTCTGAATCATCTCAGTGATTTATATATAAAACCCACTAATGAAATTTTTGCTAGACATATGTTGTCAACTCGAAGACAAAAAGACGATGAAAACATCGATGAATACGTAGAATCGCTACTGTTGTTAGCTAAAGATTGTGACTTTCAGGCAGTTAATGCTATTGAAAACAGAGACGCTTGCATTACTGGTGTATGTTCCAACTCTATCCGGTAGGGATTGCTTGAGAATAGAACACTTGATTTAAATACGGCCGTCGACCAAGCTAGAGCTCATTATTCAGCACAGAAAAATTCCGAATCCTATGCTCATTCTGAATCTTACACTCGTTCTTATGACACGGTGGCTACTGTTAACGACGAACAAAACTATCATAATAAATCTGAGGATGAATTTTGTGATACTTCTGCTTTCATAAAAACTTAATCTAATGGCTATTTTTGTGGGTATTCCAGGCACGATCGGAAATTTTGTCCAGCGAGGTTCGCCATTTGTAAAAAATGTCATGTTAAAGGTCATTTCACGAGGGCGTGTCAACATTCTCAGAAATCTACATCTGCTTCCATTCAATCTCAAGCCACGTCAGCATCTACACAATCACACAAGCTAATGTTCATATTGTCTGATCCTCCAACAAAGAAAAACAATTTTTTTGAAAATACATCTGCTTCTTTTTCGGGTAGTTTAGAACAAACTTTTGTGTACATTCTAGTCAGGAAAACTGAAGCAACAGCTATGATAGACACTGGGAGCTCTGGATCCTTCATCTCGGAAGACTTTGTTAAGAAAAATAAATTGAAAGTACAATCAACTACTGGAAGGGTACATATGGCCTCCTCATCACTTAATGCTCCAGTGAAAGGACAGTGTACCGTCAACAAAAATTTACAAGGTGAGTGATATGCTAACACAAAATTTGAAATTTTATCGGGTCTTTGTAGTGATGTAATTCTCGGCTGAGACTTCATGAGGCAGTATTCTAGTGTTTCTTTTAACTTTGGTGGTCATAAGGGAAGTCTCCAAATCCCTAGCTCTATTTCCTGCAGTGTGCAATCTGCTTTAGTAGAAACACCATCTCTTTTCGCAAACCTTTCTCCTGACTGTTAACCTATTACCACTAAATCTAGGAGGTTTGGAAATCAAGATAAACAATTTATACAGTCAGAAATTGAGAAAACGCTCCGGGAAGGAGTAATTGAAGAAAGTCCCTCACCTTGAAAAGCCCAAGTTTTTATAGTTACTGGTGAGCGTCACAGAAAAAGATTGGTTGTTGATTACAGTTGAACAGTCAAAAGATTCACATCATTAGACGCTTACCCTCTACCAAGGATGGATGATCTTGTTGCTGAAATTTCCAGATATAAAATTTACAACTTCCTAGATTTAAAGAGTGCGTATCACTAGATACCCATTTGAGAGGAAGAGAAAATCTACACTGCCTTTCAGGCGAACAGAAAATTCTATCAGTTTTGTAGAGTTCCGTTTGGCATCACTAATGGTGTCACTTGTTTCCAAAGAACGATGGACAGCATCATCAAGCAACATAAGTTGCAGGGAGTTCATGCATATGTTGACAATATAGTTATAGTCGGGAATACCCAAAAGGAGCATGATGAAAATGTTGCAAAATTTCGGAAAGTTGGTCAGGTCCATAATCTGACTTTCAATGAAACAAAGTTTATATTGTCAATTACCTTAATAGATTTACTTGGTTACACAATAACACACAGAACAATTAAACCAGATTGTGAACGACTACGACCACTCAAGGAACTACTTTTTCCAAAAGACAAGGCTGCTATGCGCCGAGTCATTGGATTATTTTCATATTATTCGCAATTGATATCTAAATTCTCCGAGAAAATAAAACCTCTTGTTAACAATGACTCTTTTCCCATCAACACAGAATCTAAGAAGGCCTTCAATAACATTAAAGATGAAATCGGAAAGGCTCTGCTCCATTCAATAAATGAAGATCTTCCCCTAGTGATTGAAACTGATGCCTCAGATACCGCTATAGCGGCCACTCTCAATCAAGCTGGTCAACCAGTTGCCTTTTTCTCAAGGTCTCTTATTCACCTGGACGCAAACATGCTTCCGTTGAAAAAGATGCATATGCTATTGTGGAAGCAATCAATAAGTGGTCACACTACCTATCTGCCAAGTGTTTCATAATAGTTACTGACCAAGAAGCAGTGAACTACATGTTCAATTCAAAAAGACCAGGAAAAATTAAAAACAATAAAATTCAAAGGTGGAGAATGGAATTGGGATGCTACGATTATGATATCATGTATCGGTCAGAAAGAAATAACATTTCTGCTGACGCACTCTCACAAGCTTATTGTGGAGTCATCAACAACAAAGCTAAACTATCAGATATCCATGTGTCTCTCTGCCACCCGGGAATCACACGAATGGCACATTTTGTGAAAGTTCCAAATCTTCCTTATTCGATAGAAGAAATCAAGAAAGTGTGTGCCGAATGACCCATATGTGCACAATGGAAACCAAGGTTCCATTCTCCAAACTCAACCCCTCTTATCAAAGCTACTCAGCCAATGGAAAGGCTCAACATAGATTTTAAAGGATTGCTCCCATCTACATCGAAGAACCGGTACCTACTAGTAGTAGTGGACGAGTACTCACGTTTTCCGTTTGCTTTTGCTTGTGCAAATACAACTACTAATGTAGTAATCGAATGTTTATTCCAAATTTTTACAATGACACCCTCATACATCCACTCTGATTGAGAAACTTCATTTGTATCCAAAGACCTATGGGAGTATCTCACAAGTTTAGGCATAGCAATTAGCTGGACCCTCGAGGAAATGTACAATGTGAGCGATACAATGGCGTTATAAGGAAAACTATATCCATGGCATTGGCTTCTAGTAACCTCAAAGAGTCACAGTGGGAGACTGTACTTCCCAAAGTATTACACTCAATCAGATCCCTACTGTGTACTGAAACTAGTGCCACTCCTCACGAGAGACTATTTTCCTACCAACAGAAGTCACTTAGTGGTCATTACCTACCCTCTTGGCTAATTGTACCAGGACCTATATTACTGCGTTGTCATGTTCAGTATAGTAAATATGAACCCTTGGTCGATGAGGTACAACTTTTAGAAGAAAACACTCAGTACGCCCATGTGCAGTTTAATGACGGGCGAGAGTCTACGGTTTCTACGTGACCTAGCTCCCATTGGAAACTTGACTCTATCTAAAAAGCTGACCCCAACCGAAACCTTGGTTCATCCAGAATAGTCAAACAATCATTGCGCTGAGAATAACTTAGCTAATCCAACTTCTACCGAAGAACAAAATACAGCATCTGAGATATCTTCTCCAATGTACATTGATCCTGATGCTGATGCTAATTTTTCTGTTTCTGAACCTAATCCTTCCCCTATGGACCTGAAGGAATTATCACCTCCTCCTAAATCCAAATGCCCAGGGACCCTAAGACGATCCTTATGCAAACGTCGAAAACCATCACATTATCAATGAATGTGACAAATTAACTTTAATTAATACTATAACTTTAATTCTTTTGAGAAGGGAAGAATGTCGTAATATTAAAACTCTCGTATTTTGTGTTTACTGTGTTGTCTAATTATCTCCCCTTTCAGTGTACTCTCTAGTATTTTCTATTAGTTCATTAAAGCCTTTATTCTAGGCAAACGTCTTTTGTTTTCACTTCACAACACATTTTAATCATCATTTATTTATTTAGTTTATTTGTCTGTTTGTTAAAACTTCATGCAAAAAATAATCATCAAATTTCAAGGATTACTTTTTTTTATCAAAATTATTTTTTGATTCAGTCCCTGTGAAATTTTGGACATTATCCGATCAGAGTGTGGATCCAGGACTTTTTAAAAATTTGGAAAATCCCTATCTTTCACGATTATCAAATTTTCAAAAAGTCATATCTCACCTATTTTTTTGTCTAGTCTCTTAATTTAACACAGAAGTACCAATTATTCAAACTTGATTCATTCAGATCAACAACAACACTTGGCATTAAACAACTCTCAATCAATCTGCATAAAATTTCCTGTAGAAAATGATTTCCAAATATTTGACAAGTTTTGCTTTAGACTTAACATGCAACATAACATTAGCTACTTTTATTTTCTCTACCGCTCTCCCTCGACTGTACCCTAATAAACGAAGTCTCTGACAGCATAGATACAGCACTTTGCCTCGACACTAGCGCACAAGTGCATGTGTTTGGTGGCTTCAATGTCCACCACAGCAACTGGCTTGGATTTTCTACTCACACAGACACAGCTGGTATGACTACATATAACTTCTCTATATCTCATTCCCTATCACAGATGGTTACGTTTCCAACCCGTTTCTCAGACCAGCAAGAACAACACGTATCACTTCTAGACCTGTTTCTGACCACAGTTCCCGATCACTGTGTAACGAATGCCCACAGCCCACTTGGGAACACCGATCATGCAGTGGTAATAGTTGAAATAGCCCTAAGCTTTAGAGCCAAAACTGAAGAGCAATGAGATATTATAAAAAGGCTGACTGGGAAGCCATCAGGGATGCCCCATGGCAAAATATCTTTTCACTTCCTGCTGAACAATGCGCAAATGAAACCACTGAATGGTTCAAAACAGCAATTGAAGCACATGTTCCCACATGTAAATTTTATAGCAAGCCCCACTCTCCCCAATGCTTTACTTCTACTTGTGCAGCCGCCATCGCACAAAGGCAGCATGCATACTGCAGATTTAACCGGCATAAGTCCAGTTCAAACAGGCAGAAGTATATAGAAGCCAGAAGTAACTTTAAGAAAGAAATAGTGACAGCTAAGAGAAAATTTACTGAATTATCTGAACTCAAAAACACACGGCTTTTTTTTTGTTTTTGTTTTTTTGTTTTTTTCTTCTTCTAAAGTATGCATTACTTCTAGCTAAAGTTAATACAAAACCCTAAAGGTATTACTTCTTAAGCAGCTTTTTAAACGAGTTAAAAATAACCAGACTTTTTCAATTTGATAAAAATTCCATTATAGCATATTATTATGGGGTGGTCGAACATTCTGGCATTAGATAGATAATTCAATGTTGAATTCAAAAGAAATAAATAAAAATACAAAACTCACCAAGACCCCCCCCCCCGACCACCCCCACCCAACATACCCTTTAAATATCGGCATAAAAGCAGACTGACTGGCTGGCATTCGTCCTCTTTAAGCTATCGCCTCCAAGCTAAGTCAAACTCTACGGTCCCAAAAGCTAAGAAACTTTTCTGTTTGTAATCTACCAATCTAAAAAACACTAACATGTTTATTTTTTTATTTTTATTTTTTCTCTTTTTCCTTATCACAGGTTTGACTTTAATCCTGAATATTTGTCTTGTTTTCTTATCTTTCTCCTAAATCTTTGTTGTCAAAAATACTATTATTAACCAATACTTTTTCTAATATTTAAAACGAGAAGAAAAAAAAAAGTCTCCCATGAAATTGAACATTTTGCAAGTTATATTTGCATATTATCTGAACTCAAAAACATGCGGCTTTTTTTTGTTTTGTTTTTGTTTTTTTTCCTATAGTATGCATTACTTCAAGCTAAAGTTAATACAAAACCCTAAAGGTATTACTTCTTAACCAGCTTTTTAAACGAGTTAAAAATAACCAAACTTTTTCAATTTGATAAAAGTTCCATTATAGCATATTTATTATGGGGTGGAGCTGGAACGGTTTAACATCCCAGCTCGACCTAGATAAAGGCAAAAAGTATCCATGCATTAACATGGGAGGGGAGACTATCTTCAAGTACTATCCTAAGCCGAGAATGGGGCAACGGAAGTAGATATTAATAAGTCCTTCTCACCTTTTTTAAATTTTTTTTTCTCAATGGAGAGTAGATAATGCATGTGGATGTGTTATCAGCAGCTCCAGTAACTCTCGCTTCTCCTTTTTTGTCCTTCAGTCCTCATTTCCAATGAATGATTTTTCTGACAAAGGGTGAAGAAAAAGCTGCTTTCCAGGTCGGTAGTAGTTTGTAAAGAGTAGCCTGAGATGTCGGAAAATTTCTATTTCTATCCTTGTGGTCATGTCACTAGTAAGAGTGCTGGAGGTAAACGTTTCATCTGGGCTGATGTTACCCGCCTGATAGTCAGGGACCCGAACCTTGGATTAACCACCAAGGAGGCTGTCCTATCAGCAGGTGCAAAGTACCGGGGCTGCTGTATTGCCATTTGGTGAATGGATTCTGGACCATACAATAGTTTCTGGTAGGGCCTCTCAATGCCATACTAGTGGGTAATTGTTACGGCTTTATCTTATCATGTGCCACAAAACAAAAAAAAAATTCTTGTCTTTTTCTCTCTTATTTTCCCTCTCTGTCCTGCTCAAATCAAGTCTACCAACCTGCTCCACAAACCCCAAAACCTCAACAATCATGACAAATCTTCAAAAAAGAAACACGAGTAAACCTAGAACCCCATCCTCCTACGTAGACCCCTACTACCAGGTCTCCTTCTCCAACATCAGGGGTCTACGTTCCAACCTTCCAGAGGTTGAAACACAATTACAGGAGACGAAACCGGACTTATTCTTTCTCAGTGAAACTGGCATAGGGCCAACCACTTCTCTAGACAAATTCATAATTAAAGGATACTCTAACTTAACATCTAAATCTGACCCCCAAGATCGCCATGGGCATGGAATATGTGCCTACATCAAAGATGGCTTTCCATGTGGTAGGGATATCTCCAGAGAAGACCCTAATTTACCTTATATGTGCTTCCGGGTTGCACTAGCTTACACCACTGAATTTATATTTGCCATCTATCGCTCCCACAACAGTGGGGTTACTATCTTTAAGAGCATATCTGAGAAAATTGACCACATCCTGTCTGCTCATCCTTCGGCTAACATTCACATTTGCGGTGGCTTCAATGTCCATAATGTGGAATGGCTGACCCATTCAAATAAAACCGATGATGAGGGGACATTTTGTCATGATTTTGCCATTGCTTATGACCTCACTCAGATTGTTCACAAACCCACTCGTATGCCCGATGCTACGGGTCAATATGCAAGCCTTCTAGACCTTTTCCTCACAACTTCCCATGAGCTGTGTTCATGTTCCGTTCTATCTCCTCTGGGATCCTCTGACCACTCTGTTGTATCAGTTAAGATAAAAATGAAATGTAATAAGTCTTCAGACGTACCTCTCCACCGTACTGTATATCGATACTCTATGGCTGACTGGGACAGCTTCCGTACATTCATATCTGACCTACCTCTGCATTCCATGTTTAAAAAGGATGTGTCCTCTATAGTATTAGACCTGACCGAATGGTTAATTGTAGGCATAGACTGATTCATACCATCCAAAAAATTCCAACAAAAACCTAACAGCCAGCCATGGTTCTCCCCTGAATGTGCTGCTATCATCACGCGCAGAAATCACTTTTTCCATAGCTACCAACGTAATAGATGTATTGAGACTAAAGTTACTTTCAGGACTGCCAGCAACCACTGTAAAAGAGTAATAAAACATGCAAGACAGCTATATGCTCAGTCTGTTAAATCCAAAGTAGCTGAGCAGCGGCTTGTTTCCCACCAGTTCTGGCAAATAGCAAACAAGATCTTGAACAGAAGCGTGCGTTCTATCCCAACTATCATCAATGGACCTGAGGTCATCTCATCAGCATCAGACAAGGCTAGACTATTTGCCAAGAACTTTGCAGCTAATTCTACCCTATGTGACAATGACCATCAGCTGCCTGTATTTCCTCCTATAACAGACAACACGCTATGCAACATACAAATATCTGTGCGTGAGGTCGCCAAGCATATCAAGAACCTTGATTCCAGTAAAGCAACTGGTCCTGATGGCATTCCAATTACAGTGTTGAAAAAGCTTCAACCAGAACTTGCCCCTATACTGTTTAAGCATTGTCTTAAGGAGAAATGCTTCCCAATACCCTGGAAAACCTCATCAGTATGCCCTGTATTTAAGAATTCAGGTGACAGCTCATCTCCCTCTCAGTACAGACCAATAAGTCTCCTGTGTGTCATGAGTAAGTTGTTGGAATCCATATTAAATAAAGAAGTAGTCAACCACCTCAGCAGAAACAACCTCCTTAGTGACATGCAATATGGTTTCCGTTCTGCGAGATCTACAGCAGATGTGCTAACAGTTATATCTCATAGGATTAGTGAATCTTTTGACAAAAGTTTCCTTTCCAGGGCAATTGCTCTTGACATATCGAAAGCCTTCGATAAGGTATGGCATAAGGGCCTACTTCACAAGATTTCCAGCAACGGTATTACTGAAAATGTTTTCTCAATCATTAAATAATTTCTCTCTGATAGGCTCATAAGAGTAGTGGTTGATGGGCAGAAATCAGAGGCCCACAGTATTAATGCTGGAGTCCCCCAGGGGTCCATCCTGGGCCCAACTCTCTTCCTGATCTACATCAATGATCTCCCAAAACACATGCTTAAATCATTCGTTGACATCTATGCTGATGACACGACCATCTATGGTAACACATCAGGCCGTAAATGAGTTAGTAAACGACCAAGTTCTCTCCGATTCTCTCTCCTCTGATCTTGAGCGCATGGTACAATGGGGAAAGAGGTGGCTGGTTACTTTTAATGCATCTAAAACCAAGCTTTTATCTTTACATCATCAATGCTCTGATCCCCATCTGGCATCAATTGAAATGGATGGCTCTCGTCTTGGGGAGGCTCCATGTTTTGACAAGCTTCTGGGCTTGACCTTTACTCCTGATCTGAAATGGAACACGTACATCAAGTCTGTTGCCAGGGATGCTGGGAAAAATGGTGGGATCCTTCTATCGCTCCAGAAGATATCTCACTACTGATGCAATTCTCTATCTGTATAAAAGCCAAGTACGTCCAAGGATAGAGTACTGCTGCCACATCTGGTCAGGAGCTGCTAAAAACAGCCTATCCTGCCTTGACAGAGTACAAAATAGACTTCGTGGTTTAGTGGGGGATGCCCTTTTCTCTTCCCTGCAACCTCTCTCCCACAGAAGAGACGTTGCGAGCCTGTCTTTGTTTTATCGTTATTTCCATGGCATGTGCTCGTCTGAGCTCCAATCTCATCCCCCCTTGCCAATCTTCCATGAGAAACGTCCGTCTGGCTGAAACTACTGTCAATAATTTCCCCACTCTTTATCTGTGCCTAAATCCAAACGTAGATTCCATGAGAAAAGCTTTTTTCTTAGAACTGCACGCCAGTGGAACTCTCTGCTGCTTGCCTGTTTCCCACCTGACTACACCTTGGACGTCTTCAAGTCCAACATAAACAAACTCCTGAAAAACCGCCCCCTTAAGTAAGACACTCTATCAAAACCCCCAATACTAATGATTACTACAATACTATCTCACTGATTACTGTACACGCAATAACCCTTATCCCTGAGTGGCCTTCGGGCCTTGATAAGTGGTGACCCCAATGTAAAAACATTTTAAAAAACACCAAAAAATGCATCGAAGCACAGAAATTAGGGACCCGCGACTTCTGGAAAATCTACAACAGTGTAGTAAATAATGGGCAATCAGCAATCCCCCCACTATCCAACAATCATGAGGTTGTTTGCTCTGCAACTGAGAAGGCTAACATGCTTGGCAGTCGGTTTGCCTCCAACTCCACACTGGACCCTTCCAACCACCCCCTCCCTGACTTTCCTTTGCGGACAGAAGCCATACTAGATGATCTGAAAATCACCCCTTCTCAGGTGCATGCTATCAGAAGAAATCTTGACACTACAAAAGTATGTGGACCTGATCTCATCCCGGCTGTGCTATTGAAAAAGTGCTCCGCCAAAGTAGCTCCAGTTCTCTCCAAACTTTACAACAAATGCCTTAATGAATATTGCTTTCCTGCCTGCTGGAAAACTGCTTCTGTAGTACCAGTTTTCAAGAATTCTGGCGAAAGAACTGACCCAGTAAATTATCGCCCCCATTAGCCTCCTCCCACTTTTCGCCAAAATATTTGAGACAATAATTAACCAAGCTCTAGTCCATCACCTTACAGATGCTAAACTACTGACTGACAAACAATATGGATTTAGACAAGCCCGTTCAACAGTAGACATCCTAACTGTAATCTCAGAACATATATACCAGTCACTGGACAAAGCGGGGGAGAGTAGAGCGGTAGCTCTAGATATATCTAAGGCTTTTGACAGGGTATGGCATGAAGCAGCTAAATCCCACCCCTTCACAGTAGAGATCCCTAGATGTAAGAGAGCCTTCTACTCCAGTAGTTTCTTCCCCAGGACAGCTAAACTTTGGAATTCCCTGATGGGTCCCTGCTTCCCCAACTGTACTGACATGCAAAAGTTCAAGTGCAACGTGAACCGACATCTTACTGCCCAACTCCCTACACAGTACCCCTGATGCCCATGTCCCTGATAGTAGCCCCCTATAACAAAGTGACAATATACCTTGTTTGGGGTGAAAATGTAAAAAAAAAAAAAAAAAAGCAGACAACAACAGCAGCATGTAGATGACGGTGGTTCAGTGATTAACGTAGATTGACAACTTAAGTGTGCCAAGTTCGAACCCAGAACACTTTCACCTAGGAATGTTGGCAACCTCCACGTGTTCCCTCATATAAGTATCCGATATCTTTCTAGAAATAATTCTAACTAGAAAGCTATAGCTAACAAAAATCATACAAAATAAATGAATGATGTTCAAAAAACATTAACAGTAACAAGTCGCAGTTAAAAATTTTGAATCTATGCTAAATTTCTAAGCTCAGTGCTAACTGGCGCAAGCATTTAACTTTCTTTCTGTCTTGTTCTCATGCAATCGGAACATATGATGGGAGATTATAAAAGGGAATAGCTCACTGTTTACTTTTCTTACCACTACCAACAACTCAATCTACTGCATTGGTCAACCCCCAAACATCTCTATTGGGCACTGGGTTCAATTTCAACAAGATCCAAGATTCCAACATGGCAACAGCCACACACATGTGAATTTAATAATGTAACAGACAGACACACACACACACACACACACACAACTACTTACACACGAACTGATTTCAATGTATGTATCCATTTACTAGTACTATTCTCTTAAATTATTCCACAATGAACATGACTCGATAAAGTTGTTTTAAATATTAGAATGAGACATTGTGTTTAGTTTCTACAATCTCAAACTCACCTGTAAAAAGAGTCAAACAATAAGCTTTCACAGATCTGTGCTCTTGTTAATCAAGTGTCATCATCTAATTCAATCTTCAAGCACTGATGAATCAACATGATTCATACCATGACATTCTCCACAAATGGTTGAATAATTTTGCAGTTGCACTAGATTAAGTTACAAAGCCATTTCTGGTATTATGATACTATTGATGCTATGGGATTTAGTAAACTATTTCCTAGATATAGTCCAATACTTGGTAGAATACAATCATAGAATGGGATTTTGCAGCAGCCAATGTTGGGGGCAAGGTATTTAAATCCACTGCCATTATGTTTATGGCTATCTTTTAGTAAAACCTTCAATAGCATAATTTATTCAAGTTACTTTCTCACTTTCTCCATATCAAACAACAAGAGTATTTACATCAGACGTAGTAATGCCTTTGCTGAATCAGTTTGACAGAAGACATGCCTACACAATGCTCTTAGTATCCTTTATATATAGGAACGATCTTACCTACTAATGTAGATAAAACAGTTCCTATGAAAAAAAAGTGATGTGACACATCCAAGTAAGCAATGAAGAAGTTATTAAATCATTTTTGTTTTGCATATTTTATATTTCATTATATATTATATACTAGCATGGCTGCCTGGCTTGCAACATATTATATACTAGCATGGGTGCCTGGCTTGCACATATTATATACTAGCATGGGTGCCAGGCTTGCAACATATTATATACTAGCATGGGTGCCCGGCTTGCAACATATTATATACTAGCATGGGTGACAGGCTTGCAACATATCATATACTAGCATAGGTGCCTGGCTTGCACATATTATATACTAGCATGGGTGACAGGCTTGCAACATATCATATACTAGCATGGGTGCCTGGCTTGCAACATATTATATACTAGCATGGGTGACAGGCTTGCAACATATCATATACTAGCATGGGTGCCTGGCTTGCAACATATTATATACTAGCATAGGTGCCTGGGTTGCAACATATTATATACTCGCATGGGTGCCTGGCTTGCAACATATTATATACTAGCATGGCTGCCAGGCTTGCAACATATTATATACTAGCATGGGTGCCTGGCTTGCAACATATTATATACTAGCATGGGTGCCTGGCTTGCAACATATTATATACTAGCATGGCTGCCAGGCTTGCAACATATTATATACTAGCATGGGTGCCTGGCTTGCAACATATTATATACTAGCATGGGTGCCTGGCTTGCAACATATTATATACTAGCATGGCTGCCAGGCTTGCAACATATTATATACTAGCATGGGTGCCTGGCTTGCACCATATTATATACTAGCATGGGTTCAAGCGTTGCAACATATTATATACTAGCATGGGTGCCTGGCTTCCAACATATTATATACTAGCATGGGTGCCAGGCTTGCAACATATTATATACTAGCATGGGTGCCAGGCTTCCAACATATTATATACTAGCATTGGTGCCCAGCTTGCACCATATTATATACTAGCATGGGTTCAAGCGTTGCAACATATTATATACTAGCATGGGTGCCTGGCTTGCAACATACCATATACTAGCATGGGTGCAAGGCTTGCAAAATATTATATACTAGAACAGGTGCCTGGCTTGCAACATATTATATACTAGCAGGGGTGCCAGGCTTTCAACATATTATATACTAGCATGGGTGCCAGGCTTGCAACATATTATATACTAGCATGGGTGCAAGGCTTGCAATATATTATATACTAGCATGGGTGCAAGGCTTGCAATATATTATATACTAGCATGGGTGCCAGGCTTGCAACATATTATATACTAGCATGGGTGCCAGGCTTCCAACATATTATATACTAGCATTGGTGCCCAGCTTGCACCATATTATATACTAGCATGGGTTCAAGCGTTGCAACATATTATATACTAGCATGGGTGCAAGGCTTGCAATATATTATATACTAGCATGGGTGCAAGGCTTGCAATATATTATATACTAGCATGGGTGCCAGGCTTGCAACATATTATATACTAGCATGGGTGCCAGGCTTCCAACATATTATATACTAGCATTGGTGCCCAGCTTGCACCATATTATATACTAGCATGGGTTCAAGCGTTCAACATATTATATACTAGCATGGGTGCAAGGCTTGCAATATATTATATACTAGCATGGGTGCCAGGCTTGCAACATATTATATACTAGCATGGGTGCCAGGCTTCCAACATATTATATACTAGCATTGGTGCCCAGCTTGCACCATATTATATACTAGCATGGGTTCAAGCGTTGCAACATATTATATACTAGCATGGGTGCCTGGCTTGCAACATACCATATACTAGCATGGGTGCAAGGCTTGCAAAATATTATATACTAGAACAGGTGCCTGGCTTGCAACATATTATATACTAGCAGGGGTGCCAGGCTTGCAACATATTATATACTAGCATGGGTGCCAGGCTTGCAACATATTATATACTAGCATGGGTGCAAGGCTTGCAATATATTATATACTAGCATGGGTGCAAGGCTTGCAATATATTATATACTAGCATGGGTGCCAGGCTTGCAACATATTATATACTAGCATGGGTGCCAGGCTTCCAACATATTATATACTAGCATTGGTGCCCAGCTTGCACCATATTATATACTAGCATGGGTTCAAGCGTTGCAACATATTATATACTAGCATGGGTGCAAGGCTTGCAATATATTATATACTAGCATGGGTGCAAGGCTTGCAATATATTATATACTAGCATGGGTGCCAGGCTTGCAACATATTATATACTAGCATGGGTGCCAGGCTTCCAACATATTATATACTAGCATTGGTGCCCAGCTTGCACCATATTATATACTAGCATGGGTTCAAGCGTTGCAACATATTATATACTAGCATGGGTGCCTGGCTTGCAACATACCATATACTAGCATGGGTGCAAGGCTTGCAAAATATTATATACTAGAACAGGTGCCTGGCTTGCAACATATTATATACTAGCAGGGGTGCCAGGCTTGCAACATATTATATACTAGCATGGGTGCCAGGCTTGCAACATATTATATACTAGCATGGGTGCAAGGCTTGCAATATATTATATACTAGCATGGGTGCAAGGCTTGCAATATATTATATACTAGCATGGGTGCCAGGCTTGCAACATATTATATACTAGCATGGGTGCCAGGCTTCCAACATATTATATACTAGCATTGGTGCCCAGCTTGCACCATATTATATACTAGCATGGGTTCAAGCGTTGCAACATATTATATACTAGCATGGGTGCCTGGCTTGCAACATACCATATACTAGCATGGGTGCCAGGCTTGCAACATATTATATACTAGAACAGGTGCCTGGCTTGCAACATATTATATACTAGCAGGGGTGCCAGGCTTGCAATATATTATATACTAGCATGGGTGCCAGGCTTGCAACATATTATATACTAGCATGGGTGCAAGGCTTGCAATATATTATATACTAGCATGGGTTCCTGGCTTGCAACATATTATATACTAGCATAGGTGCCTGGATTGCAACATATTATATACTAGCATGGGTGCCTGGATTGCAAAATATTATATACTAGCATGGGTGCAAGGCTTGCAACATATTATATACTAGCATGGGTTCCTGGCTTGCAACATATTATATACTAGCATGGGTGCAAGGCTTGCAATATATTATATACTAGCATGGGTTCCTGGCTTGCAACATATTATATACTAGCATGGGTGCCTGGATTGCAACATATTATATACTAGCATGGGTGCAAGGCTTGCAACATATTATATACTAGCATGGCTTCCTGGCTTGCAACATATTAAAACCAACACAAAGTCAAGTATCTGCAGAATGTCTTCTTGGTTCCTCCTCTTCTCTTTTCTCTCTCCCAACAATCGAACACAGCATATAATAACAAAACTCTAAAGCACGTCTGACAGCACTGACTTCTGCCAACAGTCTGCTCCTCCTCTTAACAACACAGGCTTTTTATATCGCAAAATCGTTCACCTCTATTTGCATATTCTTCTAACTCACGTGATCACTACTCTATAAATAAGAGTCTTGACCATTTCTTTTCTTTCTTTTTATTTATTTTTGGTGACCGACCCGCACGTGGTCTATCCAGGTAAGTCACGCATTTCTCCACACTCCCCCCTGATCTCATGATCACAAACAGGACATGCGGGCAATCGTCGTTGGCGGGTACTCCTTCGAAGAAGCACTTCCTCATTGCTGTTTTCTTCATTACCACCATCATTGCTACCAGTCTGTTCCATTATCCCGTCTTGTGGTTCCATAGGCAGTGTCTCACAATCAGGGCAGGGGGGCAGTATCCGTCTTTGTCGGGTACTTCTCCGAAGAATCGGAGGCGTCATCTCCTCGGTATGCTCCATCATCCCTTCTCGCGGGGTTTCGCAATCACGGGGGGTGGGCAGTATTCGTCTCTGTCGAGTATTTCGATGAGGCATTACTTCCTTGTGTCCATCGCTCTCCTCACTATTGTCATCAGTATGTCCCATCATTCCCTCATCTGGTTCTGTTGGTGGTGTTTCTATGCTCACCTGAAGGGGCAGTAAGTGATCAGGGTCATCTCTGAACGGTGTGTGATCCTCCTCATCGTCCTCAGAATCAGAAGAGGTATAACAAGGGCGGATATCTTTTACGTGACGTGGTATGCCAACAATCAACATGGTCTGAGGACTTATGATTTCGTCTATTTTTCCCCGGAAAAATTTCGTAGTGCACCCAGCATTTGGGGGTTTTATCCAAACAAGGTCTCCCACCTGATATGGTGTATTGACAACACTCACCACTGATGGTATGGCATCAACTCCTTTCACACGCTGTTCATATTGGTAAATCCCATTGGCTGGTGCAGTTGCTGGTGTTGCATTGTCCTTGGGTGTTATATTATACCAGTACACAGCTTCTGGAATAGAGCACTGCGTCCTGGCTGCAATTCTTTTGATGGTGCGGTGACACCGTTCTGCTATACCATTACCCTCGGGATAATATGCACACCGATAATGCATTTTAATCCCCCATTCGTGCACGAATTTCTGAAATTCTTGACATCGAAATGTGGCGGCATTATCAGTCAGAATTTCAATCGGGGCACCACGTTCAAAAAAGACGGCTCTCAACTGTTGTATAATGCTGGCTGCATCCTGTCGTGTCAACAGGCGCCATATTGTGAAACGCGTCGGGCCACAATCCGTCATGGTCAAAAAATGTTTGCCCCCATAATGTGTTATGTCCATCCCTACTCGCTGCCAGTTGCCCTCCACCTCGAGCTTCCCTTTTTGCCATTGGGATGGTGCCGGATCAATTCTCTGACACTCTTCACACGAACGTATGGCTGCTTTCACTGATGCTTTTGTAGTTGCAGGGCATACTCTTCGGACAAAATATGCAGTCCTCTGAATTCCAGGATGTCCAATCTGCTGGTGTATCATACGGATCTGGTCAGGTGTTAATTGATCCGTTACAGTCGCGCATGTTTGTTGTTGAAGATCGGATCACTGCCTCATTGCATCGATCCACCTCTTTGGTACTCGAGTCAAGCTATCAGCCAAATTCTGCATCGACGAGACTAACGTAATGTCTACCTGCAAGCTGTATTCGTCAACTAGACGCTTAATTATTGCTAGTCTCCTTCGTACTAGCATTTCACTTGCAGCTCTAGTCTTAACTCGAGCCTTTCCAGTCAAGGTGTCGGTTAACCAATGGTAAACACACAATGAGTCAGTGTGGAGATGCACAACATTAGTCTGCCATTGCAATGCGAGATTAAGACCTTTTAACGTGGCATCAAGTTCTGCCAAATTTATATGTTGGGCATCATTTTTCGGACGAAGCCAGCATGCATCTTCCACAACGACACCTAGTTGCTCCAACACGACACCTGTAGCCAACGAACTTGCGTCAACCCATGCATTTAGTTCGTTTCCAGACACTTGCCACTCACCCCGGGCAGGGTCATTCCTATGCACTCTGGACAACATTTCAGCCATCATTTGTTGGAGAGAATCATCATCCGCAACATCGTCCCATCCTTTTGTTACTGTAGTCACTCGTCTTTTCACCACTCCTGTTGCCGATCGGAGCCATCCACAGACAGGTAGATGTCCTACCAATTTACCACAGATAGAAAACACAGTACATCTTGTTAATACATTGGGTAACTTTGGAAGTGGGCTCCCTCGTTTCCATCGCAACGTATTGCCCTCCTCCCAGACCTCGAGGCCTAGCACGGGCACTCCATCCTTTAGGCGCTTAGGGTCTTTGCTTATTAACCCAAACGCTTTCAGTTTTATTCGAACTGCATCCGCAGACATTATGTCCTCATTAACATAGATGTCATCTATGTAGGCTGAAGCAGCTTTTGCTGTGGTCTCATCCTGCATCAAAACAGTTTTAATAATGGTTGTCATAATCAAGGGTGCTACGTTTAGGCCAAAACCCAAACGTGTCAAACAATATAGTTTTCCCTTGAGTAGTACTGTCTGAAACGGCCATAATGACTCATGGACACGTATCTGCAGGTAGGCCCTCTTTAGATCCAGAAGTGCTACATTGCTCCCTTTTTGACGCCACTCTCTCAGTTTAGCAGCGCACACATCTGCGTTTCCGGTAAACGCATCAACATGCCGATTCAACTCTCGGTAATCCATTACGGGACGAATTTTTTCTTTGGTAGGTTGTTCAACAGCCATGAGCGGAATTAATCCCTTGGGTGGTCCCAGACGTTCCTGTGGGTATGGTATTAACCAACCGTTGTCAATCCACATCTGAAGTTCTTCTTCATATGCGGCCCTATTCTTGGTAGAAACTGCATACTCTGGAATCGTGTTGCACAGCCGATCTGGTTCCTGGCCCATGGCCCATTTCCACTTTGCAGTCCACACCCTTTCGTTGTCATCAAATGTAGCACAGAAGTCCTTTTCTTCAATCGACATGGCTGCACAGACGTCTTTCCCTTCTCCAAGTCTGATACCTCTAGCTGCTGTGATTGTAACGCCTCCTAGTGCTTGTATTGCATCAATTCCAAGCAACATGTCGTAGCCAAGGGGTTTCTCCTGCATCACCAGAACGTCAACTTTAGCTGTGTCACCCTTCTCAGTGCAGATTGTGACTGTCCCTTCACCACAACATACCCGTGATAAGCCATTGATGGTCATAACGCCGACTGGGTTCCTCCGCCACACCGGACAGCAATGGGCACTAACTATAGACCGGGAACACCCCGTGTCTATAAGTGCTGAACACTGCACATCATCAAGTTTAACGCTAATGACAGGCAATCCTGTGTTTATTGGTTGGCAGGGGGCAAGGGTAGCGATAGTACCTTGCCCCCAACTTCGTTTCCCGAACAGTTGCGAGATATGTGCCCAAACTTATTGCAGCGATAGCATTGCACTGGTCTCTTTGATTGTGGATATACACCTCTCCTATCACTCCGGCACTCTTTAGCAAAATGATTGGCCTCCCCACATTTATAGCACACTGGGGTGGCATGCTTATTACTATCTGGAAGAGAGTCCACATTGCCTCCATGTCGAAAACGAGCTGCTGCTGCTGCAATTGGTTCCTGTTCCTTACAGATGTTTCGAGCTCGGGCCAATAACTCATCAGTTGACAATTCATCGATTCTTGATGATGCCCGCAACAGTTTACTGACCTCCTCAGGTAGGCCTACCAAAAAAGCACAGCTTAATATTTTATCGTTGACCCCACCAAACGGTACAGATAATTTTCGCAGGTCGGCTAGGTACACGTCGACTGTTTCCTTGGGTTGAAGTGTCCGGCTCGTGAACTGTTGCCACGCAACAAATGGATCTGTACCAAACGCTGTATACAGGCTCTGCTTGATTTCATCCCAGTCTGGTTCATCCCCGAGTTGTTGGTAGACTGCATAGGCCCCTCCGGTTAGCCTCAAAGGGATAACTGTGGCTGGTTCTTTAATTTTGCACAGTTTACAGATTTTCTCTGCCTTTTCAATCCATTCAACGACAGCCGGTCCAGTGGTAGATCCGTCGAACTCGGGTATTAAGCGAATGTCGAATCTGTCCATTGTTAGTAACCGCACACCAAGCGCCGAACTAGCTTAAAACCAACACAAAGTCAAGTATCTGCAGAATGTCTTCTTGGTTCCTCCTCTTCTCTTTTCTCTCTCCCAACAATCGAACACAGCATATAATAACAAAACTCTAAAGCACGTCTGACAGCACTGACTTCTGCCAACAGTCTGCTCCTCCTCTTAACAAAACAGGCTTTTTATATCGCAAAATCGTTCACCTCTATTTGCATATTCTTCTAACTCACGTGATCACTACTCTATAAATAAGAGTCTTGACCATTTCTTTTCTTTCTTTTTATTTATTTTTGGTGACCGACCCGCACGTGGTCTATCCAGGTAAGTCACGCATTTCTCCACACATATTATATACTAGCATGGGTGCCTGGCTTGCAACATACCATATACTAGCATGGGTGCAAGGCTTGCAAAATATTATATACTAGAACAGGTGCCTGGCTTGCAACATATTATATACTAGCAGGGGTGCCAGGCTTGCAACATATTATATACTAGCATGGGTGCAAGGCTTGCAAAATATTATATACTAGAACAGGTGCCTGGATTGCAATATATTATATACTAGCATGGGTGCAAGGCTTGCAACATATTATATACTAGCATGGGTTCCTGGCTTGCAACATATTATATACTAGCATGGGTGCCTGGCTTGCAACATACCATATACTAGCATGGGTGCAAGGCTTGCAAAATATTATATACTAGAACAGGTGCCTGGCTTGCAACATATTATATACTAGCATGGGTGCCAGGCTTGCAACATATTATATACTAGCATGGGTGCAAGGCTTGCAATATATTATATACTAGCATGGGTTCCTGGCTTGCAACATATTATATACTAGCATAGGTGCCTGGATTGCAACATATTATATACTAGCATGGGTGCCTGGATTGCAAAATATTATATACTAGCATGGGTGCAAGGCTTGCAACATATTATATACTAGCATGGGTTCCTGGCTTGCAACATATTATATACTAGCATGGGTGCAAGGCTTGCAATATATTATATACTAGCATGTGTGCCTGGCTTGCAACATATTATATACTAGCATGGGTGCCAGGCTTGCAACATATTATATACTAGCATGGGTGCAAGGCTTGCAACATATTATATACTAGCATGGGTTCCTGGCTTGCAACATATTATATACTAGCATGGGTGCCAGGCTTGCAACATATTATATACTAGCATGGGTGCCAGGCTTGCAACATATTATATACTAGCATGGGTGCAAGGCTTGCAATATATTATATACTACCATGGGTTCCTGGCTTGCAACATATTATATACTAGCATGGGTGCCTGGATTGCAACATATTATATACTAGCATGGGTGCAAGGCTTGCAACATATTATATACTAGCATGGGTTCCTGGCTTGCAACATATTATATACTAGCATGGGTGCCTGGCTTGCAACATACCATATACTAGCATGGGTGCAAGGCTTGCAAAATATTATATACTAGAACAGGTGCCTGGCTTGCAACATATTATATACTAGCATGGGTGCCAGGCTTGCAACATATTATATACTAGCATGGGTGCCAGGCTTGCAACATATTATATACTAGCATGGGTGCAAGGCTTGCAATATATTATATACTAGCATGGGTGCCTGGCTTGCAACATATTATATACTAGCATGGGTGCCTGGATTGCAACATATTATATACTAGCATGGGTGCCTGGATTGCAACATATTATATACTAGCATGGGTGCAAGGCTTGCAACATATTATATACTAGCATGGGTTCCTGGCTTGCAACATATTATATACTAGCATGGGTGCCTGGCTTGCAACATACCATATACTAGCATGGGTGCAAGGCTTGCAACATATTATATACTAGAACAGGTGCCTGGCTTGCAACATATTATATACTAGCATGGGTGCCAGGCTTGCAACATATTATATACTAGCATGGGTGCCAGGCTTGCAACATATTATATACTAGCATGGGTGCAAGGCTTGCAATATATTATATACTAGCATGGGTTCCTGGCTTGCAACATATTATATACTAGCATGGGTGCCTGGATTGCAACATATTATATACTAGCATGGGTGCCTGGCTTGCAACATATTATATACTAGCATGGGTGCAAGGCTTGCAACATATTATATACTAGCATGGGTTCCTGGCTTGCAACATATTATATACTAGCATGGGTGCCTGGCTTGCAACATATTATATACTAGCATGGGTGCAAGGCTTGCAAAATATTATATACTAGAACAGGTGCCTGGCTTGCAACATATTATATACTAGCATGGGTGCCAGGCTTGCAACATATTATATACAAGCATGGGTGCCAGGCTTGCAACATATTATATACTAGCATGGGTGCAAGGCTTGCAATATATTATATACTAGCATGGGTTCCTGGCTTGCAACATATTATATACTAGCATGGGTGCCTGGATTGCAACATATTATATACTAGCATGGGTGCAAGGCTTGCAACATATTATATACTAGCATGGGTTCCTGGCTTGCAACATATTATATACTAGCATGGGTGCAAGGCTTGCAATATATTATATACTAGCATGGGTGCCTGGCTTGCAACATATTATATACTAGCATGGGTTCAAGGCTTGCAATATATTATATACTAGCATGGGTGCCTGGATTGCAACATATTATATACTAGCATGGGTGCCAGGCTTGCAACATATTATATACTAGCATGGGTGCCTGGCTTCCAACATATTATATACTAGCATTGGTGCCCAGCTTGCACCATATTATATACTAGCATGGGTTCAAGGCTTGCAATATATTATATACTAGCATGGGTGCCAGGCTTGCAACATATTATATACTAGCATGGGTGCAAGGCTTGCAATATATTATATACTAGCATGGGTTCCTGGCTTGCAACATATTATATACTAGCATGGGTGCCAGGCTTGCAAATATTATATACTAGCATGGGTACAAGGCTTGCAATATATTATATACTAGCATGGGTGCCTGGATTGCAACATATTATATACTAGCATGGGTGCAAGGCTTGCAATATATTATATACTAGCATGGGTTCCTGGCTTGCAACATATTATATACTAGCATGGGTGCCTGGATTGCAAAATATTATATACTAGCATGGGTGCAAGGCTTGCAACATATTATATACTAGCATGGGTGCCAGGCTTGCAACATATTATATACTAGCATGGGTGCCAGGCTTGCAACATATTATATACTAGCATGGGTGCAAGGCTTGCAACATATTATATACTAGCATGGGTTCCTGGCTTGCAACATATTATATACTAGCATGGGTGCCTGGATTGCAACATATTATATACTAGCATGGGTGCCTGGCTTGCAACATATTATATACTAGCATGGGTTCCTGGCTTGCAACATATTATATACTAGCATGGGTTCCTGGCTTGCAACATATTATATACTAGCATGGGTGCCTGGCTTGCAACATACCATATACTAGCATGGGTGCAAGGCTTGCAAAATATTATATACTAGAACAGGTGCCTGGCTTGCAACATATTATATACTAGCATGGGTGCCAGGCTTGCAACATATTATATACTAGCATGGGTGCCAGGCTTGCAACATATTATATACTAGCATGGGTGCAAGGCTTGCAATATATTATATACTAGCATGGGTTCCTGGCTTGCAACATATTATATACTAGCATGGGTGCCTGGATTGCAACATATTATATACTAGCATGGGTGCCTGGATTGCAACATATTATATACTAGCATGGGTGCAAGGCTTGCAACATATTATATACTAGCATGGGTTCCTGGCTTGCAACATATTATATACTAGCATGGGTGCCAGGCTTGCAATATATTATATACTAGCATGGGTGCCTGGCTTGCAACATATTATATACTAGCATGGGTTCAAGGCTTGCTATATATTATATACTAGCATGGGTGCCTGGATTGCAACATATTATATACTAGCATGGGTGCCAGGCTTGCAACATATTATATACTAGCATGGGTACCTTGCTTCCAACATATTATATACTAGCATTGGTGCCCAGCTTGCACCATATTATATACTAGCATGGGTTCAAGGCTTGCAATATATTATATACTAGCATGGGTGCCAGGCTTGCAACATATTATATACTAGCATGGGTGCAAGGCTTGCAATATATTATATACTAGCATGGGTTCCTGGCTTGCAACATATTATATACTAGCATGGGTGCCTGGCTTGCAACATATTATATACTAGCATGGGTGCAAGGCTTGCAATATATTATATACTAGCATGGGTGCCTGGATTTCAACATATTATATACTAGCATGGGTGCAAGGCTTGCAATATATTATATACTAGCATGGGTTCCTGGCTTGCAACATATTATATACTAGCATGGGTGCCTGGATTGCAAAATATTATATACTAGCATGGGTGCAAGGCTTGCAACATATTATATACTAGCATGGGTGCCTGGATTGCAACATATTATATACTAGCATGGGTGCAAGGCTGTCAACATATTATATACTAGCATGGGTTCCTGGCTTGCAACATATTATATACTAGCATGGGTGCAAGGCTTGCAATATATTATATACTAGCATGGGTGCCAGGCTTGCAACATATTATATACTAGCATGGATGCCTGGATTGCAACATATTATATACTAGCATGGGTTCCTGGCTTGCAACATATTATATACTAGCATGAGTTCCTAGCTTGCAACATATTATATACTAGCATGGGTGCAAGGCTTGCAATATATTATATACTAGCATGGGTGCCAGGCTTGCAACATATTATATACTAGCATGGGTGCCTGGATTGCAACATATTATATACTAGCATGGGTGCAAGGCTTGCAACATATTATATACTAGCATGGGTTCCTGGCTTGCAATATATTATATACTAGCATGGGTTCCTGGCTTGCAACATATTATATACTAGCATGGGTGCCTGGCTTGCAACATATTATATACTAGCAATGGTTCCTGGCTTGCAATATATTATATACTAGCATGGGTGCCTGGATTGCAACATATTATATACTAGCATGGGTGCAAGGCTTGCAACATATTATATACTAGCATGGGTTCCTGGCTTGCAACATATTATATACTAGCATGGGTGCAAGGCTTGCAATATATTATATACTAGCATGGGTGCCAGGCTTGCAACATATTATATACTAGCATGGGTGCCTGGATTGCAACATATTATATACTAGCATGGGTGCAAGGCTTGCAACATATTATATACTAGCATGGGTTCCTGGCTTGCAACATATTATATACTAGCATGGGTGCAAGGCTTGCAATATATTATATACTAGCATGGGTGCCAGGCTTGCAACATATTATATACTAGCATGGGTGCCTGGATTGCAACATATTATATACTAGCATGGGTGCCAGGCTTGCAACATATTATATACTAGCATGGGTGCCTGGCTTGCAATATATTATATACTAGCATATGTGCCTGGCTTGCAACATATTATATACTAATATGGGTGCCTGGCTTGCAACATATTATATACTAGCATGGGTGCCTGGCTTGCAATATATTATATACTAGCATGGGTGCCTGGCTTGCAACATATTATATACTAGCATGGGTGCCTGGCTTGCAATATATTATATACTAGCATGGGTTCCTGGCTTGCAACATATTATATACTAGCATGGGTGCCTGGCTTGCAACATATTATATACTAGCATGGGTGCCTGGCTTGCAACATATTATATACTAGCATGGGTGCCTGGATTGCAACATATTATATACTAGCATGGGTGCCAGGCTTGCAACATATTATATACTAGCATGGGTGCAAGGCTTGCAATATATTATATACTAGCATGGGTGCCTGGATTGCAACATATTATATACTAGCATTGGTTCCTGGATTGCAACATATTATATACTAGCATGGGTGCAAGGCTTGCAACATATTATATACTAGCATGGGTTCCTGGCTTGCAACATATTATATACTAGCATGGGTGCAAGGCTTGCAACATATTATATACTAGCATGGGTGCCTGGATTGCAACATATTATATACTAGCATGGGTGCAAGGCTTGCAACATATTATATACTAGCATGGGTTCCTGGCTTGCAATATATTATATACTAGCATGGGTTCCTGGCTTGCAACATATTATATACTAGCATGGGTGCCTGGCTTGCAACATATTATATACTAGCATGGGTTCCTGGCTTGCAATATATTATATACTAGCATGGGTGCCTGGATTGCAACATATTGTATACTAGCATGGGTGCAAGGCTTGCAACATATTATATACTAGCATGGGTTCCTGGCTTGCAACATATTATATACTAGCATGGGTGCAAGGCTTGCAATATATTATATACTAGCATGGGTGCCAGGCTTGCAACATATTATATACTAGCATGGGTGCCTGGATTGCAACATATTATATACTAGCATGGGTGCAAGGCTTGCAACATATTATATACTAGCATGGGTTCCTGGCTTGCAACATATTATATACTAGCATGGGTGCAAGGCTTGCAATATATTATATACTAGCATGGGTGCCAGGCTTGCAACATATTATATACTAGCATGGGTGCCTGGATTGCAACATATTATATACTAGCATGGGTGCCAGGCTTGCAACATATTATATACTAGCATGGGTGCCTTGCTTGCAATATATTATATACTAGCATGGGTGCCTGGCTTGCAACATATTATATACTAGCATGGGTGCCTGGCTTGCAACATATTATATACTAGCATGGGTGCCTGGTTTGCAATATATTATATACTAGCATGGGTGCCTGGCTTGCAACATATTATATACTAGCATGGGTGCCTGGCTTGCTATATATTATATACTAGCATGGGTTCCTGGCTTGCAACATATTATATACTAGCATGGGTGCCTGGCTTGCAATATATTATATACTAGCATGGGTGCCTGGCTTGCAACATATTATATACTTGCATGGGTGCCTGGATTGCAACATATTATATACTAGCATGGGTGCCAGGCTTGCAACATATTATATACTAGCATGGGTGCAAGGCTTGCAATATATTATATACTAGCATGGGTGCCAGGCTTGCAACATATTATATACTAGCATGGGTGCCTGGATTGCAACATATTATATACTAGCATGGGTGCCAGGCTTGCAACATATTATATACTAGCATGGGTGCCTGGCTTGCAATATATTATATACTAGCATATGTGCCTGGCTTGCAACATATTATATACTAGCATGGGTGCCTGGCTTGCAACATATTATATACTAGCATGGGTGCCTGGCTTGCAATATATTATATACTAGCTTGGGTTCCTGGCTTGCAACATATTATATACTAGCATGGGTGCCTGGCTTGCAATATATTATATACTAGCATGGGTTCCTGGCTTGCAACATATTATATACTAGCATGGGTGCCTGGCTTGCAATATATTATATACTAGCATGGGTGTCTGGCTTGCAACATATTATATACTAGCATGGGTGCCTGGATTGCAACATATTATATACTAGCATTGGTGCCTGGATTGCAACATATTATATACTAGCATGGGTGCAAGGCTTGCAACATATTATATACTAGCATGGGTGCCTGGATTGCAACATATTATATACTAGCATGGGTGCAAGGCTTGCAACATATTATATACTAGCATGGGTGCCTGGATTGCAACATATTATATACTAGCATGGGTGCAAGGCTTGCAACATATTATATACTAGCATGGGTTCCTGGCTTGCAATATATTATATACTAGCATGGGTTCCTGGCTTGCAACATATTATATACTAGCATGGGTGCCTGGCTTGCAACATATTATATACTAGCATGGGTTCCTGGCTTGCAACATATTATATACTTGCATGGGTGCCTGGATTGCAACATATTATATACTAGCATGGGTGCCAGGCTTGCAACATATTATATACTAGCATGGGTGCAAGGCTTGCAATATATTATATACTAGCATGGGTGCCAGGCTTGCAACATATTATATACTAGCATGGGTGCCTGGATTGCAACATATTATATACTAGCATGGGTGCCAGGCTTGCAACATATTATATACTAGCATGGGTGCCTGGCTTGCAATATATTATATACTAGCATATGTGCCTGGCTTGCAACATATTATATACTAGCATGGGTGCCTGGCTTGCAACATATTATATACTAGCATGGGTGCCTGGCTTGCAATATATTATATACTAGCTTGGGTTCCTGGCTTGCAACATATTATATACTAGCATGGGTGCCTGGCTTGCAATATATTATATACTAGCATGGGTTCCTGGCTTGCAACATATTATATACTAGCATGGGTGCCTGGCTTGCAATATATTATATACTAGCATGGGTGCCTGGCTTGCAACATATTATATACTAGCATGGGTGCCTGGATTGCAACATATTATATACTAGCATTGGTGCCTGGATTGCAACATATTATATACTAGCATGGGTGCAAGGCTTGCAACATATTATATACTAGCATGGGTGCCTGGATTGCAACATATTATATACTAGCATGGGTGCAAGGCTTGCAACATATTATATACTAGCATGGGTGCCTGGATTGCAACATATTATATACTAGCATGGGTGCAAGGCTTGCAACATATTATATACTAGCATGGGTTCCTGGCTTGCAATATATTATATACTAGCATGGGTTCCTGGCTTGCAACATATTATATACAAGCATGGGTGCCTGGCTTGCAACATATTATATACTAGCATGGGTTCCTGGCTTGCAATATATTATATACTAGCATGGGTGCCTGGATTGCAACATATTATATACTAGCATGGGTGCAAGGCTTGCAACATATTATATACTAGCATGGGTTCCTGGCTTGCAACATATTATATACTAGCATGGGTGCAAGGCTTGCAATATATTATATACTAGCATGGGTGCCAGGCTTGCAACATATTATATACTAGCATGGGTGCCTGGATTGCAACATATTATATACTAGCATGGGTGCCAGGCTTGCAACATATTATATACTAGCATGGGTGCCTGGCTTGCAATATATTATATACTAGCATGGGTGCAAGGCTTGCAACATATTATATACTAGCATGGGTTCCTGGCTTGCAACATATTATATACTAGCATGGGTGCCTGGCTTGCAACATATTATATACTAGCATGGGTGCCTGGATTGCAACATATTATATACTAGCATGGGTGCCAGGCTTGCAACATATTATATACTAGCATGGGTGCAAGGCTTGCAATATATTATATACTAGCATGGGTGCCAGGCTTGCAACATATTATATACTAGCATGGGTGCCTGGATTGCAACATATTATATACTAGCATGGGTGCCAGGCTTGCAACATATTATATACTAGCATGGGTGCCTGGCTTGCAATATATTATATACTAGCATATGTGCCTGGCTTGCAACATATTATATACTAGCATGGGTGCCTGGCTTGCAACATATTATATACTAGCATGGGTTCCTGGCTTGCAATATATTATATACTAGCATGGGTGCCTGGATTGCAACATATTATATACTAGCATGGGTGCAAGGCTTGCAACATATTATATACTAGCATGGGTTCCTGGCTTGCAACATATTATATACTAGCATGGGTGCCTGGCTTGCAATATATTATATACTAGCATGGGTGCCTGGCTTGCACCATATTATATACAAGCATGGGTGCCTGGATTGCAACATATTATATACTAGCATGGGTGCCAGGCTTGCAACATATTATATACTAGCATGGGTGCAAGGCTTGCAATATATTATATACTAGCATGGGTGCCTGGATTGCAACATATTATATACTAGCATTGGTGCCTGGATTGCAACATATTATATACTAGCATGGGTGCAAGGCTTGCAACATATTATATACTAGCATGGGTTCCTGGCTTGCAACATATTATATACTAGCATGGGTGCCAGGCTTGCAACATATTATATACTAGCATGGGTGCCTGGATTGCAACATATTATATACTAGCATGGGTGCAAGGCTTGCAACATATTATATACTAGCATGGGTTCCTGGCTTGCAATATATTATATACTAGCATGGGTTCCTGGCTTGCAACATATTATATACTAGCATTGGTGCCTGGCTTGCAACATATTATATACTAGCATGGGTTCCTGGCTTGCAATATATTATATACTAGCATGGGTGCCTGGATTGCAACATATTATATACTAGCATGGGTGCAAGGCTTGCAACATATTATATACTAGCATGGGTTCCTGGCTTGCAACATATTATATACTAGCATGGGTGCAAGGCTTGCAATATATTATATACTAGCATGGGTGCCAGGCTTGCAACATATTATATACTAGCATGGGTGCCTGGATTGCAACATATTATATACTAGCATGGGTGCAAGGCTTGCAACATATTATATACTAGCATGGGTTCCTGGCTTGCAACATATTATATACTAGCATGGGTGCAAGGCTTGCAATATATTATATACTAGCATGGGTGCCAGGCTTGCAACATATTATATACTAGCATGGGTGCCTGGATTGCAACATATTATATACTAGCATGGGTGCCAGGCTTGCAACATATTATATACTAGCATGGGTGCCTGGCTTGCAATATATTATATACTAGCATGGGTGCCTGGCTTGCAACATATTATATACTAGCATGGGTGCCTGGCTTGCAACATATTATATACTAGCATGGGTGCCTGGTTTGCAATATATTATATACTAGCATGGGTGCCTGGCTTGCAACATATTATATACTAGCATGGGTGCCTGGCTTGCAATATATTATATACTAGCATGGGTTCCTGGCTTGCAACATATTATATACTAGCATGGGTGCCTGGCTTGCAATATATTATATACTAGCATGGGTGCCTGGCTTGCAACATATTATATACTAGCATGGGTGCCTGGATTGCAACATATTATATACTAGCATGGGTGCCAGGCTTGCAACATATTATATACTAGCATGGGTGCAAGGCTTGCAATATATTATATACTAGCATGGGTGCCTGGATTGCAACATATTGTATACTAGCATGGGTGCCTGGATTGCAACATATTATATACTAGCATGGGTGCAAGGCTTGCAACATATTATATACTAGCATGGGTTCCTGGCTTGCAACATATTAAAACCAACACAAAGTCAAGTATCTGCAGAATGTCTTCTTGGTTCCTCCTCTTCTCTTTTCTCTCTCCCAACAATCGAACACAGCATATAATAACAAAACTCTAAAGCACGTCTGACAGCACTGACTTCTGCCAACAGTCTGCTCCTCCTCTTAACAACACAGGCTTTTTATATCGCAAAATCGTTCACCTCTATTTGCATATTCTTCTAACTCACGTGATCACTACTCTATAAATAAGAGTCTTGACCATTTCTTTTCTTTCTTTTTATTTATTTTTGGTGACCGACCCGCACGTGGTCTATCCAGGTAAGTCACGCATTTCTCCACACTCCCCCCTGATCTCATGATCACAAACAGGACATGCGGGCAATCGTCGTTGGCGGGTACTCCTTCGAAGAAGCACTTCCTCATTGCTGTTTTCTTCATTACCACCATCATTGCTACCAGTCTGTTCCATTATCCCGTCTCGTGGTTCCATAGGCGGTGTCTCACAATCAGGGCAGGGGGGCAGTATCCGTCTTTGTCGGGTACTTCTCCGAAGAATCGGAGGCGTCATCTCCTCGGTATGCTCCATCATCCCTTCTCGCGGGGTTTCGTAATCACGGGGGGTGGGCAGTATTCGTCTCTGTCGAGTATTTCGATGAGGCATTACTTCCTTGTGTCCATCGCTCTCCTCACTATTGTCATCAGTATGTCCCATCATTCCCTCATCTGGTTCTGTTGGTGGTGTTTCTATGCTCACCTGAAGGGGCAGTAAGTGATCAGGGTCATCTCTGAACGGTGTGTGATCCTCCTCATCGTCCTCAGAATCAGAAGAGGTATAACAAGGGCGGATATCTTTTACGTGACGTGGTATGCCAACAATCAACATGGTCTGAGAACTTATGATTTCGTCTATTTTTCCCCGGAAAAATTTCGTAGTGCACCCAGCATTTGGGGGTTTTATCCAAACAAGGTCTCCCACCTGATATGGTGTATTGACAACACTCACCACTGATGGTATGGCATCAACTCCTTTCACACGCTGTTCATATTGGTAAATCCCATTGGCTGGTGCAGTTGCTGGTGTTGCATTGTCCTTGGGTGTTATATTATACCAGTGCACAGCTTCTGGAATAGAGCACTGCGTCCTGGCTGCAATTCTTTTGATGGTGCGGTGACACCGTTCTGCTATACCATTACCCTCGGGATAATATGCACACCGATAATGCATTTTAATCCCCCATTCGTGCACGAATTTCTGAAATTCTTGACATCGAAATGTGGCGGCATTATCAGTCAGAATTTCAATCGGGGCACCACGTTCAAAAAAGACGGCTCTCAACTGTTGTATAATGCTGGCTGCATCCTGTCGTGTCAACAGGCGCCATATTGTGAAACGCGTCGGGCCACAATCCGTCATGGTCAAAAAATGTTTGCCCCCATAATGTGTTATGTCCATCCCTACTCGCTGCCAGTTGCCCTCCACCTCGAGCTTCCCTTTTTGCCATTGGGATGGTGCCGGATCAATTCTCTGACACTCTTCACACGAACGTATGGCTGCTTTCACTGATGCTTTTGTAGTTGCAGGGCATACTCTTCGGACAAAATATGCAGTCCTCTGAATTCCAGGATGTCCAATCTGCTGGTGTATCATACGGATCTGGTCAGGTGTTAATTGATCCGTTACAGTCGCGCATGTTTGTTGTTGAAGATCGGATCCCTGCCTCATTGCATCGATCCACCTCTTTGGTACTCGAGTCAAGCTATCAGCCAAATTCTGCATCGACGAGACTAACGTAATGTCTACCTGCAAGCTGTATTCGTCAACTAGACGCTTAATTATTGCTAGTCTCCTTCGTACTAGCATTTCACTTGCAGCTCTAGTCTTAACTCGAGCCTTTCCAGTCAAGGTGTCGGTTAACCAATGGTAAACACACAATGAGTCAGTGTGGAGATGCACAACATTAGTCTGCCATTGCAATGCGAGATTAAGACCTTTTAATGTGGCATCAAGTTCTGCCAAATTTATATGTTGGGCATCATTTTTCGGACGAAGCCAGCATGCATCTTCCACAACGACACCTAGTTGCTCCAACACGACACCTGTAGCCAACGAACTTGCGTCAACCCATGCATTTAGTTCGTTTCCAGACACTTGCCACTCACCCCGGGCAGGGTCATTCCTATGCACTTTGGACAACATTTCAGCCATCATTTGTTGGAGAGAATCATCATCCGCAACATCGTCCCATCCTTTTGTTACTGTAGTCACTCGTCTTTTCACCACTCCTGTTGCCGATCGGAGCCATCCACAGACAGGTAGATGTCCTACCAATTTACCACAGATAGAAAACACAGTACATCTTGTTAATACATTGGGTAACTTTGGAAGTGGGCTCCCTCGTTTCCATCGCAACGTATTGCCCTCCTCCCAGACCTCGAGGCCTAGCACGGGCACTCCATCCTTTAGGCGCTTAGGGTCTTTGCTTATTAACCCAAACGCTTTCAGTTTTATTCGAACTGCATCCGCAGACATTATGTCCTCATTAACATAGATGTCATCTATGTAGGCTGAAGCAGCTTTTGCTGTGGTCTCATCCTGCATCAAAACAGTTTTAATAATGGTTGTCATAATCAAGGGTGCTACGTTTAGGCCAAAACCCAAACGTGTCAAACAATATAGTTTTCCCTTGAGTAGTACTGTCTGAAACGGCCATAATGACTCATGGACACGTATCTGCAGGTAGGCCCTCTTTAGATCCAGAAGTGCTACATTGCTCCCTTTTTGACGCCACTCTCTCAGTTTAGCAGCGCACACATCTGCGTTTCCGGTAAACGCATCAACATGCCGATTCAACTCTCGGTAATCCATTACGGGACGAATTTTTTCTTTGGTAGGTTGTTCAACAGCCATGAGCGGAATTAATCCCTTGGGTGGTCCCAGACGTTCCTGTGGGTATGGTATTAACCAACCGTTGTCAATCCACATCTGAAGTTCTTCTTCATATGCGGCCCTATTCTTGGTAGAAACTGCATACTCTGGAATCGTGTTGCACAGCCGATCTGGTTCCTGGCCCATGGCCCATTTCCACTTTGCAGTCCACACCCTTTCGTTGTCATCAAATGTAGCACAGAAGTCCTTTTCTTCAATCGACATGGCTGCACAGACGTCTTTCCCTTCTCCAAGCCTGATACCTCTAGCTGCTGTGATTGTAACGCCTCCTAGTGCTTGTATTGCATCAATTCCAAGCAACATGTCGTAGCCAAGGGGTTTCTCCTGCATCACCAGAACGTCAACTTTAGCTGTGTCACCCTTCTCAGTGCAGATTGTGACTGTCCCTTCACCACAACATACCCGTGATAAGCCATTGATGGTCATAACGCCGACTGGGTTCCTCCGCCACACCGGACAGCAATGGGCACTAACTATAGACCGGGAACACCCCGTGTCTATAAGTGCTGAACACTGCACATCATCAAGTTTAACGCTAATGACAGGCAATCCTGTGTTTATTGGTTGGCAGGGGGCAAGGGTAGCGATAGTACCTTGCCCCCAACTTCGTTTCCCGAACAGTTGCGAGATATGTGCCCAAACTTATTGCAGCGATAGCATTGCACTGGTCTCTTTGATTGTGGATATACACCTCTCCTATCACTCCGGCACTCTTTAGCAAAATGATTGGCCTCCCCACATTTATAGCACACTGGGGTGGCATGCTTATTACTATCTGGAAGAGAGTCCACATTGCCTCCATGTCGAAAACGAGCTGCTGCTGCTGCAATTGGTTCCTGTTCCTTACAGATGTTTCGAGCTCGGGCCAATAACTCATCAGTTGACAATTCATCGATTCTTGATGATGCCCGCAACAGTTTACTGACCTCCTCAGGTAGGCCTACCAAAAAAGCACAGCTTAATATTTTATCGTTGACCCCACCAAACGGTACAGATAATTTTCGCAGGTCGGCTAGGTACACGTCGACTGTTTCCTTGGGTTGAAGTGTCCGGCTCGTGAACTGTTGCCACGCAACAAATGGATCTGTACCAAACGCTGTATACAGGCTCTGCTTGATTTCATCCCAGTCTGGTTCATCCCCGAGTTGTTGGTAGACTGCATAGGCCCCTCCGGTTAGCCTCAAAGGGATAACTGTGGCTGGTTCTTTAATTTTGCACAGTTTACAGATTTTCTCTGCCTTTTCAATCCATTCAACGACAGCCGGTCCAGTGGTAGATCCGTCGAACTCGGGTATTAAGCGAATGTCGAATCTGTCCATTGATAGTAACCGCACACCAAGCGCCGAACTAGCTTAAAACCAACACAAAGTCAAGTATCTGCAGAATGTCTTCTTGGTTCCTCCTCTTCTCTTTTCTCTCTCCCAACAATCGAACACAGCATATAATAACAAAACTCTAAAGCACGTCTGACAGCACTGACTTCTGCCAACAGTCTGCTCCTCCTCTTAACAACACAGGCTTTTTATATCGCAAAATCGTTCACCTCTATTTGCATATTCTTCTAACTCACGTGATCACTACTCTATAAATAAGAGTCTTGACCATTTCTTTTCTTTCTTTTTATTTATTTTTGGTGACCGACCCGCACGTGGTCTATCCAGGTAAGTCACGCATTTCTCCACACATATTATATACTAGCATGGGTGCCTGGCTTGCAACATACCATATACTAGCATGGGTGCAAGGCTTGCAAAATATTATATACTAGAACAGGTGCCTGGCTTGCAACATATTATATACTAGCAGGGGTGACAGGCTTGCAACATATTATATACTAGCATGGGTGCAAGGCTTGCAAAATATTATATACTAGAACAGGTGCCTGGATTGCAACATATTATATACTAGCATGGGTGCAAGGCTTGCAACATATTATATACTAGCATGGGTTCCTGGCTTGCAACATATTATATACTAGCATGGGTGCCTGGCTTGCAACATACCATATACTAGCATGGGTGCAAGGCTTGCAAAATATTATATACTAGAACAGGTGCCTGGCTTGCAACATATTATATACTAGCATGGGTGCCAGGCTTGCAACATATTATATACTAGCATGGGTGCAAGGCTTGCAATATATTATATACTAGCATGGGTTCCTGGCTTGCAACATATTATATACTAGCATAGGTGCCTGGATTGCAACATATTATATACTAGCATGGGTGCCTGGATTGCAAAATATTATATACTAGCATGGGTGCAAGGCTTGCAACATATTATATACTAGCATGGGTTCCTGGCTTGCAACATATTATATACTAGCATGGGTGCAAGGCTTGCAATATATTATATACTAGCATGTGTGCCTGGCTTGCAACATATTATATACTAGCATGGGTGCCAGGCTTGCAACATATTATATACTAGCATGGGTGCAAGGCTTGCAACATATTATATACTAGCATGGGTTCCTGGCTTGCAACATATTATATACTAGCATGGGTGCCAGGCTTGCAACATATTATATACTAGCATGGGTGCCAGGCTTGCAACATATTATATACTAGCATGGGTGCAAGGCTTGCAATATATTATATACTAGCATGGGTTCCTGGCTTGCAACATATTATATACTAGCATGGGTGCTTGGATTGCAACATATTATATACTAGCATGGGTGCAAGGCTTGCAACATATTATATACTAGCATGGGTTCCTGGCTTGCAACATATTATATACTAGCATGGGTGCCTGGCTTGCAACATACCATATACTAGCATGGGTGCAAGGCTTGCAAAATATTATATACTAGAACAGGTGCCTGGCTTGCAACATATTATATACTAGCATGGGTGCCAGGCTTGCAACATATTATATACTAGCATGGGTGCAAGGCTTGCAATATATAATATACTAGCATGGGTGCCTGGCTTGCAACATATTATATACTAGCATGGGTGCCTGGATTGCAACATATTATATACTAGCATGGGTGCCTGGATTGCAACATATTATATACTAGCATGGGTGCAAGGCTTGCAACATATTATATACTAGCATGGGTTCCTGGCTTGCAACATATTATATACTAGCATGGGTGCCTGGCTTGCAACATACCATATACTAGCATGGGTGCAAGGCTTGCAAAATATTATATACTAGAACAGGTGCCTGGCTTGCAACATATTATATACTAGCATGGGTGCCAGGCTTGCAACATATTATATACTAGCATGGGTGCCAGGCTTGCAACATATTATATACTAGCATGGGTGCAAGGCTTGCAATATATTATATACTAGCATGGGTTCCTGGCTTGCAACATATTATATACTAGCATGGGTGCCTGGATTGCAACATATTATATACTAGCATGGGTGCCTGGATTGCAACATATTATATACTAGCATGGGTGCAAGGCTTGCAACATATTATATACTAGCATGGGTTCCTGGCTTGCAACATATTATATACTAGCATGGGTGCAAGGCTTGCAATATATTATATACTAGCATGGGTGCCTGGCTTGCAACATATTATATACTAGCATGGGTTCAAGGCTTGCAATATATTATATACTAGCATGGGTGCCTGGATTGCAACATATTATATACTAGCATGGGTGCCAGGCTTGCAACATATTATATACTAGCATGGGTGCCTGGCTTCCAACATATTATATACTAGCATTGGTGCCCAGCTTGCACCATATTATATACTAGCATGGGTTCAAGGCTTGCAATATATTATATACTAGCATGGGTGCCAGGCTTGCAACATATTATATACTAGCATGGGTGCAAGGCTTGCAATATATTATATACTAGCATGGGTTCCTGGCTTGCAACATATTATATACTAGCATGGGTGCCAGGCTTGCAACATATTATATACTAGCATGGGTGCAAGGCTTGCAATATATTATATACTAGCATGGGTGCCTGGATTGCAACATATTATATACTAGCATGGGTGCAAGGCTTGCAATATATTATATACTAGCATGGGTTCCTGGCTTGCAACATATTATATACTAGCATGGGTGCAAGGCTTGCAAAATATTATATACTAGCATGGGTGCAAGGCTTGCAACATATTATATACTAGCATGGGTGCCAGGCTTGCAACATATTATATACTAGCATGGGTTCCAGGCTTGCAACATATTATATACTAGCATGGGTGCAAGGCTTGCAATATATTATATACTAGCATGGGTGCCTGGCTTGCAACATATTATATACTAGCATGGGTGCCTGGATTGCAACATATTATATACTAGCATGGGTGCCTGGATTGCAACATATTATATACTAGCATGGGTGCAAGGCTTGCAACATATTATATACTAGCATGTGTTCCTGGCTTGCAACATATTATATACTAGCATGGGTGCCTGGCTTGCAACATACCATATACTAGCATGGGTGCAAGGCTTGCAAAATATTATATACTAGAACAGGTGCCTGGCTTGCAACATATTATATACTAGCATGGGTGCCAGGCTTGCAACATATTATATACTAGCATGGGTGCCAGGCTTGCAACATATTATATACTAGCATGGGTGCAAGGCTTGCAATATATTATATACTAGCATGGGTTCCTGGCTTGCAACATATTATATACTAGCATGGGTGCCTGGATTGCAACATATTATATACTAGCATGGGTGCCTGGCTTGCAACATATTATATACTAGCATGGGTGCAAGGCTTGCAACATATTATATACTAGCATGGGTTCCTGGCTTGCAACATATTATATACTAGCATGGGTGCCTGGCTTGCAACATACCATATACTAGCATGGGTGCAAGGCTTGCAAAATATTATATACTAGAACAGGTGCCTGGCTTGCAACATATTATATACTAGCATGGGTGCCAGGCTTGCAACATATTATATACTAGCATGGGTGCCAGGCTTGCAACATATTATATACTAGCATGGGTGCAAGGCTTGCAATATATTATATACTAGCATGGGTTCCTGGCTTGCAACATATTATATACTAGCATGGGTGCTTGGATTGCAACATATTATATACTAGCATGGGTGCCTGGATTGCAACATATTATATACTAGCATGGGTGCAAGGCTTGCAACATATTATATACTAGCATGGGTTCCTGGCTTGCAACATATTATATACTAGCATGGGTGCAAGGCTTGCAATATATTATATACTAGCATGGGTGCCTGGATTGCAACATATTATATACTAGCATGGGTGCCAGGCTTGCAACATATTATATACTAGCATGGGTTCAAGGCTTGCAATATATTATATACTAGCATGGGTGCCAGGCTTGCAACATATTATATACTAGCATGGGTGCAAGGCTTGCAATATATTATATACTAGCATGGGTTCCTGGCTTGCAACATATTATATACTAGCATGGGTGCCAGGCTTGCAACATATTATATACTAGCATGGGTGCAAGGCTTGCAATATATTATATACTAGCATGGGTGCCTGGATTGCAACATATTATATACTAGCATGGGTGCAAGGCTTGCAATATATTATATACTAGCATGGGTTCCTGGCTTGCAACATATTATATACTAGCATGGGTGCCTGGATTGCAAAATATTATATACTAGCATGGGTGCAAGGCTTGCAACATATTATATACTAGCATGGGTGCCAGGCTTGCAACATATTATATACTAGCATGGGTGCCAGGCTTGCAACATATTATATACTAGCATGGGTGCAAGGCTTGCAATATATTATATACTAGCATGGGTTCCTGGCTTGCAACATATTATATACTAGCATGGGTGCCTGGATTGCAACATATTATATACTAGCATGGGTGCCTGGCTTGCAACATATTATATACTAGCATGGGTGCCAGGCTTGCAACATATTATATACTAGCATGGGTGCAAGGCTTGCAATATATTATATACTAGCATGGGTGCCTGGATTGCAACATATTATATACTAGCATGGGTGCAAGGCTTGCAATATATTATATACTAGCATGGGTTCCTGGCTTGCAACATATTATATACTAGCATGGGTGCAAGGCTTGCAAAATATTATATACTAGCATGGGTGCAAGGCTTGCAACATATTATATACTAGCATGGGTGCCAGGCTTGCAACATATTATATACTAGCATGGGTTCCAGGCTTGCAACATATTATATACTAGCATGGGTGCAAGGCTTGCAATATATTATATACTAGCATGGGTGCCTGGCTTGCAACATATTATATACTAGCATGGGTGCCTGGATTGCAACATATTATATACTAGCATGGGTGCCTGGATTGCAACATATTATATACTAGCATGGGTGCAAGGCTTGCAACATATTATATACTAGCATGTGTTCCTGGCTTGCAACATATTATATACTAGCATGGGTGCCTGGCTTGCAACATACCATATACTAGCATGGGTGCAAGGCTTGCAAAATATTATATACTAGAACAGGTGCCTGGCTTGCAACATATTATATACTAGCATGGGTGCCAGGCTTGCAACATATTATATACTAGCATGGGTGCCAGGCTTGCAACATATTATATACTAGCATGGGTGCAAGGCTTGCAATATATTATATACTAGCATGGGTTCCTGGCTTGCAACATATTATATACTAGCATGGGTGCCTGGATTGCAACATATTATATACTAGCATGGGTGCCTGGCTTGCAACATATTATATACTAGCATGGGTGCAAGGCTTGCAACATATTATATACTAGCATGGGTTCCTGGCTTGCAACATATTATATACTAGCATGGGTGCCTGGCTTGCAACATACCATATACTAGCATGGGTGCAAGGCTTGCAAAATATTATATACTAGAACAGGTGCCTGGCTTGCAACATATTATATACTAGCATGGGTGCCAGGCTTGCAACATATTATATACTAGCATGGGTGCCAGGCTTGCAACATATTATATACTAGCATGGGTGCAAGGCTTGCAATATATTATATACTAGCATGGGTTCCTGGCTTGCAACATATTATATACTAGCATGGGTGCTTGGATTGCAACATATTATATACTAGCATGGGTGCCTGGATTGCAACATATTATATACTAGCATGGGTGCAAGGCTTGCAACATATTATATACTAGCATGGGTTCCTGGCTTGCAACATATTATATACTAGCATGGGTGCAAGGCTTGCAATATATTATATACTAGCATGGGTGCCTGGATTGCAACATATTATATACTAGCATGGGTGCCAGGCTTGCAACATATTATATACTAGCATGGGTTCAAGGCTTGCAATATATTATATACTAGCATGGGTGCCAGGCTTGCAACATATTATATACTAGCATGGGTGCAAGGCTTGCAATATATTATATACTAGCATGGGTTCCTGGCTTGCAACATATTATATACTAGCATGGGTGCCAGGCTTGCAACATATTATATACTAGCATGGGTGCAAGGCTTGCAATATATTATATACTAGCATGGGTGCCTGGATTGCAACATATTATATACTAGCATGGGTGCAAGGCTTGCAATATATTATATACTAGCATGGGTTCCTGGCTTGCAACATATTATATACTAGCATTGGTGCCTGGATTGCAAAATATTATATACTAGCATGGGTGCAAGGCTTGCAACATATTATATACTAGCATGGGTGCCAGGCTTGCAACATATTATATACTAGCATGGGTGCCAGGCTTGCAACATATTATATACTAGCATGGGTGCAAGGCTTGCAATATATTATATACTAGCATGGGTTCCTGGCTTGCAACATATTATATACTAGCATGGGTGCCTGGATTGCAACATATTATATACTAGCATGGGTGCCTGGCTTGCAACATATTATATACTAGCATGGGTGCCAGGCTTGCAACATATTATATACTAGCATGGGTGCAAGGCTTGCAATATATTATATACTAGCATGGGTGCCTGGATTGCAACATATTATATACTAGCATGGGTGCAAGGCTTGCAATATATTATATACTAGCATGGGTTCCTGGCTTGCAACATATTATATACTAGCATGGGTGCAAGGCTTGCAAAATATTATATACTAGCATGGGTGCAAGGCTTGCAACATATTATATACTAGCATGGGTGCCAGGCTTGCAACATATTATATACTAGCATGGGTTCCAGGCTTGCAACATATTATATACTAGCATGGGTGCAAGGCTTGCAATATATTATATACTAGCATGGGTGCCTGGCTTGCAACATATTATATACTAGCATGGGTGCCTGGATTGCAACATATTATATACTAGCATGGGTGCCTGGATTGCAACATATTATATACTAGCATGGGTGCAAGGCTTGCAACATATTATATACTAGCATGTGTTCCTGGCTTGCAACATATTATATACTAGCATGGGTGCCTGGCTTGCAACATACCATATACTAGCATGGGTGCAAGGCTTGCAAAATATTATATACTAGAACAGGTGCCTGGCTTGCAACATATTATATACTAGCATGGGTGCCAGGCTTGCAACATATTATATACTAGCATGGGTGCCAGGCTTGCAACATATTATATACTAGCATGGGTGCAAGGCTTGCAATATATTATATACTAGCATGGGTTCCTGGCTTGCAACATATTATATACTAGCATGGGTGCCTGGATTGCAACATATTATATACTAGCATGGGTGCCTGGCTTGCAACATATTATATACTAGCATGGGTGCAAGGCTTGCAACATATTATATACTAGCATGGGTTCCTGGCTTGCAACATATTATATACTAGCATGGGTGCCTGGCTTGCAACATACCATATACTAGCATGGGTGCAAGGCTTGCAAAATATTATATACTAGAACAGGTGCCTGGCTTGCAACATATTATATACTAGCATGGGTGCCAGGCTTGCAACATATTATATACTAGCATGGGTGCCAGGCTTGCAACATATTATATACTAGCATGGGTGCAAGGCTTGCAATATATTATATACTAGCATGGGTTCCTGGCTTGCAACATATTATATACTAGCATGGGTGCTTGGATTGCAACATATTATATACTAGCATGGGTGCCTGGATTGCAACATATTATATACTAGCATGGGTGCAAGGCTTGCAACATATTATATACTAGCATGGGTTCCTGGCTTGCAACATATTATATACTAGCATGGGTGCAAGGCTTGCAATATATTATATACTAGCATGGGTGCCTGGATTGCAACATATTATATACTAGCATGGGTGCCAGGCTTGCAACATATTATATACTAGCATGGGTTCAAGGCTTGCAATATATTATATACTAGCATGGGTGCCAGGCTTGCAACATATTATATACTAGCATGGGTGCAAGGCTTGCAATATATTATATACTAGCATGGGTTCCTGGCTTGCAACATATTATATACTAGCATGGGTGCCAGGCTTGCAATATATTATATACTAGCATGGGTGCAAGGCTTGCAATATATTATATACTAGCATGGGTGCCTGGATTGCAACATATTATATACTAGCATGGGTGCAAGGCTTGCAATATATTATATACTAGCATGGGTTCCTGGCTTGCAACATATTATATACTAGCATGGGTGCCTGGATTGCAAAATATTATATACTAGCATGGGTGCAAGGCTTGCAACATATTATATACTAGCATGGGTGCCAGGCTTGCAACATATTATATACTAGCATGGGTGCCAGGCTTGCAACATATTATATACTAGCATGGGTGCAAGGCTTGCAATATATTATATACTAGCATGGGTTCCTGGCTTGCAACATATTATATACTAGCATGGGTGCCTGGATTGCAACATATTATATACTAGCATGGGTGCCTGGCTTGCAACATATTATATACTAGCATGGGTGCAAAGCTTGCAACATATTATATACTAGCATGGGTTCCTGGCTTGCAACATATTATATACTAGCATGGGTGCCTGGCTTGCAACATACCATATACTAGCATGGGTGCAAGGCTTGCAAAATATTATATACTAGAACAGGTGCCTGGCTTGCAACATATTATATACTAGCATGGGTGCCAGGCTTGCAACATATTATATACTAGCATGGGTGCCAGGCTTGCAACATATTATATACTAGCATGGGTGCAAGGCTTGCAATATATTATATACTAGCATGGGTTCCTGGCTTGCAACATATTATATACTAGCATGGGTGCCTGGCTTGCAATATATTATATACTAGCATGGGTGCCTGGATTGCAACATATTATATACTAGCATGGGTGCAAGGCTTGCAACATATTATATACTAGCATGGGTTCCTGGCTTGCAACATATTATATACTAGCATGGGTGCAAGGCTTGCAATATATTATATACTCGCATGGGTGCCTGGCTTGCAACATATTATATACTAGCATGGGTTCAAGGCTTGCAATATATTATATACTAGCATGGGTGCCTGGATTGCAACATATTATATACTAGCATGGGTGCCAGGCTTGCAACATATTATATACTAGCATGGGTGCCTGGCTTCCAACATATTATATACTAGCATTGGTGCCCAGCTTGCACCATATTATATACTAGCATGGGTTCAAGGCTTGCAATATATTATATACTAGCATGGGTGCCAGGCTTGCAACATATTATATACTAGCATGGGTGCAAGGCTTGCAATATATTATATACTAGCATGGGTTCCTGGCTTGCAACATATTATATACTAGCATGGGTGCCAGGCTTGCAACATATTATATACTAGCATGGGTGCAAGGCTTGCAATATATTATATACTAGCATGGGTGCCTGGATTGCAACATATTATATACTAGCATGGGTGCAAGGCTTGCAATATATTATATACTAGCATGGGTTCCTGGCTTGCAACATATTATATACTAGCATGGGTGCCTGGATTGCAAAATATTATATACTAGCATGGGTGCAAGGCTTGCAACATATTATATACTAGCATGGGTGCCTGGATTGCAACATATTATATACTAGCATGGGTGCAAGGCTTGCAACATATTATATACTAGCATGGGTTCCTGGCTTGCAACATATTATATACTAGCATGGGTGCAAGGCTTGCAATATATTATATACTAGCATGGGTGCCAGGCTTGCAACATATTATATACTAGCATGGGTTCCTGGATTGCAACATATTATATACTAGCATGGGTTCCTGGCTTGCAACATATTATATACTAGCATGGGTTCCTAGCTTGCAACATATTATATACTAGCATGGGTGCAAGGCTTGCAATATATTATATACTAGCATGGGTGCCAGGCTTGCAACATATTATATACTAGCATGGGTGCCTTGATTGCAACATATTATATACTAGCATGGGTGCAAGACTTGCAACATATTATATACTAGCATGGGTTCCTGGCTTGCAATATATTATATACTAGCATGGGTTCCTGGCTTGCAACATATTATATACTAGCATGGGTGCCTGGCTTGCAACATATTATATACTAGCATGGGTTCCTGGCTTGCAATATATTATATACTAGCATGGGTGCCTGGATTGCAACATATTATATACTAGCATGGGTGCAAGGCTGGCAACATATTATATACTAGCATGGGTTCCTGGCTTGCAACATATTATATACTAGCATGGGTGCCTGGATTGCAAAATATTATATACTAGCATGGGTGCAAGGCTTGCAACATATTATATACTAGCATGGGTGCCTGGATTGCAACATATTATATACTAGCATGGGTGCAAGGCTTGCAACATATTATATACTAGCATGGGTTCCTGGCTTGCAACATATTATATACTAGCATGGGTGCAAGGCTTGCAATATATTATATACTAGCATGGGTGCCAGGCTTGCAACATATTATATACTAGCATGGGTTCCTGGATTGCAACATATTATATACTAGCATGGGTGCAAGGCTTGCAACATATTATATACTAGCATGGGTTCCTAGCTTGCAACATATTATATACTAGCATGGGTGCAAGGCTTGCAATATATTATATACTAGCATGGGTGCCAGGCTTGCAACATATTATATACTAGCATGGGTGCCTTGATTGCAACATATTATATACTAGCATGGGTGCAAGACTTGCAACATATTATATACTAGCATGGGTTCCTGGCTTGCAATATATTATATACTAGCATGGGTTCCTGGTTTGCAACATATTATATACTAGCATGGGTGCCTGGCTTGCAACATATTATATACTAGCATGGGTTCCTGGCTTGCAATATATTATATACTAGCATGGGTGCCTGGATTGCAACATATTATATACTAGCATGGGTGCAAGGCTGGCAACATATTATATACTAGCATGGGTTCCTGGCTTGCAACATATTATATACTAGCATGGGTGCAAGGCTTGCAATATATTATATACTAGCATGGGTGCCAGGCTTGCAACATATTATATACTAGCATGGGTGCCTGGATTGCAACATATTATATACTAGCATGGGTGCAAGGCTTGCAACATATTATATACTAGCATGGGTTCCTGGCTTGCAACATATTATATACTAGCATGGGTGCAAGGCTTGCAATATATTATATACTAGCATGGGTGCCAGGCTTGCAACATATTATATACTAGCATGGGTGCCTGGATTGCAACATATTATATACTAGCATGGGTGCCAGGCTTGCAACATATTATATACTAGCATGGGTGCCTGGCTTGCAATATATTATATACTAGCATATGTGCCTGGCTTGCAACATATTATATACTAGCATGGGTGCCATGCTTGCAACATATTATATACTAGCATGGGTGCCTGGCTTGCAATATATTATATACTAGCATGGGTGCCTGGCTTGCAACATATTATATACTAGCATGGGTGCCTGGCTTGCAATATATTATATACTAGCATGGGTTCCTGGCTTGCAACATATTATATACTAGCATGGGTGCCTGGCTTGCAATATATTATATACTAGCATGGGTGCCTGGCTTGCAACATATTATATACTAGCATGGGTGCCTGGATTGCAACATATTATATACTAGCATGGGTGCCAGGCTTGCAACATATTATATACTAACATGGGTGCAAGGCTTGCAATATATTATATACTAGCATGGGTGCCTGGATTGCAACATATTATATACTAGCATTGGTGCCTGGATTGCAACATATTATATACTAGCATGGGTGCAAGGCTTGCAACATATTATATACTAGCATGGGTTCCTGGCTTGCAACATATTATATACTAGCATGGGTGCAAGGCTTGCAATATATTATATACTAGCATGGGTGCCAGGCTTGCAACATATTATATACTAGCATGGGTGCCTGGATTGCAACATATTATATACTAGCATGGGTGCAAGGCTTGCAACATATTATATACTAGCATGGGTTCCTTGCTTGCAATATATTATATACTAGCATGGGTTCCTGGCTTGCAACATATTATATACTAGCATGGGTGCCTTGCTTGCAACATATTATATACTAGCATGGGTTCCTGGCTTGCAATATATTATATACTAGCATGGGTGCCTGGATTGCAACATATTATATACTAGCATGGGTGCAAGGCTTGCAACATATTATATACTAGCATGGGTTCCTGGCTTGCAACATATTATATACTAGCATGGGTGCAAGGCTTTCAATATATTATATACTAGCATGGGTGCCAGGCTTGCAACATATTATATACTAGCATGGGTGCCTGGATTGCAACATATTATATACTAGCATGGGTGCAAGGCTTGCAACATATTATATACTAGCATGGGTTCCTGGCTTGCAACATATTATATACTAGCATGGGTGCAAGGCTTGCAATATATTATATACTAGCATGGGTGCCAGGCTTGCAACATATTATATACTAGCATGGGTGCCTGGATTGCAACATATTATATACTAGCATGGGTGCCAGGCTTGCAACATATTATATACTAGCATGTGTGCCTGGCTTGCAATATATTATATACTAGCATGGGTGCCTTGCTTGCAACATATTATATACTAGCATGGGTGCCTGGCTTGCAACATATTATATACTAGCATGGGTGCCTGGTTTGCAATATATTATATACTAGCATGGGTGCCTGGCTTGCAACATATTATATACTAGCATGGGTGCCTGGCTTGCAATATATTATATACTAGCATGGGTTCCTGGCTTGCAACATATTATATACTAGCATGGGTGCCTGGCTTGCAATATATTATATACTAGCATGGGTGCCTGGCTTGCAACATATTATATACTAGCATGGGTGCCTGGATTGCAACATATTATATACTAGCATGGGTGCCAGGCTTGCAACATATTATATACTAGCATGGGTGCAAGGCTTGCAATATATTATATACTAGCATGGGTGCCTGGATTGCAACATATTATATACTAGCATGGGTGCCTGGATTGCAACATATTATATACTAGCATGGGTGCAAGGCTTGCAACATATTATATACTAGCATGGGTTCCTGGCTTGCAACATATTAAAACCAACACAAAGTCAAGTATCTGCAGAATGTCTTCTTGGTTCCTCCTCTTCTCTTTTCTCTCTCCCAACAATCGAACACAGCATATAATAACAAAACTCTAAAGCACGTCTGACAGCACTGACTTCTGCCAACAGTCTGCTCCTCCTCTTAACAACACAGGCTTTTTATATCGCAAAATCGTTCACCTCTATTTGCATATTCTTCTAACTCACGTGATCACTACTCTATAAATAAGAGTCTTGACCATTTCTTTTCTTTCTTTTTATTTATTTTTGGTGACCGACCCGCACGTGGTCTATCCAGGTAAGTCACGCATTTCTCCACACTCCCCCCTGATCTCATGATCACAAACAGGACATGCGGGCAATCGTCGTTGGCGGGTACTCCTTCGAAGAAGCACTTCCTCATTGCTGTTTTCTTCATTACCACCATCATTGCTACCAGTCTGTTCCATTATCCCGTCTCGTGGTTCCATAGGCGGTGTCTCACAATCAGGGCAGGGGGGCAGTATCCGTCTTTGTCGGGTACTTCTCCGAAGAATCGGAGGCGTCATCTCCTCGGTATGCTCCATCATCCCTTCTCGCGGGGTTTCGCAATCACGGGGGGTGGGCAGTATTCGTCTCTGTCGAGTATTTCGATGAGGCATTACTTCCTTGTGTCCATCGCTCTCCTCACTATTGTCATCAGTATGTCCCATCATTCCCTCATCTGGTTCTGTTGGTGGTGTTTCTATGCTCACCTGAAGGGGCAGTAAGTGATCAGGGTCATCTCTGAACGGTGTGTGATCCTCCTCATCGTCCTCAGAATCAGAAGAGGTATAACAAGGGCGGATATCTTTTACGTGACGTGGTATGCCAACAATCAACATGGTCTGAGGACTTATGATTTCGTCTATTTTTCCCCGGAAAAATTTCGTAGTGCACCCAGCATTTGGGGGTTTTATCCAAACAAGGTCTCCCACCTGATATGGTGTATTGACAACACTCACCACTGATGGTATGGCATCAACTCCTTTCACACGCTGTTCATATTGGTAAATCCCATTGGCTGGTGCAGTTGCTGGTGTTGCATTGTCCTTGGGTGTTATATTATACCAGTATACAGCTTCTGGAATAGAGCACTGCGTCCTGGCTGCAATTCTTTTGATGGTGCGGTGACACCGTTCTGCTATACCATTACCCTCGGGATAATATGCACACCGATAATGCATTTTAATCCCCCATTCGTGCACGAATTTCTGAAATTCTTGACATCGAAATGTGGCGGCATTATCAGTCAGAATTTCAATCGGGGCACCACGTTCAAAAAAGACGGCTCTCAACTGTTGTATAATGCTGGCTGCATCCTGTCGTGTCAACAGGCGCCATATTGTGAAACGCGTCGGGCCACAATCCGTCATGGTCAAAAAATGTTTGCCCCCATAATGTGTTATGTCCATCCCTACTCGCTGCCAGTTGCCCTCCACCTCGAGCTTCCCTTTTTGCCATTGGGATGGTGCCGGATCAATTCTCTGACACTCTTCACACGAACGTATGGCTGCTTTCACTGATGCTTTTGTAGTTGCAGGGCATACTCTTCGGACAAAATATGCAGTCCTCTGAATTCCAGGATGTCCAATCTGCTGGTGTATCATACGGATCTGGTCAGGTGTTAATTGATCCGTTACAGTCGCGCATGTTTGTTGTTGAAGATCGGATCCCTGCCTCATTGCATCGATCCACCTCTTTGGTACTCGAGTCAAGCTATCAGCCAAATTCTGCATCGACGAGACTAACGTAATGTCTACCTGCAAGCTGTATTCGTCAACTAGACGCTTAATTATTGCTAGTCTCCTTCGTACTAGCATTTCACTTGCAGCTCTAGTCTTAACTCGAGCCTTTCCAGTCAAGGTGTCGGTTAACCAATGGTAAACACACAATGAGTCAGTGTGGAGATGCACAACATTAGTCTGCCATTGCAATGCGAGATTAAGACCTTTTAACGTGGCATCAAGTTCTGCCAAATTTATATGTTGGGCATCATTTTTCGGACGAAGCCAGCATGCATCTTCCACAACGACACCTAGTTGCTCCAACACGACACCTGTAGCCAACGAACTTGCGTCAACCCATGCATTTAGTTCGTTTCCAGACACTTGCCACTCACCCCGGGCAGGGTCATTCCTATGCACTCTGGACAACATTTCAGCCATCATTTGTTGGAGAGAATCATCATCCGCAACATCGTCCCATCCTTTTGTTACTGTAGTCACTCGTCTTTTCACCACTCCTGTTGCCGATCGGAGCCATCCACAGACAGGTAGATGTCCTACCAATTTACCACAGATAGAAAACACAGTACATCTTGTTAATACATTGGGTAACTTTGGAAGTGGGCTCCCTCGTTTCCATCGCAACGTATTGCCCTCCTCCCAGACCTCGAGGCCTAGCACGGGCACTCCATCCTTTAGGCGCTTAGGGTCTTTGCTTATTAACCCAAACGCTTTCAGTTTTATTCGAACTGCATCCGCAGACATTATGTCCTCATTAACATAGATGTCATCTATGTAGGCTGAAGCAGCTTTTGCTGTGGTCTCATCCTGCATCAAAACAGTTTTAATAATGGTTGTCATAATCAAGGGTGCTACGTTTAGGCCAAAACCCAAACGTGTCAAACAATATAGTTTTCCCTTGAGTAGTACTGTCTGAAACGGCCATAATGACTCATGGACACGTATCTGCAGGTAGGCCCTCTTTAGATCCAGAAGTGCTACATTGCTCCCTTTTTGACGCCACTCTCTCAGTTTAGCAGCGCACACATCTGCGTTTCCGGTAAACGCATCAACATGCCGATTCAACTCTCGGTAATCCATTACGGGACAAATTTTTTCTTTGGTAGGTTGTTCAACAGCCATGAGCGGAATTAATCCCTTGGGTGGTCCCAGACGTTCCTGTGGGTATGGTATTAACCAACCGTTGTCAATCCACATCTGAAGTTCTTCTTCATATGCGGCCCTATTCTTGGTAGAAACTGCATACTCTGGAATCGTGTTGCACAGCCGATCTGGTTCCTGGCCCATGGCCCATTTCCACTTTGCAGTCCACACCCTTTCGTTGTCATCAAATGTAGCACAGAAGTCCTTTTCTTCAATCGACATGGCTGCACAGACGTCTTTCCCTTCTCCAAGCCTGATACCTCTAGCTGCTGTGATTGTAACGCCTCCTAGTGCTTGTATTGCATCAATTCCAAGCAACATGTCGTAGCCAAGGGGTTTCTCCTGCATCACCAGAACGTCAACTTTAGCTGTGTCACCCTTCTCAGTGCAGATTGTGACTGTCCCTTCACCACAACATACCCGTGATAAGCCATTGATGGTCATAACGCCGACTGGGTTCCTCCGCCACACCGGACAGCAATGGGCACTAACTATAGACCGGGAACACCCCGTGTCTATAAGTGCTGAACACTGCACATCATCAAGTTTAACGCTAATGACAGGCAATCCTGTGTTTATTGGTTGGCAGGGGGCAAGGATAGCGATAGTACCTTGCCCCCAACTTCGTTTCCCGAACAGTTGCGAGATATGTGCCCAAACTTATTGCAGCGATAGCATTGCACTGGTCTCTTTGATTGTGGATATACACCTCTCCTATCACTCCGGCACTCTTTAGCAAAATGATTGGCCTCCCCACATTTATAGCACACTGGGGTGGCATGCTTATTACTATCTGGAAGAGAGTCCACATTGCCTCCATGTCGAAAACGAGCTGCTGCTGCTGCAATTGGTTCCTGTTCCTTACAGATGTTTCGAGCTCGGGCCAATAACTCATCAGTTGACAATTCATCGATTCTTGATGATGCCCGCAACAGTTTACTGACCTCCTCAGGTAGGCCTACCAAAAAAGCACAGCTTAATATTTTATCGTTGACCCCACCAAACGGTACAGATAATTTTCGCAGGTCGGCTAGGTACACGTCGACTGTTTCCTTGGGTTGAAGTGTCCGGCTCGTGAACTGTTGCCACGCAACAAATGGATCTGTACCAAACGCTGTATACAGACTCTGCTTGATTTCATCCCAGTCTGGTTCATCCCCGAGTTGTTGGTAGACTGCATAGGCCCCTCCGGTTAGCCTCAAAGGGATAACTGTGGCTGGTTCTTTAATTTTGCACAGTTTACAGATTTTCTCTGCCTTTTCAATCCATTCAACGACAGCCGGTCCAGTGGTAGATCCGTCGAACTCGGGTATTAAGCGAATGTCGAATCTGTCCATTGTTAGTAACCGCACACCAAGCGCCGAACTAGCTTAAAACCAACACAAAGTCAAGTATCTGCAGAATGTCTTCTTGGTTCCTCCTCTTCTCTTTTCTCTCTCCCAACAATCGAACACAGCATATAATAACAAAACTCTAAAGCACGTCTGACAGCACTGACTTCTGCCAACAGTCTGCTCCTCCTCTTAACAACACAGGCTTTTTATATCGCAAAATCGTTCACCTCTATTTGCATATTCTTCTAACTCACGTGATCACTACTCTATAAAAAAGAGTCTTGACCATTTCTTTTCTTTCTTTTTATTTATTTTTGGTGACCGACCCGCACGTGGTCTATCCAGGTAAGTCACGCATTTCTCCACACATATTATATACTAGCATGGGTGCCTGGCTTGCAACATACCATATACTAGCATGGGTGCAAGGCTTGCAAAATATTATATACTAGAAAAGGTGCCTGGCTTGCAACATATTATATACTAGCATGGGTGCCAGGCTTGCAACATATTATATACTAGCATGGGTGCAAGGCTTGCAATATATTATATACTAGCATGGGTTCCTGGCTTGCAACATATTATATACTAGCATAGGTGCCTGGATTGCAACATATTATATACTAGCATGGGTGCCTGGATTGCAAAATATTATATACTAGCATGGGTGCAAGGCTTGCAACATATTATATACTAGCATGGGTTCCTGGCTTGCAACATATTATATACTAGCATGGGTGCAAGGCTTGCAATATATTATATACTAGCATGTGTGCCTTGCTTGCAACATACCATATACTAGCATGGGTGCCAGGCTTGCAACATATTATATACTAGCATGGGTGCAAGGCTTGCAACATATTATATACTAGCATGGGTTCCTTGCTTGCAACATATTATATACTAGCATGGGTGCCAGGCTTGCAACATATTATATACTAGCATGGGTGCCAGGCTTGCAACATATTATATACGAGCATGGGTGCAAGGCTTGCAATATATTATATACTAGCATGGGTTCCTGGCTTGCAACATATTATATACTAGCATGGGTGCCTGGATTGCAACATATTATATACTAGCATGGGTGCAAGGCTTGCAACATATTATATACTAGCATGGGTTCCTGGCTTGCAACATATTATATACTAGCATGGGTGCCTGGCTTGCAACATACCATATACTAGCATTGGTGCAAGGCTTGCAAAATATCATATACTAGAACAGGTGCCTGGCTTGCAACATATTATATACTAGCATGGGTGCCAGGCTTGCAACATATTATATACTAGCATGGGTGCCAGGCTTGCAACATATTATATACTAGCATGGGTGCAAGGCTTGCAATATATTATATACTAGCATGGGTTCCTGGCTTGCAACATATTATATACTAGCATGGGTGCCTGGATTGCAACATATTATATACTAGCATGGGTGCCTGGATTGCAACATATTATATACTAGCATGGGTGCAAGGCTTGCAACATATTATATACTAGCATGGGTTCCTGGCTTGCAACATATTATATACTAGCATGGGTGCCTGGCTTGCAACATACCATATACTAGCATGGGTGCAAGGCTTGCAAAATATTATATACTAGAACAGGTGCCTGGCTTGCAACATATTATATACTAGCATGGGTGCCAGGCTTGCAACATATTATATACTAGCATGGGTGCCAGGCTTGCAACATATTATATACTAGCATGGGTGCAAGGCTTGCAATATATTATATACTAGCATGGGTTCCTGGCTTGCAACATATTATATACTAGCATGGGTGCCTGGATTGCAACATATTATATACTAGCATGGGTGCCTGGCTTGCAACATATTACATACTGCATGGGTGCAAGGCTTGCAACATATTATATACTAGCATGGGTTCCTGGCTTGCAACATATTATATACTAGCATGGGTGCCTGGCTTGCAACATACCATATACTAGCATGGGTGCAAGGCTTGCAAAATATTATATACTAGAACAGGTGCCTGGCTTGCAACATATTATATACTAGCATGGGTGCCAGGCTTGCAACATATTATATACTAGCATGGGTGCCAGGCTTGCAACATATTATATACTAGCATGGGTGCAAGGCTTGCAATATATTATATACTAGCATGGGTTCCTGGCTTGCAACATATTATATACTAGCATGGGTGCCTGGATTGCAACATATTATATACTAGCATGGGTGCCTGGATTGCAACATATTAGATACTAGCATGGGTGCAAGGCTTGCAACATATTATATACTAGCATGGGTTCCTGGCTTGCAACATATTATATACTAGCATGGGTGCAAGGCTTGCAATATATTATATACTAGCATGGGTGCCTGGCTTGCAACATATTATATACTAGCATGGGTTCAAGACTTGCAATATATTATATACTAGCATGGGTGCCTGGATTGCAACATATTATATACTAGCATGGGTGCCAGGCTTGCAACATATTATATACTAGCATGGGTGCCTGGCTTCCAACATATTATATACTAGCATTGGTGCCCAGCTTGCACCATATTATATACTAGCATGGGTTCAAGGCTTGCAATATATTATATACTAGCATGGGTGCAAGGCTTGCAACATATTATATACTAGCATGGGTGCAAGGCTTGCAATATATTATATACTAGCATGGGTTCCTGGCTTGCAACATATTATATACTAGCATGGGTGCCAGGCTTGCAACATATTATATACTAGCATGGGTGCAAGGCTTGCAATATATTATATACTAGCATGGGTGCCTGGATTGCAACATATTATATACTAGCATGGGTGCAAGGCTTGCAATATATTATATACTAGCATGGGTTCCTGGCTTGCAACATATTATATACTAGCATGGGTGCCTGGATTGCAAAATATTATATACTAGCATGGGTGCAAGGCTTGCAACATATTATATACTAGCATGGGTGCCTGGATTGCAACATATTATATACTAGCATGGGTGCAAGGCTTGCAACATATTATATACTAGCATGGGTTCCTGGCTTGCAACATATTATATACTAGCATGGGTGCAAGGCTTGCAATATATTATATACTAGCATGGGTGCCAGGCTTGCAACATATTATATACTAGCATGGGTGCCTGGATTGCAACATATTATATACTAGCATGGGTTCCTGGCTTGCAACATATTATATACTAGCATGGGTTCCTAGCTTGCAACATATTATATACTAGCATGGGTGCAAGGCTTGCAATATATTATATACTAGCATGGGTGCCAGGCTTGCAACATATTATATACTAGCATGGGTGCAAGGCTTGCAATATATTATATACTAGCATGGGTTCCTGGCTTGCAACATATTATATACTAGCATGGGTGCCTGGATTGCAACATATTATATACTAGCATGGGTGCCTGGATTGCAACATATTATATACTAGCATGGGTGCAAGGCTTGCAACATATTATATACTAGCATGGGTTCCTGGCTTGCAACATATTATATACTAGCATGGGTGCCTGGCTTGCAACATACCATATACTAGCATGGGTGCAAGGCTTGCAAAATATTATATACTAGAACAGGTGCCTGGCTTGCAACATATTATATACTAGCATGGGTGCCAGGCTTGCAACATATTATATACTAGCATGGGTGCCAGGCTTGCAACATATTATATACTAGCATGGGTGCAAGGCTTGCAATATATTATATACTAGCATGGGTTCCTGGCTTGCAACATATTATATACTAGCATGGGTGCCTGGATTGCAACATATTATATACTAGCATGGGTGCCTGGCTTGCAACATATTATATACTGCATGGGTGCAAGGCTTGCAACATATTATATACTAGCATGGGTTCCTGGCTTGCAACATATTATATACTAGCATGGGTGCCTGGCTTGCAACATACCATATACTAGCATGGGTGCAAGGCTTGCAAAATATTATATACTAGAACAGGTGCCTGGCTTGCAACATATTATATACTAGCATGGGTGCCAGGCTTGCAACATATTATATACTAGCATGGGTGCCAGGCTTGCAACATATTATATACTAGCATGGGTGCAAGGCTTGCAATATATTATATACTAGCATGGGTTCCTGGCTTGCAACATATTATATACTAGCATGGGTGCCTGGATTGCAACATATTATATACTAGCATGGGTGCCTGGATTGCAACATATTATATACTAGCATGGGTGCAAGGCTTGCAACATATTATATACTAGCATGGGTTCCTGGCTTGCAACATATTATATACTAGCATGGGTGCAAGGCTTGCAATATATTATATACTAGCATGGGTGCCTGGCTTGCAACATATTATATACTAGCATGGGTTCAAGGCTTGCAATATATTATATACTAGCATGGGTGCCTGGATTGCAACATATTATATACTAGCATGGGTGCCAGGCTTGCAACATATTATATACTAGCATGGGTGCCTGGCTTCCAACATATTATATACTAGCATTGGTGCCCAGCTTGCACCATATTATATACTAGCATGGGTTCAAGGCTTGCAATATATTATATACTAGCATGGGTGCCAGGCTTGCAACATATTATATACTAGCATGGGTGCAAGGCTTGCAATATATTATATACTAGCATGGATTCCTGGCTTGCAACATATTATATACTAGCATGGGTGCCAGGCTTGCAACATATTATATACTAGCATGGGTGCAAGGCTTGCAATATATTATATACTAGCATGGGTGCCTGGATTGCAACATATTATATACTAGCATGGGTGCAAGGCTTGCAATATATTATATACTAGCATGGGTTCCTGGCTTGCAACATATTATATACTAGCATGGGTGCCTGGATTGCAAAATATTATATACTAGCATGGGTGCAAGGCTTGCAACATATTATATACTAGCATGGGTGCCTGGATTGCAACATATTATATACTAGCATGGGTGCAAGGCTTGCAACATATTATATACTAGCATGGGTTCCTGGCTTGCAACATATTATATACTAGCATGGGTGCAAGGCTTGCAATATATTATATACTAGCATGGGTGCCAGGCTTGCAACATATTATATACTAGCATGGGTGCCTGGATTGCAACATATTATATACTAGCATGGGTTCCTGGCTTGCAACATATTATATACTAGCATGGGTTCCTAGCTTGCAACATATTATATACTAGCATGGGTGCAAGGCTTGCAATATATTATATACTAGCATGGGTGCCAGGCTTGCAACATATTATATACTAGCATGGGTGCCTGGATTGCAACATATTATATACGAGCATGGGTGCAAGTCTTGCAACATATTATATACTAGCATGGGTTCCTGGCTTGCAATATATTATATACTAGCATGGGTTCCTGGCTTGCAATATATTATATACTAGCATGGGTGCCTGGCTTGCAATATATTATATACTAGCATGGGTGCCTGGCTTGCAACATATTATATACTAGCATGGGTTCCTGGCTTGCAATATATTATATACTAGCATGGGTGCAAGGCTTGCAACATATTATATACTAGCATGGGTGCCTGGATTGCAACATATTATATACTAGCATGGGTGCCAGGCTTGCAACATATTATATACTAGCATGGGTGCCAGGCTTGCAACATATTATATACTAGCATGGGTGCCTGGATTGCAACATATTATATACGAGCATGGGTGCAAGTCTTGCAACATATTATATACTAGCATTGGTTCCTGGCTTGCAATATATTATATACTAGCATGGGTTCCTGGCTTGCAATATATTATATACTAGCATGGGTGCCTGGATTGCAACATATTATATACTAGCCTGGGTGCCTGGCTTGCAACATATTATATACTAGCATGGGTTCCTGGCTTGCAATATATTATATACTAGCATGCGTGCAAGGCTTGCAACATATTATATACTAGCATGGGTTCCTGGCTTGCAACATATTATATACTAGCATGGGTGCAAGGCTTGCAATATATTATATACTAGCATGGGTGCCAGGCTTGCAACATATTATATACTAGCATGGGTGCCTGGATTGCAACATATTATATACTAGCATGGGTTCCTGGCTTGCAACATATTATATACTAGCATGGGTGCAAGGCTTGCAATATATTATATACTAGCATGGGTGCCAGGCTTGCAACATATTATATACTAGCATGGGTGCCTGGATTGCAACATATTATATACTAGCATGGGTGCAAGGCTTGCAACATATTATATACTAGCATTGGTTCCTGGCTTGCAACATATTATATACTTGCATTGGTTCCTGGCTTGCAACATATTATATACTAGCATGGGTGCAAGGCTTGCAACATATTATATACTAGCATGGGTTCCTGGCTTGCAACATATTATATACTAGCATGGGTGCAAGGCTTGCAATATATTATATACTAGCATGGGTGCCAGGCTTGCAACATATTATATACTAGCATGGGTGCCTGGATTGCAACATATTATATACTAGCATGGGTGCAAGGCTTGCAACATATTATATACTAGCATTGGTTCCTGGCTTGCAACATATTATATACTAGCATTGGTTCCTGGCTTGCAACATATTATATACTAGCATGGGTGCCAGGCTTGCAACATATTATATACTAGCATGGGTGCCTGGATTGCAACATATTATATACTAGCATGGGTTCCTGGCTTGCAACATATTATATACTAGCATGGGTGCAAGGCTTACAACATATTATATACTAGCATTGGTTCCTGGCTTGCAACATATTATATACTAGCATGGGTGCCAGGCTTGCAACATATTATATACTAGCATGGGTGCCTGGATTGCAACATATTATATACTAGCATTGGTTCCTGGCTTGCAACATATTATATACTAGCATGGGTGCAAGGCTTGCAACATATTATATACTAGCATGGGTTCCTGGCTTGCAACATATTATATACTAGCATGGGTGCAAGGCTTGCAATATATTATATACTAGCATGGGTGCCAGGCTTGCAACATATTATATACTAGCATGGGTGCCTGGATTGCAACATATTATATACTAGCATGGGTTCCTGGCTTGCAACATATTATATACTAGCATGGGTTCCTAGCTTGCAACATATTATATACTAGCATGGGTGCAAGGCTTGCAATATATTATATACTAGCATGGGTGCCAGGCTTGCAACATATTATATACTAGCATGGGTGCCTGGATTGCAACATATTATATACGAGCATGGGTGCAAGTCTTGCAACATATTATATACTAGCATGGGTTCCTGGCTTGCAATATATTATATACTAGCATGGGTTCCTGGCTTGCAATATATTATATACTAGCATGGGTGCCAGGCTTGCAACATATTATATACTAGCATGGGTGCCTGGATTGCAACATATTATATACGAGCATGGGTGCAAGTCTTGCAACATATTATATACTAGCATGGGTTCCTGGCTTGCAACATATTATATACTAGCATGGGTTCCTGGCTTGCAACATATTATATACTAGCCTGGGTGCCTGGCTTGCAACATATTATATACTAGCATGGGTTCCTGGCTTGCAATATATTATATACTAGCATGGGTGCAAGGCTTGCAACATATTATATACTAGCATGGGTTCCTGGCTTGCAACATATTATATACTAGCATGGGTGCAAGGCTTGCAATATATTATATACTAGCATGGGTGCCAGGCTTGCAACATATTATATACTAGCATGGGTGCCTGGATTGCAACATATTATATACTAGCATGGGTTCCTGGCTTGCAACATATTATATACTAGCATGGGTTCCTGGCTTGCAACATATTATATACTAGCATAGGTGCCTGGATTGCAACATATTATATACTAGCATGGGTGCCAGGCTTGCAACATATTATATACTAGCATGGGTGCAAGGCTTGCAATATATTATATACTAGCATGGGTTCCTGGCTTGCAACATATTATATACTAGCATGGGTGCCTGGATTGCAACATATTATATACTAGCATGGGTGCCTGGATTGCAACATATTATATACTAGCATGGGTGAAAGGCTTGCAACATATTATATACTAGCATGGGTTCCTGGCTTGCAACATATTATATACTAGCATGGGTGCCTGGCTTTCAACATACCATATACTAGCATGGGTGCAAGGCTTGCAAAATATTATATACTAGAACAGGTGCCTGGCTTGCAACATATTATATACTAGCATGGGTGCCAGGCTTGCAACATATTATATACTAGCATGGGTGCCAGGCTTGCAACATATTATATACTAGCATGGGTGCAAGGCTTGCAATATATTATATACTAGCATGGGTTCCTGGCTTGCAACATATTATATACTAGCATGGGTGCCTGGATTGCAACATATTATATACTAGCATGGGTGCCTGGCTTGCAACATATTATATACTGCATGGGTGCAAGGCTTGCAACATATTATATACTAGCATGGGTTCCTGGCTTGCAACATATTATATACTAGCATGGGTGCCTGGCTTGCAACATACCATATACTAGCATGGGTGCAAGGCTTGCAAAATATTATATACTAGAACAGGTGCCTGGCTTGCAACATATTATATACTAGCATGGGTGCCAGGCTTGCAACATATTATATACTAGCATGGGTGCCAGGCTTGCAACATATTATATACTAGCATGGGTGCAAGGCTTGCAATATATTATATACTAGCATGGGTTCCTGGCTTGCAACATATTATATACTAGCATGGGTGCCTGGATTGCAACATATTATATACTAGCATGGGTGCCTGGATTGCAACATATTATATACTAGCATGGGTGCAAGGCTTGCAACATATTATATACTAGCATGGGTTCCTGGCTTGCAACATATTATATACTAGCATGGGTGCAAGGCTTGCAATATATTATATACTAGCATGGGTGCCTGGCTTGCAACATATTATATACTAGCATGGGTTCAAGGCTTGCAATATATTATATACTAGCATGGGTGCCTGGATTGCAACATATTATATACTAGCATGGGTGCCAGGCTTGCAACATATTATATACTAGCATGGGTGCCTGGCTTCCAACATATTATATACTAGCATTGGTGCCCAGCTTGCACCATATTATATACTAGCATGGGTTCAAGGCTTGCAATATATTATATACTAGCATGGGTGCCAGGCTTGCAACATATTATATACTAGCATGGGTGCAAGGCTTGCAATATATTATATACTAGCATGGATTCCTGGCTTGCAACATATTATATACTAGCATGGGTGCCTGGATTGCAAAATATTATATACTAGCATGGGTGCAAGGCTTGCAACATATTATATACTAGCATGGGTGCCTGGATTGCAACATATTATATACTAGCATGGGTGCAAGGCTTGCAACATATTATATACTAGCATGGGTTCCTGGCTTGCAACATATTATATACTAGCATGGGTGCAAGGCTTGCAATATATTATATACTAGCATGGGTGCCAGGCTTGCAACATATTATATACTAGCATGGGTGCCTGGATTGCAACATATTATATACTAGCATGGGTTCCTGGCTTGCAACATATTATATACTAGCATGGGTTCCTAGCTTGCAACATATTATATACTAGCATGGGTGCAAGGCTTGCAATATATTATATACTAGCATGGGTGCCAGGCTTGCAACATATTATATACTAGCATGGGTGCCTGGATTGCAACATATTATATACGAGCATGGGTGCAAGTCTTGCAACATATTATATACTAGCATGGGTTCCTGGCTTGCAATATATTATATACTAGCATGGGTTCCTGGCTTGCAATATATTATATACTAGCATGGGTGCCTGGCTTGCAATATATTATATACTAGCATGGGTGCCTGGCTTGCAACATATTATATACTAGCATGGGTTCCTGGCTTGCAATATATTATATACTAGCATGGGTGCAAGGCTTGCAACATATTATATACTAGCATGGGTGCCTGGATTGCAACATATTATATACTAGCATGGGTGCCAGGCTTGCAACATATTATATACTAGCATGGGTGCCAGGCTTGCAACATATTATATACTAGCATGGGTGCCTGGATTGCAACATATTATATACGAGCATGGGTGCAAGTCTTGCAACATATTATATACTAGCATTGGTTCCTGGCTTGCAATATATTATATACTAGCATGGGTTCCTGGCTTGCAATATATTATATACTAGCATGGGTGCCTGGATTGCAACATATTATATACTAGCCTGGGTGCCTGGCTTGCAACATATTATATACTAGCATGGGTTCCTGGCTTGCAATATATTATATACTAGCATGCGTGCAAGGCTTGCAACATATTATATACTAGCATGGGTTCCTGGCTTGCAACATATTATATACTAGCATGGGTGCAAGGCTTGCAATATATTATATACTAGCATGGGTGCCAGGCTTGCAACATATTATATACTAGCATGGGTGCCTGGATTGCAACATATTATATACTAGCATGGGTTCCTGGCTTGCAACATATTATATACTAGCATGGGTTCCTGGCTTGCAACATATTATATACTAGCCTGGGTGCCTGGCTTGCAACATATTATATACTAGCATGGGTTCCTGGCTTGCAACATATTATATACTAGCATGGGTGCAAGGCTTGCAATATATTATATACTAGCATGGGTGCCAGGCTTGCAACATATTATATACTAGCATGGGTGCCTGGATTGCAACATATTATATACTAGCATGGGTGCAAGGCTTGCAACATATTATATACTAGCATTGGTTCCTGGCTTGCAACATATTATATACTTGCATTGGTTCCTGGCTTGCAACATATTATATACTAGCATGGGTGCAAGGCTTGCAACATATTATATACTAGCATGGGTTCCTGGCTTGCAACATATTATATACTAGCATGGGTGCAAGGCTTGCAATATATTATATACTAGCATGGGTGCCAGGCTTGCAACATATTATATACTAGCATGGGTGCCTGGATTGCAACATATTATATACTAGCATGGGTGCAAGGCTTGCAACATATTATATACTAGCATTGGTTCCTGGCTTGCAACATATTATATACTAGCATTGGTTCCTGGCTTGCAACATATTATATACTAGCATGGGTGCCAGGCTTGCAACATATTATATACTAGCATGGGTGCCTGGATTGCAACATATTATATACTAGCATGGGTTCCTGGCTTGCAACATATTATATACTAGCATGGGTGCAAGGCTTACAACATATTATATACTAGCATTGGTTCCTGGCTTGCAACATATTATATACTAGCATGGGTGCCAGGCTTGCAACATATTATATACTAGCATGGGTGCCTGGATTGCAACATATTATATACTAGCATTGGTTCCTGGCTTGCAACATATTATATACTAGCATGGGTGCAAGGCTTGCACCATATTATATACTAGCATGGGTTCCTGGCTTGCAACATATTATATACTAGCGTGGGTGCAAGGCTTGCAATATATTATATACTAGCATGGGTGCCAGGCTTGCAACATATTATATACTAGCATGGGTGCCTGGATTGCAACATATTATATACTAGCATGGGTTCCTGGCTTGCAACATATTATATACTAGCATGGGTTCCTAGCTTGCAACATATTATATACTAGCATGGGTGCAAGGCTTGCAATATATTATATACTAGCATGGGTGCCAGGCTTGCAACATATTATATACTAGCATGGGTGCCTGGATTGCAACATATTATATACGAGCATGGGTGCAAGTCTTGCAACATATTATATACTAGCATGGGTTCCTGGCTTGCAATATATTATATACTAGCATGGGTTCCTGGCTTGCAATATATTATATACTAGCATGGGTGCCAGGCTTGCAACATATTATATACTAGCATGGGTGCCTGGATTGCAACATATTATATACGAGCATGGGTGCAAGTCTTGCAACATATTATATACTAGCATGGGTTCCTGGCTTGCAACATATTATATACTAGCATGGGTTCCTGGCTTGCAACATATTATATACTAGCCTGGGTGCCTGGCTTGCAACATATTATATACTAGCATGGGTTCCTGGCTTGCAATATATTATATACTAGCATGGGTGCAAGGCTTGCAACATATTATATACTAGCATGGGTTCCTGGCTTGCAACATATTATATACTAGCATGGGTGCAAGGCTTGCAATATATTATATACTAGCATGGGTGCCAGGCTTGCAACATATTATATACTAGCATGGGTGCCTGGATTGCAACATATTATATACTAGCATGGGTTCCTGGCTTGCAACATATTATATACTAGCATGGGTTCCTGGCTTGCAACATATTATATACTAGCATAGGTGCCTGGATTGCAACATATTATATACTAGCATAAGTTCCTTGCTTGCAACATATTATATACTAGCCTGGGTGCCTGGCTTGCAACATATTATATACTAGCATGGGTTCCTGGCTTGCAACATATTATATACTAGCATGGGTGCAAGGCTTGCAATATATTATATACTAGCATGGGTGCCAGGCTTGCAACATATTATATACTAGCATGGGTGCCTGGATTGCAACATATTATATACTAGCATGGGTGCAAGGCTTGCAACATATTATATACTAGCATTGGTTCCTGGCTTGCAACATATTATATACTAGCATTGGTTCCTGGCTTGCAACATATTATATACTAGCATGGGTGCAAGGCTTGCAACATATTATATACTAGCATGGGTTCCTGGCTTGCAACATATTATATACTAGCATGGGTGCAAGGCTTGCAATATATTATATACTAGCATGGGTGCCAGGCTTGCAACATATTATATACTAGCATGGGTGCATTGATTGCAACATATTATATACTAGCATGGGTGCCTGGATTGCAACATATTATATACTAGCATGGGTTCCTGGCTTGCAACATATTATATACTAGCATGGGTTCCTGGCTTGCAACATATTATATACTAGCATGGGTTCCTGGCTTGCAACATATTATATACTAGCATGGGTTCCTGGCTTGCAACATATTATATACTAGCATAGGTGCCTGGATTGCAACATATTATATACTAGCATGGGTTCCTGGCTTGCAACATATTATATACTAGCCTGGGTGCCTGGCTTGCAACATATTATATACTAGCATGGGTGCCTGGATTGCAACATATTATATACTAGCATGGGTGCCTGGATTGCAACATATTATATACTAGCATGGGTGCCTGGATTGCAACATATTATATACTAGCATGGGTTCCTGGCTTGCAACATATTATATACTAGCATGGGTTCCTGGCTTGCAACATATTATATACTAGCATGGGTTCCTGGCTTGCAACATATTATATACTAGCATAGGTGCCTGGATTGCAACATATTATATACTAGCATGGGTTCCTGGCTTGCAACATATTATATACTAGCCTGGGTGCCTGGCTTGCAACATATTATATACTAGCATGGGTTCCTGGCTTGCAACATATTATATACTAGCATGGGTGCAAGGCTTGCAATATATTATATACTAGCATGGGTGCCAGGCTTGCAACATATTATATACTAGCATGGGTGCCTGGATTGCAACATATTATATACTAGCATGGGTGCAAGGCTTGCAACATATTATATACTAGCATTGGTTCCTGGCTTGCAACATATTATATACTAGCATTGGTTCCTGGCTTGCAACATATTATATACTAGCATGGGTGCAAGGCTTGCAACATATTATATACTAGCATGGGTTCCTGGCTTGCAACATATTATATACTAGCATGGGTGCAGGGCTTGCAATATATTATATACTAGCATGGGTGCCAGGCTTGCAACATATTATATACTAGCATGGGTGCCTGGATTGCAACATATTATATACTAGCATGGGTGCAAGGCTTGCAACATATTATATACTAGCATTGGTTCCTGGCTTGCAACATATTATATACTAGCATTGGTTCCTGGCTTGCAACATATTATATACTAGCATGGGTGCCAGGCTTGCAACATATTATATACTAGCATGGGTGCCTGGATTGCAACATATTATATACTAGCATGGGTTCCTGGCTTGCAACATATTATATACTAGCATGGGTTCCTGGCTTGCAACATATTATATACTAGCATGGGTTCCTGGCTTGCAACATATTATATACTAGCCTGGGTGCCTGGCTTGCAACATATTATATACTAGCATGGGTTCCTGGCTTGCAACATATTATATACTAGCATGGGTGCAAGGCTTGCAATATATTATATACTAGCATGGGTGCCTGGATTGCAACATATTATATACTAGCATTGGTGCCTGGATTGCAACATATTATATACTAGCATGGGTGCAAGGCTTGCAACATATTATATACTAGCATGGGTTCCTGGCTTGCAACATATTATATACTAGCATGGGTGCCTGGCTTGCAACATATTATATACTAGCATGGGTGCCTGGCTTGCAACATATTATATACTAGCATGGTTCCTGGCTTGCAATATATTATATACTAGCATGGGTGCCTGGATTGCAACATATTATATACTAGCATGGGTGCAAGGCTTGCAACATATTATATACTAGCATGGGTTCTTGGCTTGCAACATATTATATACTAGCATGGGTGCAAGGCTTGCAATATATTATATACTAGCATGGGTGCCAGGCTTGCAACATATTATATACTAGCATGGGTGCCTGGATTGCAACATATTATATACTAGCATGGGTGCAAGGCTTGCAACATATTATATACTAGCATGGGTTCCTGGCTTGCAACATATTATATACTAGCATGGGTGCAAGGCTTGCAATATATTATATACTAGCATGGGTGCCAGGCTTGCAACATATATACTAGCATGGGTGCCTGGATTGCAACATATTATATACTAGCATGGGTGCCAGGCTTGCAACATATTATATACTAGCATGGGTGCCTGGCTTGCAATATATTATATACTAGCATGGGTGCCTGGCTTGCAACATATTATATACTAGCATGGGTGCCTGGCTTGCAACATATTATATACTAGCAAGGGGGTCTGGTTTGCAATATATTATATACTAGCATGGGTGCCTGGCTTGCAACATATTATATACTAGCATGGGTGCCTGGCTTGCAATATATTATATACTAGCATGGGTTCCCGGCTTGCAACATATTATATACTAGCATGGGTGCCTGGCTTGCAATATATTATATACTAGCATGGGTGCCTGGCTTGCAACATATTATATACTAGCATGGGTGCCTGGATTGCAACATATTATATACTAGCATGGGTGCCAGGCTTGCAACATATTATATACTAGCATGGGTGCAAGGCTTGCAATATATTATATACTAGCATGGGTGCCTGGATTGCAACATATTATATACTAGCATGGGTGCCTGGATTGCAACATATTATATACTAGCATGGGTGCAAGGCTTGCAACATATTATATACTAGCATGGGTTCCTGGCTTGCAACATATTATATACTAGCATGGGTGCAAGGCTTGCAATATATTATATACTAGCATGGGTGCCAGGCTTGCAACATATTATATACTAGCATGGGTGCCAGGCTTGCAACATATTATATACTAGCATGGGTGCCTGGCTTGCAATATATTATATACTAGCATGGGTTCCTGGCTTGCAACATATTATATACTAGCATGGGTGCCTGGATTGCAACATATTATATACTAGCATGGGTGCAAGGCTTGCAACATATTATATACTAGCATGGGCTCCTGGCTTGCAACATATTATATACTAGCATGGGTGCAAGGCTTGCAACATATTATATACTAGCATGGGTGCAAGGCTTGCAATATATTATATACTAGCATGGGTGCCTGGCTTGCAACATATTATATACTAGCATGGGTGCAAGGCTTGCAACATATTATATACTAGCATGGGTGCCTGGCTTGCAACATATTATATACTAGCATGGGTGCCTGGCTTGCAACATATTATATATTAGCATGGGTGCAAGGCTTGCAACATATTATATACTAGCATGGGTGCCTGGCTAGCAACATATTATATACTAGCATGGGTGCAAGGCTTGCAACATATTATATACTAGCATGGGTGCAAGGCTTGCAATATATTATATACTAGCATGGGTGCCAGGCTTGCAACATATTATATACTAGCATGGGTGCAAGGCTTGCAACATATTATATACTAGCATGGGTGCAAGGCTTGCAACATATTATATACTAGCATGGGTGCCAGGCTTGCAACATATTATATACTAGCATGGGTGCAAGACTTGCAACATATTATATACTAGCATGGGTGCCTGGCTTGCAACATATTATATACTAGCATGGGTGCCAGGCTTGCAACATATTATATACTAGCATGGGTGCAAGGCTTGCAACATATTATATACTAGCATGGGTGCAAGGCTTGCAACATATTATATACTAGCATGGGTGCCTAGCTTGCAACATATTATATACTAGCATGGGTGCCTGGATTGCAACATATTATATACTAGCATGTGTGCCTGGCTTGCAACATATTATATACTAGCATGGGTGCAAGGCTTGCAACATATTATATACTAGCATGGGTGCCTGGCTTGCAACATATTATATACTAGCATGGGTGCAAGGCTTGCAACATATTATATACTAGCATGGGTTCCTGGCTTGCAACATATTATATACTAGCATGGGTGCCTGGCTTGCAACATATTATATACTAGCATGGGTGCCTGGCTTGCAACATATTATATACTAGCATGGGTGCAAGGCTTGCAATATATTGTATACTAGCATGGGTTCCTGGCTTGCAACATATTATATACTAGCATGGGTGCCAGGCTTGCAACATATTATATACTAGCATGGGTGCAAGGCTTGCAATATATTATATACTAGCATGGGTGCCTGGATTGCAACATATTATATACTAGCATGGGTGCAAGGCTTGCAACATATTATATACTAGCAATGGTTCCTGGCTTGCAACATATTATATACTAGCATGGGTGCCTGGCTTGCAACATATTATATACTAGCATGGGTGCCTGGCTTGCAATATATTATATACTAGCATGGGTGCCTGGCTTGCAACATATTATATACTAGCATGGGTGCCTGGATTGCAACATATTATATACTAGCATGGGTGCCTGGCTTGCAACATATTATATACTAGCATGGGTGCCTGGCTTGCAACATATTATATACTAGCATGGGTGCCTGGATTGCAACATATTATATACTAGCATGGGTGCCTGGCTTGCAACATATTATATACAAGCATGGGTGCCTGGATTGCAACATATTATATACTAGCATGGGTGCCTGGCTTGCAACATATTATATACTAGCAGTGGTGCAAGGCTTGCAACATATTATATACTAGCATGGGTTCCTGGCTTGCAACATATTATATACTAGCATGGGTGCCTGGCTTGCAACATATTATATACTAGCATGGGTGCCTGGCTTGCAACATATTATATACTAGCATGGGTGCCTGGATTGCAACATATTATATACTAGCATGGGTGCCTGGATTGCAACATATTATGTACTAGCATGGGTGCCTGGATTGCAACATATTATATACTAGCATGGGTTCCTGGCTTGCAACATATTATATACTAGCATCGGTGCCTGGCTTGCAACATATTATATACTAGCATGGGTGCCTGGATTGCAACATATTATATACTAGCATGGGTTCCTGGCTTGCAACATATTATATACTAGCATGGGTGCCTGGCTTGCAACATATTATATACTAGCATGGGTGCCTGGATTGCAACATATTATATACTAGCATGGGTGCCTGGATTGCAACATATTATATACTAGCATGGGGTCCTGGCTTGCAACATATTATATACTAGCATGGGTGCCTGGATTGCAACATATTATATACTAGCATGGGTGCCTGGATTGCAACATATTATATACTAGCATGGGTGCCTGGATTGCAACATATTATATACTAGCATGGGTGCCTGGATTGCAACATATTATATACTAGCATGGGTTCCTGGCTTGCAACATATTATATACTAGCATGGGTGCCTGGATTGCAACATATTATATACTAGCATGGGTGCCTGGATTGCAACATATTATATACTAGCATGGGTTCCTGGCTTGCAACATATTATATACTAGCATGGGTGCCTGGCTTGCAACATATTATATACTAGCATGGGTGCCTGGATTGGAACATATTATATACTAGCATGGGTGCCTGGATTGCAACATATTATATACTAGCATGGGTGCAAGGCTTGCAACATATTATATACTAGCATGGGTTCATGGCTTGCAACATATTATATACTAGCATGGGTGCAAGGCTTGCAATATATAATATACTAGCATGGGTGCCAGGCTTGCAACATATTATATACTAGCATCGGTGCCAGGCTTCCAACATATTATATACTAGCATTGGTGCCCAGCTTGCACCATATTATATACTAGCATGGGTTCAAGCGTTGCAACATATTATATACTAGCATGGGTGCCTGGCTTGCAACATACCATATACTAGCATGGGTGCAAGGCTTGCAAAATATTATATACTAGAACAGGTGCCTGGCTTGCAACATATTATATACTAGCAGGGGTGCCAGGCTTGCAACATATTATATACTAGCATTGGTGCCAGGCTTGCAACATATTATATACTAGCATGGGTGCCTGGATTGCAACATATTATATACGAGCATGGGTGCAAGTCTTGCAACATATTATATACTAGCATGGGTTCCTGGCTTGCAATATATTATATACTAGCATGGGTTCCTGGCTTGCAATATATTATATACTAGCATGGGTGCCAGGCTTGCAACATATTATATACTAGCATGGGTGCCTGGATTGCAACATATTATATACGAGCATGGGTGCAAGTCTTGCAACATATTATATACTAGCATGGGTTCCTGGCTTGCAACATATTATATACTAGCATGGGTTCCTGGCTTGCAACATATTATATACTAGCCTGGGTGCCTGGCTTGCAACATATTATATACTAGCATGGGTTCCTGGCTTGCAATATATTATATACTAGCATGGGTGCAAGGCTTGCAACATATTATATACTAGCATGGGTTCCTGGCTTGCAACATATTATATACTAGCATGGGTGCAAGGCTTGCAATATATTATATACTAGCATGGGTGCCAGGCTTGCAACATATTATATACTAGCATGGGTGCCTGGATTGCAACATATTATATACTAGCATGGGTTCCTGGCTTGCAACATATTATATACTAGCATGGGTTCCTGGCTTGCAACATATTATATACTAGCATAGGTGCCTGGATTGCAACATATTATATACTAGCATGGGTTCCTTGCTTGCAACATATTATATACTAGCCTGGGTGCCTGGCTTGCAACATATTATATACTAGCATGGGTTCCTGGCTTGCAACATATTATAAACTAGCATGGGTGCAAGGCTTGCAATATATTATATACTAGCATGGGTGCCAGGCTTGCAACATATTATATACTAGCATGGGTGCCTGGATTGCAACATATTATATACTAGCATGGGTGCAAGGCTTGCAACATATTATATACTAGCATTGGTTCCTGGCTTGCAACATATTATATACTAGCATTGGTTCCTGGCTTGCAACATATTATATACTAGCATGGGTGCAAGGCTTGCAACATATAATATACTAGCATGGGTTCCTGGCTTGCAACATATTATATACTAGCATGGGTGCAAGGCTTGCAATATATTATATACTAGCATGGGTGCCAGGCTTGCAACATATTATATACTAGCATGGGTGCATTGATTGCAACATATTATATACTAGCATGGGTGCCTGGATTGCAACATATTATATACTAGCATGGGTTCCTGGCTTGCAACATATTATATACTAGCATGGGTTCCTGGCTTGCAACATATTATATACTAGCATGGGTTCCTGGCTTGCAACATATTATATACTAGCATGGGTTCCTGGCTTGCAACATATTATATACTAGCATAGGTGCCTGGATTGCAACATATTATATACTAGCATGGGTTCCTGGCTTGCAACATATTATATACTAGCCTGGGTGCCTGGCTTGCAACATATTATATACTAGCATGGGTGCCTGGATTGCAACATATTATATACTAGCATGGGTGCCTGGATTGCAACATATTATATACTAGCATGGGTGCCTGGATTGCAACATATTATATACTAGCATGGGTTCCTGGCTTGCAACATATTATATACTAGCATGGGTTCCTGGCTTGCAACATATTATATACTAGCATGGGTTCCTGGCTTGCAACATATTATATACTAGCATAGGTGCCTGGATTGCAACATATTATATACTAGCATGGGTTCCTGGCTTGCAACATATTATATACTAGCCTGGGTGCCTGGCTTGCAACATATTATATACTAGCATGGGTTCCTGGCTTGCAACATATTATATACTAGCATGGGTGCAAGGCTTGCAATATATTATATACTAGCATGGGTGCCAGGCTTGCAACATATTATATACTAGCATGGGTGCCTGGATTGCAACATATTATATACTAGCATGGGTGCAAGGCTTGCAACATATTATATACTAGCATTGGTTCCTGGCTTGCAACATATTATATACTAGCATTGGTTCCTGGCTTGCAACATATTATATACTAGCATGGGTGCAAGGCTTGCAACATATTATATACTAGCATGGGTTCCTGGCTTGCAACATATTATATACTAGCATGGGTGCAGGGCTTGCAATATATTATATACTAGCATGGGTGCCAGGCTTGCAACATATTATATACTAGCATGGGTGCCTGGATTGCAACATATTATATACTAGCATGGGTGCAAGGCTTGCAACATATTATATACTAGCATTGGTTCCTGGCTTGCAACATATTATATACTAGCATTGGTTCCTGGCTTGCAACATATTATATACTAGCATGGGTGCCAGGCTTGCAACATATTATATACTAGCATGGGTGCCTGGATTGCAACATATTATATACTAGCATGGGTTCCTAGCTTGCAACATATTATATACTAGCATGGGTTCCTGGCTTGCAACATATTATATACTAGCATGGGTTCCTGGCTTGCAACATATTATATACTAGCCTGGGTGCCTGGCTTGCAACATATTATATACTAGCATGGGTTCCTGGCTTGCAACATATTATATACTAGCATGGGTGCAAGGCTTGCAATATATTATATACTAGCATGGGTGCCAGGCTTGCAACATATTATATACTAGCATGGGTGCCTGGATTGCAACATATTATATACTAGCATGGGTGCAAGGCTTGCAACATATTATATACTAGCATTGGTTCCTGGCTTGCAACATATTATATACTAGCATTGGTTCCTGGCTTGCAACATATTATATACTAGCATGGGTGCAAGGCTTGCAACATATTATATACTAGCATGGGTTCCTGGCTTGCAACATATTATATACTAGCATGGGTGCAAGGCTTGCAATATATTATATACTAGCATGGGTGCCAGGCTTGCAACATATTATATACTAGCATGGGTGCCTGGATTGCAACATATTATATACTAGCTTGGGTGCAAGGCTTGCAACATATTATATACTAGCATTGGTTCCTGGCTTGCAACATATTATATACTAGCATGGGTGCAAAGCTTGCAATATATTATATACTAGCATGTGTGCCAGGCTTGCAACATATTATATACTAGCATGGGTGCCTGGATTGCAACATATTATATACTAGCATGGGTGCCAGGCTTGCAACATATTATATACTAGCATGGGTGCCTGGCTTGCAATATATTATATACTAGCATATGTGCCTGGCTTGCAACATATTATATACTAGCAAGGATGCCTGGCTTGCAACATATTATATACTAGCATGGGTGCCTGGCTTGCAATATATTATATACTAGCATGGGTGCCTGGCTTGCAACATATTATATACTAGCATGGGTGCCTGGCTTGCAATATATTATATACTAGCATGGGTTCCTGGCTTGCAACATATTATATACTAGCATGGGTACCTGGCTTGCAATATATTATATACTAGCATGGGTGCCTGGCTTGCAACATATTATATACTAGCATGGGTGCCTGGATTGCAACGTATTATATACTAGCATGGGTGCCAGGCTTGCAACATATTATATACTAGCATGGGTGCAAGGCTTGCAATATATTATATACTAGCATGGGTGCCTGGATTGCAACATATTATATACTAGCATTGGTGCCTGGATTGCAACATATTATATACTAGCATGGGTGCAAGGCTTGCAACATATTATATACTAGCATGGGTTCCTGGCTTGCCACATATTATATACTAGCATGGGTGCAAGGCTTGCAATATATTATATACTAGCATGGGTGCCAGGCTTGCAACATATTATATACTAGCATGGGTGCCTGGCTTGCAATATATTATATACTAGCATGGGTTCCTGGCTTGCAACATATTATATACTAGCATGGGTGCCTGGCTTGCAATATATTATATACTAGCATATGTGCCTGGCTTGCAACATATTATATACTAGCAAGGATGCCTGGCTTGCAACATATTATATACTAGCATGGGTGCCTGGCTTGCAATATATTATATACTAGCATGGGTGCCTGGATTGCAACATATTATATACTAGCATGGGTGCAAGGCTTGCAACATATTATATACTAGCATGGGTTCCTGGCTTGCAACATATTATATACTAGCATGGGTTCCTGGCTTGCAACATATTATATACTAGCATGGGTGCCTGGCTTGCAACATATTATATACTAGCATGGTTCCTGGCTTGCAATATATTATATACTAGCATGGGTGCCTGGATTGCAACATATTATATACTAGCATGGGTGCAAGGCTTGCAACATATTATATACTAGCATGGGTTCTTGGCTTGCAACATATTATATACTAGCATGGGTGCAAGGCTTGCAATATATTATATACTAGCATGGGTGCCAGGCTTGCAACATATTATATACTAGCATGGGTGCCTGGATTGCAACATATTATATACTAGCATGGGTGCAAGGCTTGCAACATATTATATACTAGCATGGGTTCCTGGCTTGCAACATATTATATACTAGCATGGGTGCAAGGCTTGCAATATATTATATACTAGCATGGGTGCCAGGCTTGCAACATATTATATACTAGCATGGGTGCCTGGATTGCAACATATTATATACTAGCATGGGTGCCAGGCTTGCAACATATTATATACTAGCATGGGTGCCTGGCTTGCAATATATTATATACTAGCATGGGTGCCTGGCTTGCAACATATTATATACTAGCATGGGTGCCTGGCTTGCAACATATTATATACTAGCAAGGGGGTCTGGTTTGCAATATATTATATACTAGCATGGGTGCCTGGCTTGCAACATATTATATACTAGCATGGGTGCCTGGCTTGCAATATATTATATACTAGCATGGGTTCCTGGCTTGCAACATATTATATACTAGCATGGGTGCCTGGCTTGCAATATATTATATACTAGCATGGGTGCCTGGCTTGCAACATATTATATACTAGCATGGGTGCCTGGATTGCAACATATTATATACTAGCATGGGTGCCAGACTTGCAACATATTATATACTAGCATGGGTGCAAGGCTTGCAATATATTATATACTAGCATGGGTGCCTGGATTGCAACATATTATATACTAGCATGGGTGCCTGGATTGCAACATATTATATACTAGCATGGGTGCAAGGCTTGCAACATATTATATACTAGCATGGGTTCCTGGCTTGCAACATATTATATACTAGCATGGGTGCAAGGCTTGCAATATATTATATACTAGCATGGGTGCCAGGCTTGCAACATATTATATACTAGCATGGGTGCCAGGCTTGCAACATATTATATACTAGCATGGGTGCCTGGCTTGCAATATATTATATACTAGCATGGGTTCCTGGCTTGCAACATATTATATACTAGCATGGGTGCCTGGATTGCAACATATTATATACTAGCATGGGTGCAAGGCTTGCAACATATTATATACTAGCATGGGCTCCTGGCTTGCAACATATTATATACTAGCATGGGTGCAAGGCTTGCAACATATTATATACTAGCATGGGTGCAAGGCTTGCAATATATTATATACTAGCATGGGTGCCTGGCTTGCAACATATTATATACTAGCATGGGTGCCTGGATTGCAACGTATTATATACTAGCATGGGTGCCAGGCTTGCAACATATTATATACTAGCATGGGTGCAAGGCTTGCAATATATTATATACTAGCATGGGTGCCTGGATTGCAACATATTATATACTAGCATTGGTGCCTGGATTGCAACATATTATATACTAGCATGGGTGCAAGGCTTGCAACATATTATATACTAGCATGGGTTCCTGGCTTGCCACATATTATATACTAGCATGGGTGCAAGGCTTGCAATATATTATATACTAGCATGGGTGCCAGGCTTGCAACATATTATATACTAGCATGGGTGCCTGGCTTGCAATATATTATATACTAGCATGGGTTCCTGGCTTGCAACATATTATATACTAGCATGGGTGCCTGGCTTGCAATATATTATATACTAGCATATGTGCCTGGCTTGCAACATATTATATACTAGCAAGGATGCCTGGCTTGCAACATATTATATACTAGCATGGGTGCCTGGCTTGCAATATATTATATACTAGCATGGGTGCCTGGATTGCAACATATTATATACTAGCATGGGTGCAAGGCTTGCAACATATTATATACTAGCATGGGTTCCTGGCTTGCAACATATTATATACTAGCATGGGTTCCTGGCTTGCAACATATTATATACTAGCATGGGTGCCTGGCTTGCAACATATTATATACTAGCATGGTTCCTGGCTTGCAATATATTATATACTAGCATGGGTGCCTGGATTGCAACATATTATATACTAGCATGGGTGCAAGGCTTGCAACATATTATATACTAGCATGGGTTCTTGGCTTGCAACATATTATATACTAGCATGGGTGCAAGGCTTGCAATATATTATATACTAGCATGGGTGCCAGGCTTGCAACATATTATATACTAGCATGGGTGCCTGGATTGCAACATATTATATACTAGCATGGGTGCAAGGCTTGCAACATATTATATACTAGCATGGGTTCCTGGCTTGCAACATATTATATACTAGCATGGGTGCAAGGCTTGCAATATATTATATACTAGCATGGGTGCCAGGCTTGCAACATATTATATACTAGCATGGGTGCCTGGATTGCAACATATTATATACTAGCATGGGTGCCAGGCTTGCAACATATTATATACTAGCATGGGTGCCTGGCTTGCAATATATTATATACTAGCATGGGTGCCTGGCTTGCAACATATTATATACTAGCATGGGTGCCTGGCTTGCAACATATTATATACTAGCAAGGGGGTCTGGTTTGCAATATATTATATACTAGCATGGGTGCCTGGCTTGCAACATATTATATACTAGCATGGGTGCCTGGCTTGCAATATATTATATACTAGCATGGGTTCCTGGCTTGCAACATATTATATACTAGCATGGGTGCCTGGCTTGCAATATATTATATACTAGCATGGGTGCAAGGCTTGCAACATATTATATACTAGCATGGGTGCCTGGATTGCAACATATTATATACTAGCATGGGTGCCAGACTTGCAACATATTATATACTAGCATGGGTGCAAGGCTTGCAATATATTATATACTAGCATGGGTGCCTGGATTGCAACATATTATATACTAGCATGGGTGCCTGGATTGCAACATATTATATACTAGCATGGGTGCAAGGCTTGCAACATATTATATACTAGCATGGGTTCCTGGCTTGCAACATATTATATACTAGCATGGGTGCAAGGCTTGCAATATATTATATACTAGCATGGGTGCCAGGCTTGCAACATATTATATACTAGCATGGGTGCCAGGCTTGCAACATATTATATACTAGCATGGGTGCCTGGCTTGCAATATATTATATACTAGCATGGGTTCCTGGCTTGCAACATATTATATACTAGCATGGGTGCCTGGATTGCAACATATTATATACTAGCATGGGTGCAAGGCTTGCAACATATTATATACTAGCATGGGCTCCTGGCTTGCAACATATTATATACTAGCATGGGTGCAAGGCTTGCAACATATTATATACTAGCATGGGTGCAAGGCTTGCAATATATTATATACTAGCATGGGTGCCTGGCTTGCAACATATTATATACTAGCATGGGTGCAAGGCTTGCAACATATTATATACTAGCATGGGTGCCTGGCTTGCAACATATTATATACTAGCATGGGTGCCTGGCTTGCAACATATTATATATTAGCATGGGTGCAAGGCTTGCAACATATTATATACTAGCATGGGTGCCTGGCTAGCAACATATTATATACTAGCATGGGTGCAAGGCTTGCAACATATTATATACTAGCATGGGTGCAAGGCTTGCAATATATTATATACTAGCATGGGTGCCAGGCTTGCAACATATTATATACTAGCATGGGTGCAAGGCTTGCAACATATTATATACTAGCATGGGTGCAAGGCTTGCAACATATTATATACTAGCATGTGTGCCAGGCTTGCAACATATTATATACTAGCATGGGTGCCTGGATTGCAACATATTATATACTAGCATGGGTGCCAGGCTTGCAACATATTATATACTAGCATGGGTGCCAGGCTTGCAACATATTATATACTAGCATGGGTGCAAGGCTTGCAACATATTATATACTAGCATGGGTGCAAGGCTTGCAACATATTATATACTAGCATGGGTGCCTAGCTTGCAACATATTATATACTAGCATGGGTGCCTGGATTGCAACATATTATATACTAGCATGTGTGCCTGGCTTGCAACATATTATATACTAGCATGGGTGCAAGGCTTGCAACATATTATATACTAGCATGGGTGCCTGGCTTGCAACATATTATATACTAGCATGGGTGCAAGCCTTGCAACATATTATATACTAGCATGGGTTCCTGGCTTGCAACATATTATATACTAGCATGGGTGCCTGGATTGCAACATATTATATACTAGCATGGGTGCCTGGCTTGCAACATATTATATACTAGCATGGGTGCAAGGCTTGCAATATATTGTATACTAGCATGGGTTCCTGGCTTGCAACATATTATATACTAGCATGGGTGCCAGGCTTGCAACATATTATATACTAGCATGGGTGCAAGGCTTGCAATATATTATATACTAGCATGGGTGCCTGGATTGCAACATATTATATACTAGCATGGGTGCAAGGCTTGCAACATATTATATACTAGCAATGGTTCCTGGCTTGCAACATATTATATACTAGCATGGGTGCCTGGCTTGCAACATATTATATACTAGCATGGGTGCCTGGCTTGCAATATATTATATACTCGCATGGGTGCCTGGCTTGCAACATATTATATACTAGCATGGGTGCCTGGATTGCAACATATTATATACTAGCATGGGTGCCTGGCTTGCAACATATTATATACTAGCATGGGTGCCTGGCTTGCAACATATTATATACTAGCATGGGTGCCTGGATTGCAACATATTATATACTAGCATGGGTGCCTGGCTTGCAACATATTATATACAAGCATGGGTGCCTGGATTGCAACATATTATATACTAGCATGGGTGCCTGGCTTGCAACATATTATATACTAGCAGTGGTGCAAGGCTTGCAACATATTATATACTAGCATGGGTTCTTGGCTTGCAACATATTATATACTAGCATGGGTGCCTGGCTTGCAACATATTATATACTAGCATGGGTGCCTGGCTTGCAACATATTATATACTAGCATGGGTGCCTGGATTGCAACATATTATATACTAGCATGGGTGCCTGGATTGCAACATATTATGTACTAGCATGGGTGCCTGGATTGCAACATATTATATACTAGCATGGGTTCCTGGCTTGCAACATATTATATACTAGCATCGGTGCCTGGCTTGCAACATATTATATACTAGCATGGGTGCCTGGATTGCAACATATTATATACTAGCATGGGTTCCTGGCTTGCAACATATTATATACTAGCATGGGTGCCTGGCTTGCAACATATTATATACTAGCATGGGTGCCTGGATTGCAACATATTATATACTAGCATGGGTGCCTGGATTGCAACATATTATATACTAGCATGGGGTCCTGGCTTGCAACATATTATATACTAGCATGGGTGCCTGGATTGCAACATATTATATACTAGCATGGGTGCCTGGATTGCAACATATTATATACTAGCATGGGTGCCTGGATTGCAACATATTATATACTAGCATGGGTGCCTGGATTGCAACATATTATATACTAGCATGGGTTCCTGGCTTGCAACATATTATATACTAGCATGGGTGCCTGGATTGCAACATATTATATACTAGCATGGGTGCCTGGATTGCAACATATTATATACTAGCATGGGTTCCTGGCTTGCAACATATTATATACTAGCATGGGTGCCTGGCTTGCAACATATTATATACTAGCATGGGTGCCTGGATTGGAACATATTATATACTAGCATGGGTGCCTGGATTGCAACATATTATATACTAGCATGGGTGCAAGGCTTGCAACATATTATATTCTAGCATGGGTTCATGGCTTGCAACATATTATATACTAGCATGGGTGCAAGGCTTGCAATATATAATATACTAGCATGGGTGCCAGGCTTGCAACATATTATATACTAGCATCGGTGCCAGGCTTCCAACATATTATATACTAGCATTGGTGCCCAGCTTGCACCATATTATATACTAGCATGGGTTCAAGCGTTGCAACATATTATATACTAGCATGGGTGCCTGGCTTGCAACATACCATATACTAGCATGGGTGCAAGGCTTGCAAAATATTATATACTAGAACAGGTGCCTGGCTTGCAACATATTATATACTAGCAGGGGTGCCAGGCTTGCAACATATTATATACTAGCATTGGTGCCAGGCTTGCAACATATTATATACTAGCATGGGTGCCAGGCTTGCAACATATTATATACTAGCATGGGTGCCAGGCTTGCAACATATTATATACTAGCATGGGTGCCAGGCTTGCAAAATATTATATACTAGAACAGGTGCCTGGCTTGCAACATATTATATACTAGCATGGGTGCAAGGCTTGCAATATATTATATACTAGCATGGGTTCCAGGCTTGCAACATATTATATACTAGCATGGGTGCCAGGCTTCCAACATATTATATACTAGCATTGGTGCCCAGCTTGCACCATATTATATACTAGCATGGGTTCAAGCGTTGCAACATATTATATACTAGCATGGGTGCCTGGCTTGCAACATACCATATACTAGCATGGGTGCAAGGCTTGCAATATATTATATACTAGAACAGGTGCCTGGCTTGCAACATATTATATACTAGCATGGGGGCCAGGCTTGCAACATATTATATACTGGCATGGGTGCCAGGCTTGCAACATATTATATACTAGCATGGGTGCAAGGCTTGCAATATATTATATACTAGCATGGGTTCCTGGCTTGCAACATATTATATACTAGCATGGGTGCCTGGATTGCAACATATTATATACTAGCATGGGTGCCTGGATTGCAACATATTATATACTAGCATGGGCGCCGGGATTGCAACATATTATATACTAGCATGGGTGCCTGGGTTGCAACATATTATATACTAGCATGGGTGCAAGGCTTGCAACATATTATATACTAGCATGGGTGCCAGGCTTGCAACATATTATATACTAGCATGGGTGCAAAGCTTGCAATATATTATATACTAGCATGGGTGCCTGGCTTGCAACATATTATATACTAGCATGGGTGCCAGGCTTGCAACATATTATATACTAGCATGGGTGCAAGGCTTACAACATATTATATACTAGCATGGGTGCAAGGCTTGCAATATATTATATACTAGCATGGGTTCCTGGCTTGCAACATATTATATACTAGCATGGGTGCAAGGCTTGCAATATATTATATACTAGCATGGGTGCCTGGCTTGCAACATATTATATACTAGCATGGGTGCCAGGCTTGCAACATATTATATACTAGCATGGGTGCAAGGCTTGCAATATATTATATACTAGCATGGGTTCCTGGCTTGCAACATATTATATACTAGCATGGGTGCCTGGCTTGCAACATATTATATACTAGCATGGGTGCCAGGCTTGCAACATATTATATACTAGCATGGGTGCAAGGCTTGCAATATATTATATACTAGCATGGGTTCCTGGCTTGCAACATATTATATACTAGCATGGGTGCCTGGATTGCAACATATTATATACTAGCATGGGTGCCTGGATTGCAACATATTATATACTAGCATGGGTGCAAGGCTTGCAACATATTATATACTAGCATGGTTTCCTGGCTTGCAACATATTATATACTAGCATGGGTGCAAGGCTTGCAATATATTATATCTAGCATGGGTGCCAGGCTTGCAACATATTATATACTAGCATGGATGCCAGGCTTCCAACATATTATATACTAGCATTGGTGCCCAGCTTGCACCATATTATATACTAGCATGGGTTCAAGCGTTGCAACATATTATATACTAGCATGGGTGCCAGGCTTGCAACATATTATATACTAGAATGGGTGCAAGGCTTGCAATATATTATATACTAGCATGGGTTCCTGACTTGCAACATATTATATACTAGCATTGGTGCCAGGCTTGCAACATATTATATACTAGCATGGGTGCAAGGCTTGCAATATATTATATACTAGCATGGGCGCCTGGATTGCAATATATTATATACTAGCATGGGTGCCTGGCTTTCAACATATTATATACTAGCATGGGTGCAAGGCTTGCAACATATTATATACTAGCATGGGTGCCAGGCTTGCAACATATTATATACTAGCATGGGTGCAAGGCTTGCAATATATTATATACTAGCATGGGTGCCTGGATTGCAACATATTATATACTAGCATGGGTGCAAGGCTTGCAACATATTATATACTAGCAATGGTTCCTGGCTTGCAACATATTATATACTAGCATGGGTGCCTGGCTTGCAACATATTATATACTAGCATGGGTGCCTGGCTTGCAATATATTATATACTAGCATGGGTGCCTGGCTTGCAACATATTATATACTAGCATGGGTGCCTGGATTGCAACATATTATATACTAGCATGGGTGCCTGGCTTGCAACATATTATATACTAGCATGGGTGCCTGGCTTGCAACATATTATATACTAGCATGGGTGCCTGGATTGCAACATATTATATACTAGCATGGGTGCCTGGCTTGCAACATATTATATACAAGCATGGGTGCCTGGATTGCAACATATTATATACTAGCATGGGTGCCTGGCTTGCAACATATTATATACTAGCAGTGGTGCAAGGCTTGCAACATATTATATACTAGCATGGGTTCCTGGCTTGCAACATATTATATACTAGCATGGGTGCCTGGCTTGCAACATATTATATACTAGCATGGGTGCCTGGCTTGCAACATATTATATACTAGCATGGGTGCCTGGATTGCAACATATTATATACTAGCATGGGTGCCTGGATTGCAACATATTATGTACTAGCATGGGTGCCTGGATTGCAACATATTATATACTTGCATGGGTTCCTGGCTTGCAACATATTATATACTAGCATCGGTGCCTGGCTTGCAACATATTATATACTAGCATGGGTGCCTGGATTGCAACATATTATATACTAGCATGGGTTCCTGGCTTGCAACATATTATATACTAGCATGGGTGCCTGGCTTGCAACATATTATATACTAGCATGGGTGCCTGGATTGCAACATATTATATACTAGCATGGGTGCCTGGATTGCAACATATTATATACTAGCATGGGGTCCTGGCTTGCAACATATTATATACTAGCATTGGTGCCTGGATTGCAACATATTATATACTAGCATGGGTGCCTGGATTGCAACATATTATATACTAGCATGGGTGCCTGGATTGCAACATATTATATACTAGCATGGGTGCCTGGATTGCAACATATTATATACTAGCATGGGTTCCTGGCTTGCAACATATTATATACTAGCATGGGTGCCTGGATTGCAACATATTATATACTAGCATGGGTGCCTGGATTGCAACATATTATATACTAGCATAGGTGCAAGGCTTGCAACATATTATATACTAGCATGGGTGCCTGGCTTGCAACATATTATATACTAGCATGGGTGCCTGGATTGGAACATATTATATACTAGCATGGGTGCCTGGATTGCAACATATTATATACTAGCATGGGTGCAAGGCTTGCAACATATTATATACTAGCATGGGTTCATGGCTTGCAACATATTATATACTAGCATGGGTGCAAGGCTTGCAATATATAATATACTAGCATGGGTGCCAGGCTTGCAACATATTATATACTAGCATCGGTGCCAGGCTTCCAACATATTATATACTAGCATTGGTGCCCAGCTTGCACCATATTATATACTAGCATGGGTTCAAGCGTTGCAACATATTATATACTAGCATGGGTGCCTGGCTTGCAACATACCATATACTAGCATGGGTGCAAGGCTTGCAAAATATTATATACTAGAACAGGTGCCTGGCTTGCAACATATTATATACTAGCAGGGGTGCCAGGCTTGCAACATATTATATACTAGCATGGGTGCCAGGCTTGCAACATATTATATACTAGCATGGGTGCCAGGCTTGCAACATATTATATACTAGCATGGGTGCCAGGCTTGCAACATATTATATACTAGCATGGGTGCCAGGCTTGCAAAATATTATATACTAGAACAGGTGCCTGGCTTGCAACATATTATATACTAGCATGGGTGCAAGGCTTGCAATATATTATATACTAGCATGGGTGCCAGGCTTGCAACATATTATATACTAGCATGGGTGCCAGGCTTCCAACATATTATATACTAGCATTGGTGCCCAGCTTGCACCATATTATATACTAGCATGGGTTCAAGCGTTGCAACATATTATATACTAGCATGGGTGCCTGGCTTGCAACATACCATATACTAGCATGGGTGCAAGGCTTGCAATATATTATATACTAGAACAGGTGCCTGGCTTGCAACATATTATATACTAGCATGGGGGCCAGGCTTGCAACATATTATATACTGGCATGGGTGCCAGGCTTGCAACATATTATATACTAGCATGGGTGCAAGGCTTGCAATATATTATATACTAGCATGGGTTCCTGGCTTGCAACATATTATATACTAGCATGGGTGCCTGGATTGCAACATATTATATACTAGCATGGGTGCCTGGATTGCAACATATTATATACTAGCATGGGCGCCGGGATTGCAACATATTATATACTAGCATGGGTGCCTGGGTTGCAACATATTATAGACTAGCATGGGTGCAAGGCTTGCAACATATTATATACTAGCATGGGTGCCAGGCTTGCAACATATTATATACTAGCATGGGTGCAAAGCTTGCAATATATTATATACGAGCATGGGTGCCTGGCTTGCAACATATTATATACTAGCATGGGTGCCAGGCTTGCAACATATTATATACTAGCATGGGTGCAAGGCTTACAACATATTATATACTAGCATGGGTGCAAGGCTTGCAATATATTATATACTAGCATGGGTTCCTGGCTTGCAACATATTATATACTAGCATGGGTGCAAGGCTTGCAATATATTATATACTAGCATGGGTGCCTGGCTTGCAACATATTATATACTAGCATGGGTGCCAGGCTTGCAACATATTATATACTAGCATGGGTGCAAGGCTTGCAATATATTATATACTAGCATGGGTTCTTGGCTTGCAACATATTATATACTAGCATGGGTGCCTGGCTTGCAACATATTATATACTAGCATGGGTGCCAGGCTTGCAACATATTATATACTAGCATGGGTGCAAGGCTTGCAATATATTATATACTAGCTTGGGTTCCTGGCTTGCAACATATTATATACTAGCATGGGTGCCTGGATTGCAACATATTATATACTAGCATGGGTGCCTTGATTGCAACATATTATATACTAGCATGGGTGCAAGGCTTGCAACATATTATATACTAGCATGGTTTCCTGGCTTGCAACATATTATATACTAGCATGGGTGCAAGGCTTGCAATATATTATATCTAGCATGGGTGCCAGGCTTGCAACATATTATATACTAGCATGGATGCCAGGCTTCCAACATATTATATACTAGCATTGGTGCCCAGCTTGCACCATATTATATACTAGCATGGGTTCAAGCGTTGCAACATATTATATACTAGCATGGGTGCCAGGCTTGCAACATATTATATACTAGCATGGGTGCAAGGCTTGCAATATATTATATACTAGCATGGGTTCCTGACTTGCAACATATTATATACTAGCATTGGTGCCAGGCTTGCAACATATTATATACTAGCATGGGTGCAAGGCTTGCAATATATTATATACTAGCATGGGTGCCTGGATTGCAATATATTATATACTAGCATGGGTGCCTGGCTTTCAACATATTATATACTAGCATGGGTGCAAGGCTTGCAACATATTATATACTAGCATGGGTGCCAGGCTTCCAACATATTATATACTAGCATTGGTGCCCAGCTTGCACCATATTATATACTAGCATGGGTTCAAGCGTTGCAACATATTATATACTAGCATGGGTGTCTGGCTTGCAACATACCATATACTAGCATGGGTGCAAGGCTTGCAAAATATTATATACTAGAACAGGTGCCTGGCTTGCAACATATTATATACTAGCAGGGGTTCCAGGCTTGCAACATATTATATACTAGCATGGGTGCAAGGCTTGCAACATATTATATACTAGCATGGGTGCAAGGCTTGCAATATATTATATACTAGCATGAGTTCCTGGCTTGCAACATATTATATACTAGCATGGGTGCCTGGATTGTAACATATTATATACTAGCATGGGTGCCTGGATTGCAACATATTATATACTAGCATGGGTGCAAGGCTTGCAACATATTATATACTAGCATGGGTTCCTGGATTGCAACATATTATATACTAGCATGGGTGCCAGGCTTGCAACATATTATATACTAGCATGGGTGCCAGGCTTCCAACATATTATATACTAGCAGTGGTTCCCAGCTTGCACCATATTATATACTAGCATGGGTTCAAGCATTGCAACATATTATATACTAGCATGGGTGCCTGGCTTGCAACATACCATATACTAGCATGGGTGCAAGGCTTGCAACATATTATATACTAGCATGGGTGCAAGGCTTGCAATATATTATATACTAGCATGGGTTCCTGGCTTGCAACATATTATATACTAGCATGGGTGCAAGGCTTGCAACATATTATATACTAGCAGAGGTGCCTGGATTGCAACATATTATATACTAGCATGGGTGCAAGGCTTGCAACATATTATATACTAGCATGGTTTCCTGGCTTGCAACATATAATATACTAGCATGGGTGCAAGGCTTGCAATATATTATATACTAGCATGGGTGCCAGGCTTGCAACATATTATATACTAGCATGGGTGCCAGGTTTCCAACATATTATATACTAGCATTGGTGCCCAGCTTGCACCATATTATATACTAGCATGGTTTCAAGCGTTGCAACATATTATATACTAGCATGGGTGCCTGGCTTGCAACATACCATATACTAGCATGGGTGCAAGGCTTGCAAAATATTATATACTAGAACAGGTGCCGGGCTTGCAACATATTATATACTAGCAGGGGTGCCAGGCTTGCAACATATTATATACTAGCAGGGGTGCCAGGCTTGCAACATATTATATACTAGCATGGGTGCAAGGCTTGCAACATATTATATACTAGCATGAGTGCAAGGCTTGCAATATATTATATACTAGCATGGGTTCCTGGCTTGCAACATATTATATACTAGCATGGGTGCCTGGATTGCAACATATAATATACCTGCATGTGTGCAAGGCTTGCAACATATTATATACTAGCATGGGTTCCTGGCTTGCAACATATTATATACTAGCATGGGTGCAAGGCTTGCAATATATTATATACTAGCATGGGTGCCAGGCTTGCAACATATTATATACTAGCATGGGTGCCAGGCTTCCAACATATTATATACTAGCATTGGTACCCAGCTTGCACCATATTATATACTAGCATGGGTTCAAGCGTTGCAACATATTATATACTAGCATGGGTGCCTGGCTTGCAACATACCATATACTAGCATGGGTGCAAGGCTTGCAAAATATTATATACTAGAACAGGTGCCTGGCTTGCAACATATTATATACTAGCATGGGTGCCAGGCTTCCAACATATTATATACTAGCATGGGTGCAAGGCTTCCAACATATTATATACTAGCATGGGTGCAAGGCTTGCAATATATTATATACTAGCATGGGTTCCTGGCTTGCAACATATTATATACTAGCATGGGTGCCTGGATTGCAACATATTATATACTAGCATGGGTGCCTGGATTGCAACATATTATATACTAGCATGGGTGCAAGGCTTGCAACATATTATATACTAGCATGGGTGCCTGGATTGCAACATATTATATACTAGCATGGGTGCCAGGCTTGCAACATATTATATACTAGCATGGGTGCCAGGCTTCCAACATATTATATACTAGCATTGGTTCCCAGCTTGCACCATATTATATACTAGCATGGGTTCAAGCGTTGCAACATATTATATACTAGCATGGGTGCCTGGCTTGCAACATACCATATACTAGCATGGGTGCAAGGCTTGCAAAATATTATATACTAGAACAGGTGCCTGGCTTGCAACATATTATATACTAGCAGGGGTGCCAGGCTTGCAACATATTATATACTAGCATGGGTGCAAGGCTTGCAACATATTATATACTAGCATGGGTGCAAGGCTTGCAATATATTATATACTAGCATGGGTACCTGGCTTGCAACATATTATATACTAGCATGGGTGCCAGGCTTGCAACATATTATATACTAGCATGGGTGCCTGGATTGCAACATATTATATACTAGCATGGGTGCAAGGCTTGCAACATATTATATACTAGCATGGGTGCAAGGCTTGCAACATATTATATACTAGCATGGGTTCCTGGCTTGCAACATATTATATACTAGCATGGGTGCCTGGATTGCAACATATTATATACTAGCATGGGTGCCTGGATTGCAACATATTATATACTAGCATGGGTGCAAGGTTTGCAACATATTATATACTAGCATGGGTTCCTGGCTTGCAACATATTATATACTAGCATGGGTTCCTGGCTTGCAATATATTATATACTAGCATGGGTGCCAGGCTTGCAACATATTATATACTAGCATGGGTGACAGGCTTCCAACATATTATATACTAGCATTGGTGCCCAGCTTGCACCATATTATATACTAGCATGGGTTCAAGCGTTGCAACATATTATATACTAGCATGGGTGCCTGGCTTGCAACATACCATATACTAGCATGGGTGCAAGGCTTGCAAAATATTATATACTAGAACAGGTGCCTGGCTTGCAACATATTATATACTAGCAGGGGTGCCAGGCTTGCAACATATTATATACTAGCATGGGTGCCTTGATTGCAACATATTATATACTAGCATGGGTGCAAGGCTTGCAACATATTATATACTAGCATGGTTTCCTGGCTTGCAACATATTATATACTAGCATGGGTGCAAGGCTTGCAATATATTATATCTAGCATGGGTGCCAGGCTTGCAACATATTATATACTAGCATGGATGCCAGGCTTCCAACATATTATATACTAGCATTGGTGCCCAGCTTGCACCATATTATATACTAGCATGGGTTCAAGAGTTGCAACATATTATATACTAGCATGGGTGCCAGGCTTGCAACATATTATATACTAGCATGGGTGCAAGGCTTGCAATATATTATATACTAGCATGGGTTCCTGACTTGCAACATATTATATACTAGCATTGGTGCCAGGCTTGCAACATATTATATACTAGCATGGGTGCAAGGCTTGCAATATATTATATACTAGCATGGGTGCCTGGATTGCAATATATTATATACTAGCATGGGTGCCTGGCTTTCAACATATTATATACTAGCATGGGTGCAAGGCTTGCAACATATTATATACTAGCATGGGTGCCAGGCTTCCAACATATTATATACTAGCATTGGTGCCCAGCTTGCACCATATTATATACTAGCATGGGTTCAAGCGTTGCAACATATTATATACTAGCATGGGTGTCTGGCTTGCAACATACCATATACTAGCATGGGTGCAAGGCTTGCAAAATATTATATACTAGAACAGGTGCCTGGCTTGCAACATATTATATACTAGCAGGGGTTCCAGGCTTGCAACATATTATATACTAGCATGGGTGCAAGGCTTGCAACATATTATATACTAGCATGGGTGCAAGGCTTGCAATATATTATATACTAGCATGAGTTCCTGGCTTGCAACATATTATATACTAGCATGGGTGCCTGGATTGTAACATATTATATATTAGCATGGGTGCCTGGATTGCAACATATTATATACTAGCATGGGTGCAAGGCTTGCAACATACCATATACTAGCATGGGTTCCTGGATTGCAACATATTATATACTAGCATGGGTGCCAGGCTTGCAACATATTATATACTAGCATGGGTGCCAGGCTTCCAACATATTATATACTAGCAGTGGTTCCCAGCTTGCACCATATTATATACTAGCATGGGTTCAAGCATTGCAACATATTATATACTAGCATGGGTGCCTGGCTTGCAACATACCATATACTAGCATGGGTGCAAGGCTTGCAACATATTATATACTAGCATGGGTGCAAGGCTTGCAATATATTATATACTAGCATGGGTTCCTGGCTTGCAACATATTATATACTAGCATGGGTGCAAGGCTTGCAACATATTATATACTAGCAGAGGTGCCTGGATTGCAACATATTATATACTAGCATGGGTGCAAGGCTTGCAACATATTATATACTAGCATGGTTTCCTGGCTTGCAACATATAATATACTAGCATGGGTGCAAGGCTTGCAATATATTATATACTAGCATGGGTGCCAGGCTTGCAACATATTATATACTAGCATGGGTGCCAGGTTTCCAACATATTATATACTAGCATTGGTGCCCAGCTTGCACCATATTATATACTAGCATGGTTTCAAGCGTTGCAACATATTATATACTAGCATGGGTGCCTGGCTTGCAACATACCATATACTAGCATGGGTGCAAGGCTTGCAAAATATTATATACTAGAACAGGTGCCGGGCTTGCAACATATTATATACTAGCAGGGGTGCCAGGCTTGCAACATATTATATACTAGCAGGGGTGCCAGGCTTGCAACATATTATATACTAGCATGGGTGCAAGGCTTGCAACATATTATATACTAGCATGAGTGCAAGGCTTGCAATATATTATATACTAGCATGGGTTCCTGGCTTGCAACATATTATATACTAGCATGGGTGCCTGGATTGCAACATATAATATACCTGCATGTGTGCAAGGCTTGCAACATATTATATACTAGCATGGGTTCCTGGCTTGCAACATATTATATACTAGCATGGGTGCAAGGCTTGCAATATATTATATACTAGCATGGGTGCCAGGCTTGCAACATATTATATACTAGCATGGGTGCCAGGCTTCCAACATATTATATACTAGCATTGGTACCCAGCTTGCACCATATTATATACTAGCATGGGTTCAAGCGTTGCAACATATTATATACTAGCATGGGTGCCTGGCTTGCAACATACCATATACTAGCATGGGTGCAAGGCTTGCAAAATATTATATACTAGAACAGGTGCCTGGCTTGCAACATATTATATACTAGCATGGGTGCCAGGCTTCCAACATATTATATACTAGCATGGGTGCAAGGCTTCCAACATATTATATACTAGCATGGGTGCAAGGCTTGCAATATATTATATACTAGCATGGGTTCCTGGCTTGCAACATATTATATACTAGCATGGGTGCCTGGATTGCAACATATTATATACTAGCATGGGTGCCTGGATTGCAACATATTATATACTAGCATGGGTGCAAGGCTTGCAACATATTATATACTAGCATGGGTGCCTGGATTGCAACATATTATATACTAGCATGGGTGCCAGGCTTGCAACATATTATATACTAGCATGGGTGCCAGGCTTCCAACATATTATATACTAGCATTGGTTCCCAGCTTGCACCATATTATATACTAGCATGGGTTCAAGCGTTGCAACATATTATATACTAGCATGGGTGCCTGGCTTGCAACATACCATATACTAGCATGGGTGCAAGGCTTGCAAAATATTATATACTAGAACAGGTGCCTTGCTTGCAACATATTATATACTAGCAGGGGTGCCAGGCTTGCAACATATTATATACTAGCATGGGTGCAAGGCTTGCAACATATTATATACTAGCATGGGTGCAAGGCTTGCAATATATTATATACTAGCATGGGTTCCTGGCTTGCAACATATTATATACTAGCATGGGTGCCAGGCTTGCAACATATTATATACTAGCATGGGTGCCTGGATTGCAACATATTATATACTAGCATGGGTGCAAGGCTTGCAACATATTATATACTAGCATGGGTGCAAGGCTTGCAACATATTATATACTAGCATGGGTTCCTGGCTTGCAACATATTATATACTAGCATGGGTGCCTGGATTGCAACATATTATATACTAGCATGGGTGCCTGGATTGCAACATATTATATACTAGCATGGGTGCAAGGTTTGCAACATATTATATACTAGCATGGGTTCCTGGCTTGCAACATATTATATACTAGCATGGGTTCCTGGCTTGCAATATATTATATACTAGCATGGGTGCCAGGCTTGCAACATATTATATACTAGCATGGGTGACAGGCTTCCAACATATTATATACTAGCATTGGTGCCCAGCTTGCACCATATTATATACTAGCATGGGTTCAAGCGTTGCAACATATTATATACTAGCATGGGTGCCTGGCTTGCAACATACCATATACTAGCATGGGTGCAAGGCTTGCAAAATATTATATACTAGAACAGGTGCCTGGCTTGCAACATATTATATACTAGCAGGGGTGCCAGGCTTGCAACATATTATATACTAGCAGGGGTGCCAGGCTTGCAACATATTATATACTAGCATGGGTGCAAGGCTTGCAACATATTATATACTAGCATGGGTGCAAGGCTTGCAATATATTATATACTAGCATGGTTTCCTGGCTTGCAACATATTATATACTAGCATGGGTGCCTGGATTGCAACATATTATATACTAGCATGGGTGCCTGGATTGCAACATATAATATACTTGCATGGGTGCAAGGCTTGCAACATATTATATGCTAGCATGGGTTCCTGGCTTGCAACATATTATATACTAGCATGGGTGCCTGGATTGCAACATATTATATACTAGCATGGGTGCCTGGATTGCAACATATTATATACTAGCATGGGTGCAAGGCTTGCAACATATTATATACTAGCATGGGTTCCTGGCTTGCAACATATTATATACTAGCATGGGTGCAAGGCTTGCAATATATTATATACTAGCATGGGTGCCTGGCTTGCAACATATTATATACTAGCATGGGTGCCAGGCTTCCAACATATTATATACTAGCATGGGTGCCCAGCTTGCACCATATTATATACTAGCATGGGTTCAAGCGTTGCAACATATTATATACTAGCATGGGTGCCTGGCTTGCAACATACCATATACTAGCATGGGTGCAAGGCTTGCAAAATATTATATACTAGAACAGGTGCCTGGCTTGCAACATATTATATACTAGCAGGGGTGCCAGGCTTGCAACATATTATATACTAGCAGGGGTGCCAGGCTTGCAACATATTATATAGTAGCATGGGTGCAAGGCTTGCAACATATTATATACTAGCATGGGTGCAAGGCTTGCAATATATTATATACTAGCATGGGTTCCTGGCTTGCAACATATTATATACTAGCATGGGTGCCTGGATGGCAACATATTATATACTAGCATGGGTGCCTGGATTGCAACATATAATATACTTGCATGGGTGCAAGGCTTGCAACATATTATATACTAGCATGGGTTCCTGGCTTGCAACATATTATATACTAGCATGGGTGCAAGGCTTGCAATATATTATATACTAGCATGGGTGCCAGGCTTGCAACATATTATATACTAGCATGGGTGCCAGGCTTCCAACATTTTATATACTAGCATTGGTGCCCAGCTTGCACCATATTATATACTAGCATGGGTTCAAGCGTTGCAACATATTATATACTAGCATGGGTGCCTGGCTTGCAACATACCATATATTAGCATGGGTGCAAGGCTTGCAAAATATTATATACTAGAACAGGTGCCTGGCTTGCAACATATTATATACTAGCATGGGTGCAAGGCTTGCAACATATTATATACTAGCATGGCTGCAAGGCTTGCAAAATATAATATACTAGCATGGGTGCAAGGCTTGCAATATATTATATACTAGCATGGGTTCCTGGCTTGCAACATATTATATACTAGCATGGGTGCCGTGATTGCAACATATTATATACTAGCATGGGTGCCTGGATTGCAACATATTATATACTAGCATGGGTGCAAGGCTTGCAACATATTATATACTAGCATGGGTTCCTGGCTTGCAACATATTATATACTAGCATGGGTGCAAGGCTTGCAATATATTATATACTAGCATGGGTGCCAGGCTTGCAACATATTATATACTAGCATGGGTGCCAGGCTTCCAACATATTATATACTAGCATTGGTGCCCAGCTTGCACCATATTATATACTAGCATGGGTTCAAGCGTTGCAACATATTATATAATAGCATGGGTGCCTGGCTTGCAACATACCATATACTAGCATGGGTGCAAGGCTTGCAAAATATTATATACTAGAACAGGTGCCTGGCTTGCAACATATTATATACTAGCAGGGGTGCCAGGCTTGCAACATATTATATACTAGCATGGGTGCAAGGCTTCCAACATATTATATACTAGCATGGGTGCAAGGCTTGCAAAATATTATATACTAGCATGGGTTCCTGGCTTGCAACATATTATATACTAGCATGGGTGCCTGGATTGCAACATATTATATACTAGCATGGGTGCCTGGATTGCAACATATTATATACTAGCATGGGTGCAAGGCTTGCAACATATTATATACTAGCATGGGTTCCTGGCTTGCAACATATTATATACTAGCATGGGTGCAAGGCTTGCAATATATTATATACTAGCATGGGTGCCAGGCTTGCAACATATTATATACTAGCATGGGTGCCAGGCTTCCAACATATTATATACTAGCATTGGTGCCCAGCTTGCACCATATTATATACTAGATTGGGTTCAAGGCTTGCAATATATTATATACTAGCATGGGTGCCTGGATTGCAACATATTATATACTAGCATGGGTGCAAGGCTTGCAACATATTATATACTAGCATGGGTTCCTGGCTTGCAACATACTATATACTAGCATGGGTTCAAGGCTTCCAATATATTATATACTAGCATGGGTGCCTGGATTGCAACATATTATATACTAGCATGGGTGCCTGGCTTGCAACATATTATATACTAGCATGGGTGCTTGGCTTGCAACATATTATATACTAGCATGGGTGCCTGGCTTGCAACATATTATATACTAGCATGGGTGCCAGGCTTCCAACATATTATATACTAGAATGGGTGCCTGGATTGTAACATATTATATACTAGCATGGGTGCCTGGCTTGCAACATATTATATACTAGCATGGGTGCCTGGCTTGCAACATATTATATACTAGCATGGGTGCCTGGATTGCAACATATTATATACTAGCATGGGTGCCTGGATTGCAACATATTATATACTAGCATGGGTGCCTGGCTTGCAACATATTATATACTAGCATGGGTGCCAGGCTTCCAACATATTATATACTAGAATGGGTGCCTGGATTGTAACATATTATATACTAGCATGGGTGCCTGGCTTGCAACATATTATATACTAGCATGGGTGCCTGGCTTGCAACATATTATATACTAGCATGGGTGCCTGGATTGCAACATATTATATACTAGCATGGGTGCCTGGATTGCAACATATTATATACTAGCATGGGTGCCTGGATTGCAACATATTATATACTAGCATGGGTGCAAGGCTTGCAACATATTATATACTAGCATGGGTGCCTGGATTGCAACATATTATATACTAGCATGGGTGCCTGGCTTGCAACATATTATATACTAGCATGGGTGCCTGGATTGCAACATATTATATACTAGCATGGGTGCCTGGCTTGCAACATATTATATACTAGCATGGGTGTCTGGCTTGCAACATATTATATACTAGCATGGGTGCCTGGCTTGCAACATATATACTAGCATGGGTGCAGGCTTGAAATATATTATATACTAGCATGGGTTCCTGGCTTGCAACATATTATATACTAGCATGGGTGCCTGGATTGCAACATATTATATACTAGCATGGGTGCCTGGCTTGCAACATATTATATACTAGCATGGGTGCAAGGCTTGCAATATATTATATTCTAGCATGGGTTCCTGGCTTGCAACATATTATATACTAGCATGGGTGCCAGGCTTGCAACATATTATATACTAGCATGGGTGCAAGGCTTGCAATATATTATATACTAGCATGGGTGCCAGGATTGCAACATATTATATACTAGCATGGGTGCAAGGCTTGCAACATATTATATACTAGCATGGGTTCCTGGCTTGCAACATATTATATACTAGCATGGGTGCCTGGCTTGCAACATATTATATACTAGCATGGGTGCCTGGCTTGCAACATATTATATACTAGCATGGGTGCAAGGCTTGCAACATATTATATACTAGCATGGGTGCCTGGATTGCAACATATTATATACTAGCATGGGTGCAAGGCTTGCAACATATTATATACTAACATGTGTTCCTGGCTTGCAACATATTATATACTAGCATGGGTGCCTGGATTGCAACATATTATATACTAGCAAGGGTGCCTGGCTTGCAATATATTATATACTAGCATGGGTTCCTGGCTTGCAACATATTATATACTAGCATGGGTACCTGGCTTGCAACATATTATATACTAGCATGGGTGCCTGGCTTGCAATATATTATATACTAGCATGGGTGCCTGGCTTGCAATATATTATATACTAGCATGGGTTCCTGGGTTGCAATGTATTATATACTAGCATGGGTGCAAGGCTTGCAACATATTATATACTAGCATGGGTGCCTGGCTTGCAATATATTAGATACTAGCATGGGTGCAAGGCTTGCAAAATATTATATACTAGCATGGGTGCCTGGATTGCAACATATTATATACTAGCATGGGTTCCTGGCTTGCAACATATTATATACTAGCATGGGTGCCTGGCTTGCAACATATTATATACTAGCATGGGTGCCTGGCTTGCAATATATTATATACTAGCATGGGTTCTGTGCTTGCAACATATTATATACTAGCATGGGTGCCTGGCTTGCAACATATTATATACTAGCATGGGAGCCTGGCTTGCAATATATTATATACTAGCATGGGTGCAAGGCTTGCAACATATTATATACTAGCATGGGTGCCTGGCTTGCAACATATTATATACTAGCATGGGTGCAAGGCTTGCAACATATTATATACTAGCATGGGTTCCTGGCTTGCAACATATTATATACTAGCATGGGTGCCTGGCTTGCAATATATTATATACTAGCATGGGTGCAAGGCTTGCAACATATTATATACTAGCATGGGTGCCTGGATTGCAACATATTATATACTAGCATGGGTTCCTGGCTTGCAACATATTATATACTAGCATGGGTGCCTGGCTTGCAACATATTATATACTAGCAAAGGTGCCTGGCTTGCAATATATTATATACTAGCATGGGTTCCTGGCTTGCAATATATTATATACTAGCATGGGTGCAAGGCTTGCAACATATTATATACTAGCATGGGTGCCTGGATTGCAATATATTATATACTAGCATGGGTTCCTGGCTTGCAACATATTATATACTAGCATGGGTGCCTGGCTTGCAACATATTATATACTAGCATGGGTGCCTGGCTTGCAACATATTATATACTAGCATGGGTGCCTGGCTTGCAACATATTATATACTAGCATGGGTTCCTGGTTTGCAACATATTATATACTAGCATGGGTGCCTGGCTTGCAACATATTATATACTAGCATGGGTTCCTGGCTTGCAATATATTATATACTAGCATGGGTGCAAGGCTTGCAACATATTATATACTAGCATGGGTGCCTGGCTTGCAATATATTATATACTAGCATGGGTGCAAGGCTTGCAACATATTATATACTAGCATGGGTGCCTGGATTGCAACATATTATATACTAGCATGGGTTCCTGGCTTGCAATATATTATATACTAGCATGGGTGCCTGGCTTGCAACATATTATATACTAGCATGGGTGCCTGGCTTGCAATATATTATATACTAGCATGGGTTCCTGGCTTGCAACATATTATATACTAGCATGGGTGCCTGGCTTGCAACATATTATATACTAGCATGGGAGCCTGGCTTGCAATATATTATATACTAGCATGCGTGCAAGGCTTGCAACATATTATATACTAGCATGGGTGCCTGGCTTGCAACATATTATATACTAGCATGGGTGCCTGGCTTGCAACATATTATATACTAGCATGGGTTCCTGGGTTGCAATGTATTATATACTAGCATGGGTGTAAGGCTTGCAACATATTATATACTAGCATGGGTGCCTGGCTTGCAATATATTATATACTAGCATGGGTGCAAGGCTTGCAACATATTATATACTAGCATGGGTGCCTGGATTGCAACATATTATATACTAGCATGGGTTCCTGGCTTGCAACATATTATATACTAGCATGGGTGCCTGGCTTGCAACATATTATATACTAGCATGGGTGCCTGGCTTGCAATATATTATATACTAGCATGGGTTCTGTGCTTGCAACATATTATATACTAGCATGGGTGCCTGGCTTGCAACATATTATATACTAGCATGGGAGCCTGGCTTGCAATATATTATATACTAGCATGGGTGCAAGGCTTGCAACATATTATATACTAGCATGGGTGCCTGGCTTGCAACATATTATATACTAGCATGGGTGCAAGGCTTGCAACATATTATATACTAGCATGGGTTCCTGGCTTGCAACATATTATATACTAGCATGGGTGCCTGGCTTGCAATATATTATATACTAGCATGGGTGCAAGGCTTGCAACATATTATATACTAGCATGGGTGCCTGGATTGCAACATATTATATACTAGCATGGGTTCCTGGCTTGCAACATATTATATACTAGCATGGGTGCCTGGCTTGCAACATATTATATACTAGCAAAGGTGCCTGGCTTGCAATATATTATATACTAGCATGGGTTCCTGGCTTGCAATATATTATATACTAGCATGGGTGCAAGGCTTGCAACATATTATATACTAGCATGGGTGCCTGGATTGCAATATATTATATACTAGCATGGGTTCCTGGCTTGCAACATATTATATACTAGCATGGGTGCCTGGCTTGCAACATATTATATACTAGCATGGGTGCCTGGCTTGCAACATATTATATACTAGCATGGGTGCCTGGCTTGCAACATATTATATACTAGCATGGGTTCCTGGCTTGCAACATATTATATACTAGCATGGGTGCCTGGCTTGCAACATATTATATACTAGCATGGGTTCCTGGCTTGCAATATATTATATACTAGCATGGGTGCAAGGCTTGCAACATATTATATACTAGCATGGGTGCCTGGCTTGCAATATATTATATACTAGCATGGGTGCAAGGCTTGCAACATATTATATACTAGCATGGGTGCCTGGATTGCAACATATTATATACTAGCATGGGTTCCTGGCTTGCAATATATTATATACTAGCATGGGTGCCTGGCTTGCAACATATTATATACTAGCATGGGTGCCTGGCTTGCAATATATTATATACTAGCATGGGTTCCTGGCTTGCAACATATTATATACTAGCATGGGTGCCTGGCTTGCAACATATTATATACTAGCATGGGAGCCTGGCTTGCAATATATTATATACTAGCATGGGTGCAAGGCTTGCAACATATTATATACTAGCATGGGTGCCTGGCTTGCAACATATTATATACTAGCATGGGTGCCTGGCTTGCAACATATTATATACTAGCATGGGTTCCTGGGTTGCAATGTATTATATACTAGCATGGGTGTAAGGCTTGCAACATATTATATACTAGCATGGGTGCCTGGCTTGCAATATATTATATACTAGCATGGGTGCAAGGCTTGCAACATATTATATACTAGCATGGGTGCCTGGATTGCAACATATTATATACTAGCATGGGTTCCTGGCTTGCAACATATTATATACTAGCATGGGTGCCTGGCTTGCAACATATTATATACTAGCATGGGTGCCTGGCTTGCAATATATTATATACTAGCATGGGTGCAAGGCTTGCAACATATTATATACTAGCATGGGTGCCTGGCTTGCAATATATTATATACTAGCATGGGTGCAAGGCTTGCAACATATTATATACTAGCATGGGTGCCTGGATTGCAACATATTATATACTAGCATGGGTTCCTGGCTTGCAACATATTATATACTAGCATGGGTGCCTGGCTTGCAACATATTATATACTAGCAAAGGTGCCTGGCTTGCAATATATTATATACTAGCATGGGTTCCTGGCTTGCAATATATTATATACTAGCATGGGTTCAAGGCTTGCAACATATTATATACTAGCATGGGTGCCTGGATTGCAATATATTATATACTAGCATGGGTTCCTGGCTTGCAACATATTATATACTAGCATGGGTGCCTGGCTTGCAAAATATTATATACTAGCATGGGTGCCTTGCTTGCAACATATTATATACTAGCATGGGTGCCTGGCTTGCAACATATTATATACTAGCATGGGTTCCTGGCTTGCAACATATTATATACTAGCATGGGTGCCTGGCTTGCAACATATTATATACTAGCATGGGTTCCTGGCTTGCAATATATTATATACTAGCATGGGTGCAAGGCTTGCAATATATTATATACTAGCATGGGTGCAAGGCTGGCAACATATTATATACTAGCATGGGTGCCTGGATTGCAACATATTATATACTAGCATGGGTTCCTGGCTTGCAATATATTATATACTAGCATGGGTGCCTGGCTTGCAACATATTATATACTAGCATGGGTGCCTGGCTTGCAATATATTATATACTAGCATGGGTTCCTGGCTTGCAACATATTATATACTAGCATGGGTGCCTGGCTTGCAACATATTATATACTAGCATGGGAGCCTGGCTTGCAATATATTATATACTAGCATGGGTGCAAGGCTTGCAACATATTATATACTAGCATGGGTGCCTGGCTTGCAACATATTATATACTAGCATGGGTGCCTGGCTTGCAACATATTATATACTAGCATGGGTTCCTGGGTTGCAATGTATTATATACTAGCATGGGTGTAAGGCTTGCAGCATATTATATACTAGCATGGGTGCCTGGCTTGCAATATATTATATACTAGCATGGGTGCAAGGCTTGCAACATATTATATACTAGCATGGGTGCCTGGATTGCAACATATTATATACTAGCATGGGTTCCTGGCTTGCAACATATTATATACTAGCATGGGTGCCTTGCTTGCAACATATTATATACTAGCATGGGTGCCTGGCTTGCAATATATTATATACTAGCATGGGTTCCTGGCTTGCAACATATTATATACTAGCATGGGTGCCTGGCTTGCAACATATTATATACTAGCATGGGAGCCTGGCTTGCAATATATTATATACTAGCATGGGTGCAAGGCTTGCAACATATTATATACTAGCATGGGTGCCTGGCTTGCAATATATTATATACTAGCATGGGTTCCTGGCTGTCAATATATTATATACTAGCATGGGTGCAAGGCTTGCAACATATTATATACTAGCATGGGTGCCTGGCTTGCAATATATTATATACTAGCATGGGTGCAAGGCTTGCAACATATTATATACTAGCATGGGTGCCTGGATTGCAACATATTATATACTAGCATGGGTTCCTGGCTTGCAACATATTATATACTAGCATGGGTGCCTGGCTTGCAACATATTATATACTAGCATGGGTGCCTGGCTTGCAATATATTATATACTAGCATGGGTTCCTGGCTTGCAATATATTATATACTAGCATGGGTGCAAGGCTTGCAACATATTATATACTAGCATGGGTGCCTGGATTGCAACATATTATATACTAGCATGGGTTCCTGGCTTGCAACATATTATATACTAGCATGGGTGCCTGGCTTGCAACATATTATATACTAGCAAAGGTGCCTGGCTTGCAATATATTATATACTAGCATGGGTTCCTGGCTTGCAATATATTATATACTAGCATGGGTGCAAGGCTTGCAACATATTATATACTAGCATGGGTGCCTGGCTTGCAATATATTAGATACTAGCATGGGTGCAAGGCTTGCAAAATATTATATACTAGCATGGGTGCCTGGATTGCAACATATTATATACTAGCATGGGTTCCTGGCTTGCAACATATTATATACTAGCATGGGTGCCTGGCTTGCAACATATTATATACTAGCATGGGTGCCTGGCTTGCAATATATTATATACTAGCATGGGTTCTGTGCTTGCAACATATTATATACTAGCATGGGTGCCTGGCTTGCAACATATTATATACTAGCATGGGAGCCTTGCTTGCAATATATTATATACTAGCATGGGTGCAAGGCTTGCAACATATTATATACTAGCATGGGTGCCTGGCTTGCAATATATTATATACTAGCATGGGTGCAAGGCTTGCAACATATTATATACTAGCATGGGTTCCTGGCTTGCAACATATTATATACTAGCATGGGTGCCTGGCTTGCAATATATTATATACTAGCATGGGTGCAAGGCTTGCAACATATTATATACTAGCATGGGTGCCTGGATTGCAACATATTATATACTAGCATGGGTTCCTGGCTTGCAACATATTATATACTAGCATGGGTGCCTGGCTTGCAACATATTATATACTAGCAAAGGTGCCTGGCTTGCAATATATTATATACTAGCATGGGTTCCTGGCTTGCAATATATTATATACTAGCATGGGTGCAAGGCTTGCAACATATTATATACTAGCATGGGTGCCTGGATTGCAATATATTATATACTAGCATGGGTTCCTGGCTTGCAACATATTATATACTAGCATGGGTGCCTGGCTTGCAACATATTATATACTAGCATGGGTGCCTGGCTTGCAACATATTATATACTAGCATGGGTGCCTGGCTTGCAACATATTATATACTAGCATGGGTTCCTGGCTTGCAACATATTATATACTAGCATGGGTGCCTGGCTTGCAACATATTATATACTAGCATGGGTTCCTGGCTTGCAATATATTATATACTAGCATGGGTGCAAGGCTTGCAACATATTATATACTAGCATGGGTGCCTGGCTTGCAATATATTATATACTAGCATGGGTGCAAGGCTGGCAACATATTATATACTAGCATGGGTGCCTGGATTGCAACATATTATATACTAGCATGGGTTCCTGGCTTGCAATATATTATATACTAGCATGGGTGCCTGGCTTGCAACATATTATATACTAGCATGGGTGCCTGGCTTGCAATATATTATATACTAGCATGGGTTCCTGGCTTGCAACATATTATATACTAGCATGGGTGCCTGGCTTGCAACATATTATATACTAGCATGGGAGCCTGGCTTGCAATATATTATATACTAGCATGGGTGCAAGGCTTGCAACATATTATATACTAGCATGGGTGCCTGGCTTGCAACATATTATATACTAGCATGGGTTCCTGGGTTGCAATGTATTATATACTAGCATGGGTGTAAGGCTTGCAACATATTATATACTAGCATGGGTGCCTGGCTTGCAATATATTATATACTAGCATGGGTGCAAGGCTTGCAACATATTATATACTAGCATGGGTGCCTGGCTTGCAACATATTATATACTAGCATGGGTTCCTGGGTTGCAATGTATTATATACTAGCATGGGTGTAAGGCTTGCAACATATTATATACTAGCATGGGTTCCTGGCTTGCAACATATTATATACTAGCATGGGTGCAAGGCTTGCAACATATTATATACTAGCATGGGTTCCTGGCTTGCAACATATTATATACTAGCATGGGTGCCTGGCTTGCAATATATTATATACTAGCATGGGTGCAAGGCTTGCAACATATTATATACTAGCATGGGTGCCTGGATTGCAACATATTATATACTAGCATGGGTTCCTGGCTTGCAACATATTATATACTAGCATGGGTGCCTGGCTTGCAACATATTATATACTAGCAAAGGTGCCTGGCTTGCAATATATTATATACTAGCATGGGTTCCTGGCTTGCAATATATTATATACTAGCATGGGTGCAAGGCTTGCAACATATTATATACTAGCATGGGTGCCTGGATTGCAATATATTATATACTAGCATGGGTTCCTGGCTTGCAACATATTATATACTAGCATGGGTGCCTGGCTTGCAACATATTATATACTAGCATGGGTGCCTGGCTTGCAACATATTATATACTAGCATGGGTGCCTGGCTTGCAACATATTATATACTAGCATGGGTTCCTGGCTTGCAACATATTATATACTAGCATGGGTGCCTGGCTTGCAACATATTATATACTAGCATGGGTTCCTGGCTTGCAATATATTATATACTAGCATGGGTGCAAGGCTTGCAACATATTATATACTAGCATGGGTGCCTGGCTTGCAATATATTATATACTAGCATGGGTGCAAGGCTGGCAACATATTATATACTAGCATGGGTGCCTGGATTGCAACATATTATATACTAGCATGGGTTCCTGGCTTGCAATATATTATATACTAGCATGGGTGCCTGGCTTGCAACATATTATATACTAGCATGGGTGCCTGGCTTGCAATATATTATATACTAGCATGGGTTCCTGGCTTGCAACATATTATATACTAGCATGGGTGCCTGGCTTGCAACATATTATATACTAGCATGGGAGCCTGGCTTGCAATATATTATATACTAGCATGGGTGCAAGGCTTGCAACATATTATATACTAGCATGGGTGCCTGGCTTGCAACATATTATATACTAGCATGGGTTCCTGGGTTGCAATGTATTATATACTAGCATGGGTGTAAGGCTTGCAACATATTATATACTAGCATGGGTGCCTGGCTTGCAATATATTATATACTAGCATGGGTGCAAGGCTTGCAACATATTATATACTAGCATGGGTGCCTGGCTTGCAACATATTATATACTAGCATGGGTTCCTGGGTTGCAATGTATTATATACTAGCATGGGTGTAAGGCTTGCAACATATTATATACTAGCATGGGTGCCTGGCTTGCAATATATTATATACTAGCATGGGTGCAAGGCTTGCAACATATTATATACTAGCATGGGTGCCTGGATTGCAACATATTATATACTAGCATGGGTTCCTGGCTTGCAACATATTATATACTAGCATGGGTGCCTGGCTTGCAACATATTATATACTAGCATGGGTGCCTGGCTTGCAATATATTATATACTAGCATGGGTGCAAGGCTTGCAACATATTATATACTAGCATGGGTGCCTGGCTTGCAATATATTATATACTAGCATGGGTGCAAGGCTTGCAACATATTATATACTAGCATGGGTGCCTGGATTGCAACATATTATATACTAGCATGGGTTCCTGGCTTGCAACATATTATATACTAGCATGGGTGCCTGGCTTGCAACATATTATATACTAGCAAAGGTGCCTGGCTTGCAATATATTATATACTAGCATGGGTTCCTGGCTTGCAATATATTATATACTAGCATGGGTGCAAGGCTTGCAACATATTATATACTAGCATGGGTGCCTGGATTGCAATATATTATATACTAGCATGGGTTCCTGGCTTGCAACATATTATATACTAGCATGGGTGCCTGGCTTGCAAAATATTATATACTAGCATGGGTGCCTTGCTTGCAACATATTATATACTAGCATGGGTGCCTGGCTTGCAACATATTATATACTAGCATGGGTTCCTGGCTTGCAACATATTATATACTAGCATGGGTGCCTGGCTTGCAACATATTATATACTAGCATGGGTTCCTGGCTTGCAATATATTATATACTAGCATGGGTGCAAGGCTTGCAACATATTATATACTAGCATGGGTGCCTGGCTTGCAATATATTATATACTAGCATGGGTGCAAGGCTGGCAACATATTATATACTAGCATGGGTGCCTGGATTGCAACATATTATATACTAGCATGGGTTCCTGGCTTGCAATATATTATATACTAGCATGGGTGCCTGGCTTGCAACATATTATATACTAGCATGGGTGCCTGGCTTGCAATATATTATATACTAGCATGGGTTCCTGGCTTGCAACATATTATATACTAGCATGGGTGCCTGGCTTGCAACATATTATATACTAGCATGGGAGCCTGGCTTGCAATATATTATATACTAGCATGGGTGCAAGGCTTGCAACATATTATATACTAGCATGGGTGCCTGGCTTGCAACATATTATATACTAGCATGGGTGCCTGGCTTGCAACATATTATATACTAGCATGGGTTCCTGGGTTGCAATGTATTATATAATAGCATGGGTGTAAGGCTTGCAACATATTATATACTAGCATGGGTGCCTGGCTTGCAATATATTATATACTAGCATGGGTGCAAGGCTTGCAACATATTATATACTAGCATGGGTGCCTGGATTGCAACATATTATATACTAGCATGGGTTCCTGGCTTGCAACATATTATATACTAGCATGGGTGCCTTGCTTGCAACATATTATATACTAGCATGGGTGCCTGGCTTGCAATATATTATATACTAGCATGGGTTCCTGGCTTGCAACATATTATATACTAGCATGGGTGCCTGGCTTGCAACATATTATATACTAGCATGGGAGCCTGGCTTGCAATATATTATATAGTAGCATGGGTGCAAGGCTTGCAACATATTATATACTAGCATGGGTGCCTGGCTTGCAATATATTATATACTAGCATGGGTTCCTGGCTGTCAATATATTATATACTAGCATGGGTGCAAGGCTTGCAACATATTATATACTAGCATGGGTGCCTGGCTTGCAATATATTATATACTAGCATGGGTGCAAGGCTTGCAACATATTATATACTAGCATGGGTGCCTGGATTGCAACATATTATATACTAGCATGGGTTCCTGGCTTGCAACATATTATATACTAGCATGGGTGCCTGGCTTGCAACATATTATATACTAGCATGGGTGCCTGGCTTGCAATATATTATATACTAGCATGGGTTCCTGGCTTGCAATATATTATATACTAGCATGGGTGCAAGGCTTGCAACATATTATATACTAGCATTGGTGCCTGGATTGCAACATATTATATACTAGCATTGGTTCCTGGCTTGCAACATATTATATACTAGCATGGGTGCCTGGCTTGCAACATATTATATACTAGCATGGGTGCAAGGCTTGCAACATATTATATACTAGCATGGGTGCCTGGCTTGCAATATATTATATACTAGCATGGGTTCCTGGCTTGCAACATATTATATACTAGCATGGGTGCCTTGCTTGCAACATATTATATACTAGCATGGGTTCCTGGCTTGCAATATATTATATACTAGCATGGGTGCAAGGCTTGCAACATATTATATACTAGAATGGGTGCCTGGATGCAACATATTATATACTAGCATGGGTTCCTGGCTTGCAACATATTATATACTAGCATGGGTGCCTGGCTTGCAACATATTATATACTAGCATGGGTGCCTGGCTTGCAACATATTATATACTAGCATGGGTGCCTGGCTTGCAATATATTATATACTAGCATGGGTTCCTGGCTTGCAACATATTATATACTAGCATGGGTGCCTGGCTTGCAACATATTATATACTAGCATGGGTGCCTGGCTTGCAATATATTATATACTAGCATGGGTGCCTGGCTTGCAATATATTATATACTAGCATGGGTGCCTGGCTTGCAATATATTATATACTAGCATGGGTTCCTGGCTTGCAACATATTATATACTAGCATGGGTGCCTGGATTGCAACATATTATATACTAGCATGGGTGCAAGGCTTGCAACATATTATATACTAGCATGGGTGCCAGGCTTGCAACATATTATATACTAGCATGGGTTCCTGGCTTGCAACATATTATATACTAGCATGGGTGCCTGGATTGCAACATATTATATACTAGCATGGGTGCCTGGATTGCAACATATTATATACTAGCATGGGTGCAAGGTTTGCAACATATTATGTACTAGCATGGGTTCCTGGCTTGCAACATATTATATACTAGCATGGGTGCAAGGCTTGCAATATATTATATACTAGCATGGGTGCCAGGCTTGCAACATATTATATACTAGCATGGGTGACAGGCTTCCAACATATTATATACTAGCATTGGTGCCCAGCTTGCACCATATTATATACTAGCATGGGTTCAAGCGTTGCAACATATTATATACTAGCATGGGTTCCTGGCTTGCAACATACCATATACTAGCATGGGTGCAAGGCTTGCAAAATATTATATACTAGAACAGGTGCCTGGCTTGCAACATATTATATACTAGCAGGGGTGCCAGGCTTGCAACATATTATATACTAGCAGGGGTGCCAGGCTTGCAACATATTATATACTAGCATGGGTGCAAGGCTTGCAACATATTATATACTAGCATGGGTGCAAGGCTTGCAATATATTATATACTAGCATGGGTTCCTGGCTTGCAACATATTATATACTAGCATGGGTGCCTGGATTGCAACATATTATATACTAGCATGGGTGCCTGGATTGCAACATATGATATACTTGCATGGGTGCAAGGCTTGCAACATATTATATGCTAGCATGGGTTCCTGGCTTGCAACATATTATATACTAGCATGGGTGCCTGGATTGCAACATATTATATACTAGCATGGGTGCCTGGATTGCAACATATTATATACTAGCATGGGTGCAAGGCTTGCAACATATTATATACTAGCATGGGTTCCTGGCTTGCAACATATTATATACTAGCATGGGTGCAAGGCTTGCAATATATTATATACTAGCATGGGTGCCAGGCTTGCAACATATTATATACTAGCATGGGTGCCAGGCTTCCAACCTATTATATACTAGCATGGGTGCCCAGCTTGCACCATATTATATACTAGCATGGGTTCAAGCGTTGCAACATATTATATACTAGCATGGGTGCCTGGCTTGCAACATACCATATACTAGCATGGGTGCAAGGCTTGCAAAATATTATATACTAGAACAGGTGCCTGGCTTGCAACATATTATATACTAGCAGGGGTGCCAGGCTTGCAACATATTATATACTAGCAGGAGTGCCAGGCTTGCAACATATTATATACTAGCATGGGTGCAAGGCTTGCAACATATTATATACTAGCATGGGTGCAAGGCTTGCAATATATTATATACTAGCATGGGTTCCTGGCTTGCAACATATTATATACTAGCATGGGTGCCTGGATGGCAACATATTATATACTAGCATGGGTGCCTGGATTGCAACATATAATATACTTGCATGGGTGCAAGGCTTGCAACATATTATATACTAGCATGGGTTCCTGGCTTGCAACATATTATATACTAGCATGGGTGCAAGGCTTGCAATATATTATATACTAGCATGGGTGCCAGGCTTGCAACATATTATATACTAGCATGGGTGCCAGGCTTCCAACATTTTATATACTAGCATTGGTGCCCAGCTTGCACCATATTATATACTAGCATGGGTTCAAGCGTTGCAACATATTATATACTAGCATGGGTTCCTGGCTTGCAACATACCATATATTAGCATGGGTGCAAGGCTTGCAAAATATTATATACTAGAACAGGTGCCTGGCTTGCAACATATTATATACTAGCATGGGTGCAAGGCTTGCAACATATTATATACTAGCATGGCTGCAAGGCTTGCAAAATATAATATACTAGCATGGGTGCAAGGCTTGCAATATATTATATACTAGCATGGGTTCCTGGCTTGCAACATATTATATACTAGCATGGGTGCCGTGATTGCAACATATTATATACTAGCATGGGTGCCTGGATTGCAACATATTATATATTAGCATGGGTGCAAGGCTTGCAACATATTATATACTAGCATGGGTTCCTGGCTTGCAACATATTATATACTAGCATGGGTGCAAGGCTTGCAATATATTATATACTAGCATGGGTGCAAGGCTTGCAACATATTATATACTAGCATGGGTGCCAGGCTTCCAACATATTATATACTAGCATTGGTGCCCAGCTTGCACCATATTATATACTAGCATGGGTTCAAGCGTTGCAACATATTATATACTAGCATGGGTGCCTGGCTTGCAACATACCATATACTAGCATGGGTGCAAGGCTTGCAAAATATTATATACTAGAACAGGTGCCTGGCTTGCAACATATTATATACTAGCAGGGGTGCCAGGCTTGCAACATATTATATACTAGCATGGGTGCAAGGCTTCCAACATATTATATACTAGCATGGGTGCAAGGCTTGCAATATATTATATACTAGCATGGGTTCCTGGCTTGCAACATATTATATACTAGCATGGGTGCCTGGATTGCAACATATTATATACTAGCATGGGTGCAAGGCTTGCAACATATTATATACTAGCATGGGTGCAAGGCTTGCAACATATTATATACTAGCATGGGTTCCTGGCTTGCAACATATTATATACTAGCATGGGTGCAAGGCTTGCAATATATTATATACTAGCATGGGTGCCAGGCTTGCAACATATTATATACTAGCATGGGTGCCAGGCTTCCAACATATTATATACTAGCATTGGTGCCCAGCTTGCACCATATTATATACTAGATTGGGTTCAAGGCTTGCAATATATTATATACTAGCATGGGTGCCTGGATTGCAACATATTATATACTAGCATGGGTGCAAGGCTTGCAACATATTATATACTAGCATGGGTTCCTGGCTTGCAACATACTATATACTAGCATGGGTTCAAGGCTTCCAATATATTATATACTAGCATGGATGCCTGGATTGCAACATATTATATACTAGCATGGGTGCCTGGCTTGCAACATATTATATACTAGCATGGGTGCCTGGCTTGCAACATATTATATACTAGCATGGGTGCCTGGCTTGCAACATATTATATACTAGCATGGGTGCCAGGCTTCCAACATATTATATACTAGAATGGGTGCCTGGATTGTAACATATTATATACTAGCATGGGTGCCTGGCTTGCAACATATTATATACTAGCATGGGTGCCTGGCTTGCAACATATTATATACTAGCATGGGTGCCTGGATTGCAACATATTATATACTAGCATGGGTGCCTGGATTGCAACATATTATATACTAGCATGGGTGCCTGGCTTGCAACATATTATATACTAGCATGGGTGCCAGGCTTCCAACATATTATATACTAGAATGGGTGCCTGGATTGTAACATATTATATACTAGCATGGGTGCCTGGCTTGCAACATATTATATCCTAGCATGGGTGCCTGGCTTGCAACATATTATATACTAGCATGGGTGCCTGGATTGCAACATATTATATACTAGCATGGGTGCCTGGATTGCAACATATTATATACTAGCATGGGTGCCTGGCTTGCAATATATTATATACTAGCATGGGTGTCTGGCTTGCAACATATTATATACTAGCATGGGTGCCTGGCTTGCAACATATATACTAGCATGGGTGCAAGGCTTTAAATATATTATATACTAGCATGGGTTCCTGGCTTGCAACATATTATATACTAGCATGGGTGCCTGGATTGCAACATATTATATACTAGCATGGGTGCCTGGCTTGCAACATATTATATACTAGCATGGGTGCAAGGCTTGCAATATATTATATACTAGCATGGGTTCCTGGCTTGCAACATATTATATACTAGCATGGGTGCCAGGCTTGCAACATATTATATACTAGCATGGGTGCAAGGCTTGCAATATATTATATACTAGCATGGGTACCAGGATTGCAACATATTATATACTAGCATGGGTGCAAGGCTTGCCACATATTATATACTAGCATGGGTTCCTGGCTTGCAACATATTATATACTAGCATGGGTGCCTGGCTTGCAACATATTATATACTAGCATGGGTGCCTGGCTTGCAACATATTATATACTAGCATGGGTGCAAGGCTTGCAACATATTATATACTAGCATGGGTGCCTGGATTGCAACATATTATATACTAGCATGGGTGCAAGGCTTGCAACATATTATATACTAACATGTGTTCCTGGCTTGCAACATATTATATACTAGCATGGGTGCCTGGATTGCAACATATTATATACAAGCAAGGGTGCCTGGCTTGCAATATATTATATACTAGCATGGGTTCCTGGCTTGCAACATATTATATACTAGCATGGGTACCTGGCATGCAACATATTATATACTAGCATGGGTGCCTGGCTTGCAATATATTATATACTAGCATGGGTGCCTGGCTTGCAATATATTATATACTAGCATGGGTTCCTGGGTTGCAATGTATTATATACTAGCATGGGTGCAAGGCTTGCAACATATAATATACTAGCATGGGTGCCTGGCTTGCAATATATTAGATACTAGCATGGGTGCAAGGCTTGCAAAATATTATATACTAGCATGGGTTCCTGGATTGCAAAATATTATATACTAGCATGGGTTCCTGGCTTGCAACATATTATATACTAGCATGGGTGCCTGGCTTGCAACATATTATATACTAGCATGGGTGCCTGGCTTGCAATATATTATATACTAGCATGGGTTCTGTGCTTGCAACATATTATATACTAGCATGGGTGCCTGGCTTGCAACATATTATATACTAGCATGGGTTCCTGGATTGCAAAATATTATATACTAGCATGGGTTCCTGGCTTGCAACATATTATATACTAGCATGGGTTCCTGGCTTGCAATATATTATATACTAGCATGGGTTCCTGGCTGTCAATATATTATATACTAGCATGGGTGCAAGGCATGCAACATATTATATACTAGCATGGGTGCCTGGCTTGCAATATATTATATACTAGCATGGGTGCAAGGCTTGCAACATATTATATACTAGCATGGGTGCCTGGATTGCAACATATTATATACTAGCATGGGTTCCTGGCTTGCAACATATTATATACTAGCATGGGTGCCTGGCTTGCAACATATTATATACTAGCATGGGTGCCTGGCTTGCAATATATTATATACTAGCATGGGTTCCTGGCTTGCAATATATTATATACTAGCATGGGTGCAAGGCTTGCAACATATTATATACTAGCATGGGTGCCTGGATTGCAACATATTATATACTAGCATGGGTTCCTGGCTTGCAACATATTATATACTAGCATGGGTGCCTGGCTTGCAACATATTATATACTAGCATGGGTGCAAGGCTTGCAACATATTATATACTAGCATGGGTGCCTGGCTTGCAATATATTATATACTAGCATGGGTTCCTGGCTTGCAACATATTATATACTAGCATGGGTGCCTGGCTTGCAACATATTATATACTAGCATGGGTTCCTGGCTTGCAATATATTATATACTAGCATGGGTGCAAGGCTTGCAACATATTATATACTAGCATGGGTGCCTGGATGCAACATATTATATACTAGCATGGGTTCCTGGCTTGCAACATATTATATACTAGCATGGGTGCCTGGCTTGCAACATATTATATACTAGCATGGGTGCCTGGCTTGCAACATATTATATACTAGCATGGGTGCCTGGCTTGCAATATATTATATACTAGCATGGGTTCCTGGCTTGCAACATATTATATACTAGCATGGGTGCCTGGCTTGCAACATATTATATACTAGCATGGGTGCCTGGCTTGCAATATATTATATACTAGCATGGGTGCCTGGCTTGCAATATATTATATACTAGCATGGGTGCCTGGCTTGCAATATATTATATACTAGCATGGGTTCCTGGCTTGCAACATATTATATAATAGCATGGGTGCCTGGCTTGCAATATATTATATACTAGCATGGGTGCAAGGCTTTCAACATATTATATACTAGCATGGGTGCCTGGATTGCAACATATTATATACTAGCATGGGTGCCTGGCTTGCAACATATTATATACTAGCATGGGTTCCTGGCTTGCAACATATTATATACTAGCATGGGTGCCTGGCTTGCAACATATTATATACTAGCATGGGTTCAAGGCTTGCAATATATTATATACTAGCATGGGTTCAAGGCTTGCAACATATTATATACTAGCATGGGTTCCTGGCTTGCAACATATTATATACTAGCATGGGTTCCTGGCTTGCAACATATTATATACTAGCATGGGTTCAAGGCTTGCAATATATTATATACTAGCATGGGTTCAAGGCTTGCAACATATTATATACTAGCATGGGTTCCTGGCTTGCAACATATTATATACTAGCATGGGTGCCTGGCTTGCAACATATTATATACTAGCATGGGTTCCTGGCTTGCAATATATTATATACTAGCATGGGTTCAAGGCTTGCAACATATTATATACTAGCATGGGTTCCTGGCTTGCAACATATTATATACTAGCATGGGTGCCTGGCTTGCAACATATTATATACTAGCATGGGTGCCTGGCTTGCAACATATTATATACTAGCATGAGTGCCTGGATTGCAACATATTATATACTAGCATGGGTGCCTGGCTTGCAACATATTATATACTAGCATGGGTTCCTGGATTGTAACATATTATATACTAGCATGGGTGCAAGGCTTGCAATATATTATATACTAGCATGGGTTCCTGGCTTGCAACATATTATATACTAGCATGGGTGCCAGGCTTGCAACATATTATATACTAGCATGGGTGCAAGGCTTGCAATATATTATATACTAGCATGGGTGCCAGGATTGCAACATATTATATACTAGCATGGGTGCAAGGCTTGCCACATATTATATACTAGCATGGGTTCCTGGCTTGCAACATATTATATACTAGCATGGGTGCCTGGCTTGCAACATATTATATACTAGCATGGGTGCCTGGCTTGCAACATATTATATACTAGCATGGGTGCAAGGCTTGCAACATATTATATACTAGCATGGGTGCCTGGATTGCAACATATTATATACTAGCATGGGTGCAAGGCTTGCAACATATTATATACTAACATGGGTTCCTGGCTTGCAACATATTATATACTAGCATGGGTGCCTGGATTGCAACATATTATATACTAGCAAGGGTATCTGGCTTGCAATATATTATATACTAGCATGGGTTCCTGGCTTGCAACATATTATATACTAGCATGGGTACCTGGCTTGCAACATATTATATACTAGCATGGGTGCCTGGCTTCAATATAGTATATACTAGCATGGGTGCCTGGCTTGCAATATATTATATACTAGCATGGGTTCCTGGGTTGCAATGTATTATATACTAGCATGGGTGCAAGGTTTGCAACATATTATATACTAGCATGGGTGCCTGGCTTGCAATATATTAGATACTAGCATGGGTGCAAGGCTTGCAAAATATTATATACTAGCATGGGTGCCTGGATTGCAACATATTATATACTAGCATGGGTTCCTGGCTTGCAACATATTATATACTAGCATGGGTGCCTGGCTTGCAACATATTATATACTAGCATGGGTGCCTGGCTTGCAATATATTATATACTAGCATGGGTTCTGTGCTTGCAACATATTATATACTAGCATGGGTGCCTGGCTTGCAATATATTATATACTAGCATGGAAGCCTGGCTTGCAATATATTATATACTAGCATGGGTGCAAGGCTTGCAACATATTATATACTAGCATGGGTGCCTAGCTTGCAATATATTATATACTAGCATGGGTTCCTGGCTGTCAATATATTATATACTAGCATGGGTGCAAGGCTTGCAACATATTATATACTAGCATGGGTGCCTGGCTTGCAATATATTATATACTAGCATGGGTGCAAGGCTTGCAACATATTATATACTAGCATGGGTGCCTGGATTGCAACATATTATATACTAGCATGGGTTCCTGGCTTGCAACATATTATATACTAGCATGGGTGCCTGGCTTGCAACATATTATATACTAGCATGGGTGCGTGGCTTGCAATATATTATATACTAGCATGGGTTCCTGGCTTGCAATATATTATATACTAGCATGGGTTCCTGGCTTGCAATATATTATATACTAGCATGGGTGCAAGGCTTGCAACATATTATATACTAGCATGGGTGCCTGGCTTGCAATATATTATATACTAGCATGGGTTCCTGGCTTGCAATATATTATATACTAGCATGGGTGCAAGGCTTGCAACATATTATATACTAGTATGGGTGCCTGGCTTGCAATATATTATATACTAGCATGGGTTCCTAGCTTGCAATATATTATATACTAGCATGGGTTCCTGGCTTGCAATATATTATATACTAGCATGGGTGCAAGGCTTGCAACATATTATATACTAGCATGGGTGCCTGGCTTGCAATATATTATATACTAGCATGGGTTCCTGGCTTGCAATATATTATATACTAGCATGGGTGCAAGGCTTGCAACATATTATATACTAGCATGGGTGCCTGGCTTGCAATATATTATATACTAGCATGGGTTCCTGGCTTGCAATATATTATATACTAGCATGGGTTCCTGGCTTGCAATATATTATATACTAGCATGGGTGCAAGGCTTGCAACATATTATATACTAGCATGGGTTCCTGGCTTGCAATATATTATATACTAGCATGGGTTCCTGGCTTGCAATATATAATATACTAGCATGGGTGCAAGGCTTGCAACATATTATATACTAGCATGGGTGCCTGGCTTGCAATATATTATATACTAGCATGGGTGCAAGGCTTGCAACATATTATATACTAGCATGGGTGCCTGGATTGCAACATATTATATACTAGCATGGGTTCCTGGCTTGCAACATATTATATACTAGCATGGGTGCCTGGCTTGCAACATATTATATACTAGCATGGGTGCCTGGCTTGCAATATATTATATACTAGCATGGGTTCCTGGCTTGCAATATATTATATACTAGCATGGGTGCAAGGCTTGCAACATATTATATACTAGCATGGGTGCCTGGATTGCAATATATTATATACTAGCATGGGTTCCTGGCTTGCAACATATTATATACTAGCATGGGTGCCTGGCTTGCAACATATTATATACTAGCATGGGTGCAAGGCTTGCAACATATTATATACTAGCATGGGTGCAAGGCTTGCAACATATTATATACTAGCATGGGTGCAAGGCTTGCAACATATTATATACTAGCATGGGTGCAAGGCTTGCAACATATTATATACTAGCATGGGTGCAAGGCTTGCAACATATTATATACTAGCATGGGTGCAAGGCTTGCAACATATTATATACTAGCATGGGTGCAAGGATTGCAACATATTATATACTAGCATGGGTGCAAGGCTTGCAACATATTATATACTAGCATGGGTGCCTGGCTTGCAACATATTATATACTAGCATGGGTGCCTGGCTTGCAACATATTATATACTAGCATGGGTTCCTGGCTTGCAACATATTATATACTAGCATGGGTGCCTGGCTTGCAACATATTATATACTAGCATGGGTTCCTGGCTTGCAATATATTATATACTAGCATGGGTGCAAGGCTTGCAACATATTATATACTAGCATGGGTGCCTGGCTTGCAATATATTATATACTAGCATGGGTTCCTGGGTTGCAATGTATTATATACTAGCATGGGTGTAAGGCTTGCAACATATTATATACTAGCATGGGTGCCTGGCTTGCAATATATTATATACTAGCATGGGTGCCAGGCTTGCAACATATTATATACTAGCATGGGTGCCTGGATTGCAACATATTATATACTAGCATGGGTTCCTGGCTTGCAACATATTATATACTAGCATGGGTGCCTGGCTTGCAACATATTATATACTAGCATGGGTGCCTGGCTTGCAATATATTATATACTAGCATGGGTTCCTGGCTTGCAACATATTATATACTAGCATGGGTGCCTGGCTTGCAACATATTATATACTAGCATGGGAGCCTGGCTTGCAATATATTATATACTAGCATGGGTGCAAGGCTTGCAACATATTATATACTAGCATGGGTGCCTGGCTTGCAATATATTATATACTAGCATGGGTTCCTGGCTGTCAATATATTATATACTAGCATGGGTGCAAGGCTTGCAACATATTATATACTAGCATGGGTGCCTGGCTTGCAATATATTATATACTAGCATGGGTGCAAGGCTTGCAACATATTATATACTAGCATGGGTGCCTGGATTGCAACATATTATATACTAGCATGGGTTCCTGGCTTGCAACATATTATATACTAGCATGGGTGCCTGGCTTGCAACATATTATATACTAGCATGGGTGCGTGGCTTGCAATATATTATATACTAGCATGGGTTCCTGGCTTGCAATATATTATATACTAGCATGGGTTCCTGGCTTGCAATATATTATATTCTAGCATGGGTGCAAGGCTTGCAACATATTATATACTAGCATGGGTGCCTGGCTTGCAATATATTATATACTAGCATGGGTTCCTGGCTTGCAATATATTATATACTAGCATGGGTGCAAGGCTTGCAACATATTATATACTAGCATGGGTGCCTGGCTTGCAATATATTATATACTAGCATGGGTTCCTAGCTTGCAATATATTATATACTAGCATGGGTTCCTGGCTTGCAATATATTATATACTAGCATGGGTGCAAGGCTTGCAACATATTATATACTAGCATGGGTGCCTGGCTTGCAATATATTATATACTAGCATGGGTTCCTGGCTTGCAATATATTATATACTAGCATGGGTGCAAGGCTTGCAACATATTATATACTAGCATGGGTGCCTGGCTTGCAATATATTATATACTAGCATGGGTTCCTGGCTTGCAATATATTATATACTAGCATGGGTTCCTGGCTTGCAATATATTATATACTAGCATGGGTGCAAGGCTTGCAACATATTATATACTAGCATGGGTTCCTGGCTTGCAATATATTATATACTAGCATGGGTTCCTGGCTTGCAATATATAATATACTAGCATGGGTGCAAGGCTTGCAACATATTATATACTAGCATGGGTGCCTGGCTTGCAATATATTATATACTAGCATGGGTGCAAGGCTTGCAACATATTATATACTAGCATGGGTGCCTGGATTGCAACATATTATATACTAGCATGGGTTCCTGGCTTGCAACATATTATATACTAGCATGGGTGCCTGGCTTGCAACATATTATATACTAGCATGGGTGCCTGGCTTGCAATATATTATATACTAGCATGGGTTCCTGGCTTGCAATATATTATATACTAGCATGGGTGCAAGGCTTGCAACATATTATATACTAGCATGGGTGCCTGGATTGCAATATATTATATACTAGCATGGGTTCCTGGCTTGCAACATATTATATACTAGCATGGGTGCCTGGCTTGCAACATATTATATACTAGCATGGGTGCAAGGCTTGCAACATATTATATACTAGCATGGGTGCAAGGCTTGCAACATATTATATACTAGCATGGGTGCCTGGCTTGCAACATATTATATACTAGCATGGGTGCCTGGCTTGCAACATATTATATACTAGCATGGGTTCCTGGCTTGCAACATATTATATACTAGCATGGGTGCAAGGCTTGCAACATATTATATACTAGCATGGGTTCCTGGCTCTCAATATATTATATACTAGCATGGGTGCAAGGCTTGCAACATATTATATACTAGCATGGGTGCCTGGCTTGCAATATATTATATACTAGCATGGGTTCCTGGGTTGCAATGTATTATATACTAGCATGGGTGTAAGGCTTGCAACATATTATATACTAGCATGGGTGCCTGGCTTGCAATATATTATATACTAGCATGGGTGCCAGGCTTGCAACATATTATATACTAGCATGGGTGCCTGGATTGCAACATATTATATACTAGCATGGGTTCCTGGCTTGCAACATATTATATACTAGCATGGGTGCCTGGCTTGCAACATATTATATACTAGCATGGGTGCCTGGCTTGCAATATATTATATACTAGCATGGGTTCCTGGCTTGCAACATATTATATACTAGCATGGGTGCCTGGCTTGCAACATATTATATACTAGCATGGGAGCCTGGCTTGCAATATATTATATACTAGCATGGGTGCAAGGCTTGCAACATATTATATACTAGAATGGGTGCCTGGCTTGCAATATATTATATACTAGCATGGGTTCCTGGCTGTCAATATATTATATACTAGCATGGGTGCAAGGCTTGCAACATATTATATACTAGCATGGGTGCCTGGCTTGCAATATATTATATACTAGCATGGGTGCAAGGCTTGCAACATATTATATACTAGCATGGGTGCCTGGATTGCAACATATTATATACTAGCATGGGTTCCTGGCTTGCAACATATTATATACTAGCATGGGTGCCTGGCTTGCAACATATTATATACTAGCATGGGTGCCTGGCTTGCAATATATTATATACTAGCATGGGTTCCTGGCTTGCAATATATTATATACTAGCATGGGTGCAAGGCTTGCAACATATTATATACTAGCATGGGTGCAAGGCTTGCAACATATTATATACTAGCATGGGTTCCTGGCTTGCAACATATTATATACTAGCATGGGTTCCTGGCTTGCAACATATTATATACTAGCATGGGTGCAAGGCTTGCAACATATTATATACTAGCATGGGTGCCTGGCTTGCAATATATTATATACTAGCATGGGTTCCTGGCTTGCAACATATTATATACTAGCATGGGTGCCTGGCTTGCAACATATTATATACTAGCATGGGTTCCTGGCTTGCAATATATTATATACTAGCATGGGTGCAAGGCTTGCAACATATTATATACTAGCATGGGTGCCTGGATGCAACATATTATATACTAGCATGGGTTCCTGGCTTGCAACATATTATATACTAGCATGGGTGCCTGGCTTGCAACATATTATATACTAGCATGGGTGCCTGGCTTGCAACATATTATATACTAGCATGGGTGCCTGGCTTGCAATATATTATATACTAGCATGGGTTCCTGGCTTGCAACATATTATATACTAGCATGGGTGCCTGGCTTGCAACATATTATATACTAGCATGGGTGCCTGGCTTGCAATATATTATATACTAGCATGGGTGCCTGGCTTGCAATATATAATATACTAGCATGGGTGCTTGGCTTGCAATATATTATATACTAGCATGGGTTCCTGGCTTGCAACATATTATATACTAGCATGGGTGCCTGGCTTGCAATATATTATATACTAGCATGGGTTCCTGGCTTGCAACATATTATATACTAGCATGGGTGCCTGGCTTGCAACATATTATATACTAGCATGGGTTCCTGGCTTGCAATATATTATATACTAGCATGGGTGCAAGGCTTGCAACATATTATATACTAGCATGGGTGCCTGGATGCAACATATTATATACTAGCATGGGTTCCTGGCTTGCAACATATTATATACAAGCATGGGTGCCTGGCTTGCAACATATTATATACTAGCATGGGTGCCTGGCTTGCAACATATTATATACTAGCATGGGAGCCTGGCTTGCAATATATTATATACTAGCATGGGTTCCTGGCTTGCAACATATTATATACTAGCATGGGTGCCTGGCATGCAACATATTATATACTAGCATGGGTGCCTGGCTTGCAATATATTATATACTAGCATGGGTGCCTGGCTTGCAATATATTATATACTAGCATGGGTGCCTGGCTTGCAATATATTATATACTAGCATGGGTTCCTGGCTTGCAGCATATTATATACTAGCATGGGTGCCTGGCTTGCAATATATTATATACTAGCATGGGTGCAAGGCTTGCAACATATTATATACTAGCATGGGTGCCTGGATTGCAACATATTATATACTAGCATGGGTGCAAGGCTTGCAACATATTATATACTAGCAAGGGTTCCTGGCTTGCAACATATTATATACTAGCATGGGTTCAAGGCTTGCAATATATTATATACTAGAATGGGTTCAAGGCTTGCAAGATATTATATACTAGCATGGGTTCCTGGCTTGCAACATATTATATACTAGCATGGGTTCCTGGCTTGCAACATATTATATACTAGCATGGGTTCCTGGATTGCAATATATTATATACTAGCATGGGTTCAAGGCTTGCAACATATTATATACTAGCATGGGTTCCTGGCTTGCAACATATTATATACTAGCATGGGTGCCTGGCTTGCGACATATTATATACTAGCATGGGTTCAAGGCTTGCAATATATTATATACTAGCATGGGTTCAAGGCTTGCAACATATTATATACTAGCATGGGTTCCTGGCTTGCAACATATTATATACTAGCATGGGTTCCTGGCTTGCAACATATTATATACTAGCATGGGTTCAAGGCTTGCAATATATTATATACTAGCATGGGTTCAAGGCTTGCAACATATTATATACTAGCATGGGTTCCTGGCTTGCAACATATTATATACTAGCATGGGTGCCTGGCTTGCAACATATTATATACTAGCATAGGTTCCTGGCTTGCAATATATTATATACTAGCATGGGTTCAAGGCTTGCAACATATTATATACTAGCATGGGTTCCTGGCTTGCAACATATTATATACTAGCATGGGTGCCTGGCTTGCAACATATTATATACTAGCATGGGTGCCTGGCTTGCCACATATTATATACTAGCATGGGTGCCTGGATTGCAACATATTATATACTAGCATGGGTGCCTGGCTTGCAACATATTATATACTAGCATGGGTTCCTGGATTGTAACATATTATATACTAGCATGGGTGCAAGGCTTGCAACATATTATATACTAGCATGGGTTCCTGGCTTGCAACATATTATATACTAGCATGGGTGCAAGGCTTGCAACATATTATATACTAGCATGGGTTCAAGGCTTGCAACATATTATATACTAGCATGGGTTCAAGGCTTGCAATATATTATATACTAGCATGGGTTCAAGGCTTGCAACATATTATATACTAGCATGGGTTCCTGGCTTGCAACATATTATATACTAGCATGGGTGCCTGGCTTGCAACATATTATATACTAGCATGGGTGCCTGGCTTGCAACATATTATATACTAGCATGGGTGCCTGGCTTGCAACATATTATATACTAGCATGGGTGCCTGGCTTGCAACATATTATATACTAGCATGGGTGCCTGGATTGCAACATATTATATACTAGCATGGGTGCCTGGCTTGCAACATATTATATACTAGCATGGGTTCCTGGATTGTAACATATTATATACTAGCATGGGTGCAAGGCTTGCAATATATTATATACTAGCATGGGTTCCTGGCTTGCAACATATTATATACTAGCATGGGTGCCAGGCTTGCAACATATTATATACTAGCATGGGTGCAAGGCTTGCAATATATTATATACTAGCATGGGTGCCAGGATTGCAACATATTATATACTAGCATGGGTGCAAGGCTTGCCACATATTATATACTAGCATGGGTTCCTGGCTTGCAACATATTATATACTAGCATGGGTGCCTGGCTTGCAACATATTATATACTAGCATGGGTGCCTGGCTTGCAACATATTATATACTAGCATGGGTGCAAGGCTTGCAACATATTATATACTAGCATGGGTGCCTGGATTGCAACATATTATATACTAGCATGGGTGCAAGGCTTGCAACATATTATATACTAACATGGGTTCCTGGCTTGCAACATATTATATACTAGCATGGGTGCCTGGATTGCAACATATTATATACTAGCAAGGGTGCCTGGCTTGCAATATATTATATACTAGCATGGGTTCCTGGCTTGCAACATATTATATACTAGCATGGGTACCTGGCTTGCAACATATTATATACTAGCATGGGTGCCTGGCTTGCAATATATTATATACTAGCATGGGTGCCTGGCTTGCAATATATTATATACTAGCATGGGTTCCTGGGTTGCAATATATTAGATACTAGCATGGGTGCAAGGCTTGCAAAATATTATATACTAGCATGGGTGCCTGGATTGCAACATATTATATACTAGCATGGGTGCCTGGCTTGCAACATATTATATACTAGCATGGGTGCCTGGCTTGCAATATATTATATACTAGCATGGGTTCTGTGCTTGCAACATATTATATACTAGCATGGGTGCCTGGCTTGCAACATATTATATACTAGCATGGAAGCCTGGCTTGATATATATTATATACTAGCATGGGTGCAAGGCTTGCAACATATTATATACTATCATTGGTGCCTGGCTTGCAATATATTATATACTAGCATGGGTTCCTGGCTGTCAATATATTGTATACTAGCATGGGTGCAAGGCTTGCAACATATTATATACTAGCATGGGTGCCTGGCTTGTAATATATTATATACTAGCATGGGTGCAAGGCTTGCAACATATTATATACTAGCATGGGTGCCTGGATTGCAACATATTATATACTAGCATGGGTTCCTGGCTTGCAACATATTATATACTAGCATGGGTGCCTGGCTTGCAACATATTATATACTAGCATGGGTGCCTGGCTTGCAATATATTATATACTAGCATGGGTTCCTGGCTTGCAATATATTATATACTAGCATGGGTGCAAGGCTTGCAACATATTATATACTAGCATGGGTGCCTGGATTGCAATATATTATATACTAGCATGGGTTCCTGGCTTGCAACATATTATATACTAGCATGGGTGCCTGGCTTGCAACATATTATATACTAGCATGGGTGCCTGGCTTGCAACATATTATATACTAGCATGGGTGCCTGGCTTGCAACATATTATATACTAGCATGGGTGCCTGGCTTGCAACATATTATATACTAGCATGGATGCCTGGCTTGCAACATATTATATACTAGCATGGGTTCCTGGCTTGCAATATATTATATACTAGCATGGGTGCAAGGCTTGCAACATATTATATACTAGCATGGGTGCCTGGCTTGCAATATATTATATACTAGCATGGGTGCAAGGCTTGAAACATATTATATACTAGCATGGGTGCCTGGATTGCAACATATTATATACTAGCATGGGTTCCTGGCTTGCAATATATTATATACTAGCATGGGTGCCTGGCTTGCAACATATTATATACTAGCATGGGTGCCTGGCTTGCAATATATTATATACTAGCATGGGTTCCTGGCTTGCAACATATTATATACTAGCATGGGTTCCTGGCTTGCAACATATTATATACTAGCATGGGAGCCTGGCTTGCAATATATTATATACTAGCATGGGTGCAAGGCTTGCAACATATTATATACTAGCATGGGTGCCTGGCTTGCAACATATTATATACTAGCATGGGTGCCTGGCTTGCAACATATTATATACTAGCATGGGTTCCTGGGTTGCAATGTATTATATACTAGCATGGGTGTAAGGCTTGCAACATATTATATACTAGCATGGGTGCCTGGCTTGCAACATATTATATACTAGCATGGGTGCCTGGATTGCAACATATTATGTACTAGCATGGGTGTAAGGCTTGCAACATATTATATACTAGCATGGGTGCCAGGCTTGCAACATATTATATACTAGCATGGGTGCCTGGATTGCAACATATTATATACTAGCATGGGTTCCTGGCTTGCAACATATTATATACTAGCATGGGTGCCTGGCTTGCAACATATTATATACTAGCATGGGAGCCTGGCTTGCAATATATTATATACTAGCATGGGTGCAAGGCTTGCAACATATTATATACTAGCATGGGTGCCTGGCTTGCAACATATTATATACTAGCATGGGTGCCTGGCTTGCAATATATTATATACTAGCATGGGTTCCTGGCTTGCAACATATTATATACTAGCATGGGTGCCTGGCTTGCAACATATTATATACTAGCATGGGAGCCTGGCTTGCAATATATTATATACTAGCATGGGTGCAAGGCTTGCAACATATTATATACTAGCATGGGTGCCTGGCTTGCAATATATTATATACTAGCATGGGTTCTTGGCTGTCAATATATTATATACTAGCATGGGTGCAAGGCTTGCAACATATTATATACTAGCATGGGTGCCTGGCTTGCAATATATTATATACTAGCATGGGTGCAAGGCTTGCAACATATTATATACTAGCATGGGTGCCTGGATTGCAACATATTATATACTAGCATGGGTTCCTGGCTTGCAACATATTATATACTAGCATGGGTGCCTGGCTTGCAACATATTATATACTAGCATGGGTGCCTGGCTTGCAATATATTATATACTAGCATGGGTTCCTGGCTTGCAATATATTATATACTAGCATGGGTGCAAGGCTTGCAACATATTATATACTAGCATGGGTGCCTGGATTGCAACATATTATATACTAGCATGGGTTCCTGGCTTGCAACATATTATATACTAGCATGGGTGCCTGGCTTGCAACATATTATATACTAGCATGGGTGCAAGGCTTGCAACATATTATATACTAGCATGGGTGCCTGGCTTGCAATATATTATATACTAGCATGGGTTCCTGGCTTGCAACATATTATATACTAGCATGGGTGCCTGGCTTGCAACATATTATATACTAGCATGGGTTCCTGGCTTGCAATATATTATATACTAGCATGGGTGCAAGGCTTGCAACATATTATATACTAGCATGGGTGCCTGGATGCAACATATTATATACTAGCATGGGTTCCTGGCTTGCAACATATTATATACTAGCATGGGTGCCTGGCTTGCAACATATTATATACTAGCATGGGTGCCTGGCTTGCAACATATTATATACTAGCATGGGTGCCTGGCTTGCAATATATTATATACTAGCATGGGTTCCTGGCTTGCAACATATTATATACTAGCATGGGTGCCTGGCTTGCAACATATTATATACTAGCATGGGTGCCTGGCTTGCAATATATTATATACTAGCATGGGTGCCTGGCTTGCAATATATTATATACTAGCATGGGTGCCTGGCTTGCAATATATTATATACTAGCATGGGTTCCTGGCTTGCAACATATTATATACTAGCATGGGTGCCTGGCTTGCAATATATTATATACTAGCATGGGTTCCTGGCTTGCAACATATTATATGCTAGCATGGGTGCCTGGCTTGCAACATATTATATACTAGCATGGGTTCCTGGCTTGCAATATATTATATACTAGCATGGGTGCAAGGCTTGCAACATATTATATACTAGCATGGGTGCCTGGATGCAACATATTATATACTAGCATGGGTTCCTGGCTTGCAACATATTATATACTAGCATGGGTGCCTGGCTTGCAACATATTATATACTAGCATGGGTGCCTGGCTTGCAACATATTATATACTAGCATGGGTGCCTGGCTTGCAATATATTATATACTAGCATGGGTTCCTGGCTTGCAACATATTATATACTAGCATGGGTGCCTGGCTTGCAACATATTATATACTAGCATGGGTGCCTGGCTTGCAATATATTATATACTAGCATGGGTGCCTGGATTGCAATATATTATATACTAGCATGGGTGCCTGGCTTGCAATATATTATATACTAGCATGGGTTCCTGGCTTGCAACATATTATATACTAGCATGGGTGCCTGGCTTGCAATATATTATATACTAGCATGGGTGCAAGGCTTGCAACATATTATATACTAGCATGGGTGCCTGGCTTGCAACATATTATATACTAGCATGGGTGCAAGGCTTGCAACATATTATATACTAGCAAGGGTTCCTGGCTTGCAACATATTATATACTAGCATGGGTTCAAGGCTTGCAATATATTATATACTAGAATGGGTTCAAGGCTTGCAACATATTATATACTAGCATGGGTTCCTGGCTTGCAACATATTATATACTAGCATGGGTTCCTGGCTTGCAACATATTATATACTAGCATGGGTTCCTGGATTGCAATATATTATATACTAGCATGGGTTCAAGGCTTGCAACATATTATATACTAGCATGGGTTCCTGGCTTGCAACATATTATATACTAGCATGGGTGCCTGGCTTGCAACATATTATATACTAGCATGGGTTCAAGGCTTGCAATATATTATATACTAGCATGGGTTCAAGGCTTGCAACATATTATATACTAGCATGGGTTCCTGGCTTGCAACATATTATATACTAGCATGGGTTCCTGGCTTGCAACATATTATATACTAGCATGGGTTCAAGGCTTGCAATATATTATATACTAGCATGGGTTCAAGGCTTGCAACATATTATATACTAGCATGGGTTCCTGGCTTGCAACATATTATATACTAGCATGGGTGCCTGGCTTGCAACATATTATATACTAGCATAGGTTCCTGGCTTGCAATATATTATATACTAGCATGGGTTCAAGGCTTGCAACATATTATATACTAGCATGGGTTCCTGGCTTGCAACATATTATATACTAGCATGGGTGCCTGGCTTGCAACATATTATATACTAGCATGGGTGCCTGGCTTGCAACATATTATATACTAGCATGGGTGCCTGGATTGCAACATATTATATACTAGCTTGGGTGCCTGGCTTGCAACATATTATATACTAGCATGGGTTCCTGGATTGTAACATATTATATACTAGCATGGGTGCAAGGCTTGCAACATATTATATACTAGCATGGGTTCCTGGCTTGCAACATATTATATACTAGCATGGGTGCAAGGCTTGCAACATATTATATACTAGCATGGGTTCAAGGCTTGCAACATATTATATACTAGCATGGGTCCAAGGCTTGCAATATATTATATACTAGCATGGGTTCAAGGCTTGCAACATATTATATACTAGCATGGGTTCCTGGCTTGCAACATATTATATACTAGCATGGGTGCCTGGCTTGCAACATATTATATACTAGCATGGGTGCCTGGCTTGCAACATATTATATACTAGCATGGGTGTTAGGCTTGCAACATATTATATACTAGCATGGGTGCCAGGCTTGCAACATATTATATACTAGCATGGGTGCCAGGCTTCCAACATATTATATACTAGCATTGGTGCCCAGCTTGCACCATATTATATACTAGCATGGGTTCAAGCGTTGCAACATATTATATACTAGCATGGGTGCCTGGCTTGCAACATATTATATACTAGGATGGGTGCCTGGCTTGCAACATATTATATACTAGCATGGGTGCCTGGATTGCAACATATTATATACTAGCATGGGTGCCTGGCTTGCAACATATTATATACTAGCATGGGTGCCTGGCTTGCAACATATTATATACTAGCATGGGTGCCAGGCTTGCAACATATTATATACTAGCATGGATGCCAGGCTTGCAACATATTATATACTAGCATGGGTGCCAGGCTTCCAACATATTATATACTAGCATTGGTGCCCAGCTTGCACCATATTATATACTAGCATGGGTTCAAGCGTTGCAACATATTATATACTAGCATGGGTGCCTGGCTTGCAAAATATTATATACTAGAACAGGTGCCTGGCTTGCAACATATTATATACTAGCAGGGGTGCCAGGCTTGCAACATATTATATACTAGCATGGGTGCAAGGCTTGCAAAATATTATATACTAGAACAGGTGCCTGGCTTGCAACATATTATATACTAGCGGGGGTGCAAGGCTTGCAACATATTATATACTAGCATGGGTGCCTGGATTGCAACATATTATATACTAGCATGGGGTCAACGCTTGCAATATTTTATATACTAGCATGGGTGCCTGGCTTCCAACATATTATATACTAGCAGGGGTGCCAGGCTTGCAACATATTATATACTAGCATGGGTGCCTGGATTGCAACATATTATATACTAGCATGGGTGCAAGGCTTGCAATATATTATATACTAGCATGGGTGCCTGGCTTGCAACATATTATATACTAGCATGGGTGCCTGGCTTCCAACATATTATATACTAGCATTGGTGCCCAGCTTGCACCATATTATATACTAGCATGGGTGCCTGGCTTGCAATATATTATATACTAGCATGGGTGCCTGGCTTGCAACATATTATATACTAGCATGGGTGCCTTGCTTGCAACATATTATATGCTAGCATGGGTGCCTGGATTGCAACATATTATATACTAGCATGGGTTCCTGGATTGACACATATTATATACTAGCATGGGTGCAAGGCTTGCAACATATTATATACTAGCATGGGTTCCTGGCTTGCAACATATTATATACTAGCATGGGTTCCTGGCTTGCAACATATTATATACTAGCATGGGTGCCAGGCTTGCAACATATTGTATACTAGCATGGGTGCCAGGCTTCCAACATATTATATACTAGCATTGGTTCCCAGCTTGCACCATATTATATACTAGCATGGGTTCAAGGCTTGCAATATATTATATACTAGCATGGGTGCCTGGATTGCAACATATTGTATACTAGCATTGGTGCCTGGCTTGCAACATATTATATACTAGCATGGGTGCCTGGATTGCAATATATTATATACTAGCATGGGTTCAAGGCTTGCAACATATTATATACTAGCATGGGTTCCTGGCTTGCAACATATTATATACTAGCATGGGTTCAAGGCTTGCAATATATTATATACTAGCATGGGTTCCTGGATTGCAACATATTATATACTAGCATGGGTGCCTGGCTTGCAACATATTATATACTAGCATGGGTGCCTGGCTTGCAACATATTATATACTAGCATGGGTGCCTGGATTGCAACATATTATATACTAGCATGGGTGCCTGGCTTGCAACATATTATATACTAGCATGGGTGCCTGGCTTGCAACATATTATATACTAGCATGGGTGCCAGGCTTGCAACATATTATATACTAGCATTGGTGCCCAGCTTGCACCATATTATATACTAGCATGGGTTCAAGCGTTGCAACATATTATATACTAGCATGGGTGCCTGGCTTGCAAAATATTATATACTAGAACAGGTGCCTGTCTTGCAACATATTATATACTAGCAGGGGTGCCAGGCTTGCAACATATTATATACTAGCATGGGTGCAAGGCTTGCAAAATATTATATACTAGAACAGGAGCCTGGCTTGCAACATATTATATACTAGCAGGGGTGCCAGGCTTGCAACATATTATATACTAACATGGGTGCCTGGATTGTACCATATTATATACTAGCATGGGTGCAAGGCTTGCAATATATTATATACTAGCATGGGTGCCTGGCTTCCAACATATTATATACTAGCAGGGGTGCCAGGCTTGCAATATATTATATACTAGCATGGGTGCCTGGATTGCAACATATTATATACTAGCATGGGTGCAAGGCTTGCAATATATTATATACTAGCATTGGTGTCTGGCTTGCAACCTATTATATACTAGCATGGGTGCCTGGCTTCCAACATATTATATACTAGCATTGGTGCCTAGCTTGCACCATATTATATACTAGCAGGGGTGCCTGGCTTGCAATATATTATATACTAGCATGGGTGCCTGGATTGCAACATATTATATACTAGCATGGGTGCCTGGCTAGCAACATATTATATACTTGCATGGGTGCCTGGATTACAACATATTATATACTAGCATGGGTGCCTGGATTGCAACATATTATACACTAGCATGGGTTCCTGGATTGCAACATATTATATACTAGCATGGGTGCAAGGCTTGCAACATATTATATACTAGCATGGGTTCCTGGCTTGCAACATATTATATACTAGCATGGGGGCAAGGCTTGCAACATATTATATACTAGCATGGGTGCCAGGCTTGCAACATGTTATATACTAGCATGGGTGCCAGGCTTCCAACATATTATATACTAGCATTGGTGCCCAGCTTGCACCATATTATATACTAACATGGGTTCAAGGCTTGCAATATATTATATACTAGCATGGGTGCATGGATTGCAACATATTATATACTAGCATGGGTGCCTGGATTGCAACATATTATATACTAGCATGGGTTCCTGGATTGCAACATATTATATACTAGCATGGGTGCAAGGCTTGCAACATATTATATACTAGCATGGGTTCCTGGCTTGCAACATATTATATACTAGCATTGGTTCAAGGCTTACAATATATTATATACTAGCATGGTTTCCTGGATTGCAACATATTATATACTAGCATGGGTGCCTGGCTTGCAACATATTGTATACTAGCATGGGTGCCTGGCTTGCAACATATTATATACTAGCATGGGTGCCTGGCTTGCAACATATTATATACTAGCATGGGTGCCTGGATTGCAACATATTATATACTAGCATGGGTGCCTGGCTTGCAACATATTATATACAAGCATGGGTGCCTGGCTTGCAACATATTATATACTAGCATGGGTGCAAGGCTTGCAACATATTATATACTAGCATGGGTTCCTGGCTTGCAACATATTATATACTAGCATGGGTGCCTGGCTTGCAACATATTATATACTAGCATGTGTTCCTGGCTTGCAACATATTATATACTAGCATTGGTTCAAGGCTTACAATATATTATATACTAGCATGGGTTCCTGGATTGCAACATATTATATACTAGCAAGGGTGCCTGGCTTGCAACATATTATATACTAGCATGGGTGCCTGGCTTGCAACATATTATATACTAGCATCGGTTCCTGGGTTGCAACATATTATATACTAGCATTGGTTCAAGGCTTACAATATATTATATACTAGCATGGGTTCCTGGATTGCAACATATTATATACTAGCATGGGTGCCTGGCTTGCAACATATTATATACTAGCATGGGTGCCTGGCTTGCAACATATTATATACTAGCATGGGTGCCTGGCTTGCAACATATTATATACTAGCATGGGTGCCTGGATTGCAACATATTATATACTAGCATGGGTGCCTGGCTTTCAACATATTATATACTAGCATGGGTGCCTGGCTTGCAACATATTATATACTAGCATGGGTGCAAGGCTTGCAACATATTATATACTAGCATGGGTTCCTGGCTTGCAACATATTATATACTAGCATGGGTGCCTGGCTTGCAACATATTATATACTAGCATGGGTGCCTGGATTGCAACATATTATATACTAGCATGGGTGCCTGGATTGCAACATATTATATACTAGCATGGGTGCCTGGATTGCAACATATTATATACTAGCATGGGTGCCTGGATTGCAACATATTATATACTAGCATGGGTGCCTGGCTTGCAACATATTATATACTAGCATGGGTTCCTGGCTTGCTACATATTATATACTAGCATGGGTGCCTGGCTTGCAACATATTATATACTAGCATGGGTGCCTGGATTGCAACATATTATATACTAGCATGGGTGCCTGGATTGCAACATATTATATACTAGCATGGGGTCCTGGCTTGCAACATATTATATACTAGCATGGGTGCCTGGATTGCAACATATTATATACTAGCATGGGTGCCTGGATTGCAACATATTATATACTAGCATGGGTGCCCGGATTGCAACATATTATATACTAGCATGGGTGCCTGGATTGCAACATATTATATACTAGCATGGGTTCCTGGCTTGCAACATATTATATACTAGCATGGGTGCCTGGATTGCAACATATTATATACTAGCATGGGTGCCTGGATTGCAACATATTATATACTAGCATGGGTGCCTGGATTGCAACATATTATATACTAGCATGGGTGCCTGGATTGCAACATATTATATACTAGCATGGGTGCCTGGATTGCAACATATTATATACTAGCATGGCTGCCTGGATTGCAACATATTATATACTAGCATGGGTGCCTGGATTGCAACATATTATATACTAGCATGGGTGCCTGGCTTGCAACATATTATATACTAGCATGGGTGCCTGGCTTGCAACATATTATATACTAGCATGGGTGCCTGGATTGCAACATATTATATACTAGCATGGGTGCCTGGCTTGCAACATATTATATACTAGCATGGGTGCCTGGCTTGCAACATATTATATACTAGCATGGGTATCTGGATTGCAACATATTATATACTAGCATGGGTGCCTGGCTTGCAACATATTATATACTAGCATGGGTGCAAGGCTTGCAACATATTATATACTAGCATGGGTTCCTGGCTTGCAACATATTATATACTAGCATGGGTGCCTGGCTTGCAACATATTATATACTAGCATGGGTGCCTGGATTGCAACATATTATATACTAGCAGTGGTGCCTGGATTGCAACATATTATATACTAGCATGGGTTCCTGGATTGCAACATATTATATACTAGCATGGGTGCCTGGATTGCAACATATTATATACTAGCATGGGTGCCTGGATTGCAACATATTATATACTAGCATGGGTTCCTGGCTTGCAACATATTATATACTAGCATGGGTGCCTGGATTGCAACATATTATATACTAGCATGGGTTCCTGGCTTGCAACATATTATATACTAGCATGGGTGCCTGGATTGCAACATATTATATACTAGCATGGGTGCCTGGATTAAAACATATTATATACTAGCATGGCTTCCTGGATTGCAACATATTATATACTAGCATGGGTGCCTGGATTGCAACATATTATATACTAGCATGGGTGCCTGGATTGCAACATATTATATACTAGCATGGGTTCCTGGCTTGCAACATATTATATACTAGCATGGGTGCCTGGCTTGCAACATATTATATACTAGCATGGGTGCCTGGATTGCAACATATTATATACTAGCATGGGTGCCTGGATTGCAACATATTATATACTAGCATGGGTGCCTGGATTGCAACATATTATATACTAGCATGGGTGCCTGGATTGCAACATATTATATACTAGCATGGGTGCCTAGCTTTAAACATGTTATATACTAGCATGGGTGTCAGGCTTGCAACATATTATATACTAGCATGGGTGCCCGGATTGCAACATATTATATACTAGCATTGGTGCCAGGCTTGCAACATATTATATACTAGCATTGGTGCCAGGCTTGCAAAATATTATATAGAAGCATGAGTGCCTGGCTTGCAACATATTATATACTAGCATGGGTTCAAGCGTTGCAACATATTATATACTAGCATGGGTGCCTGGCTTGCAACATACTATATACTAGCATGGGTGCCAGTCTTTCAACATATTATATACGAGCATGGGTTCCAGGCTTGCAACATATTATATACTAGCATGGGTGCCAGGCTTGCAGCATATTATATACATGCATGGGTGCCTGGCTTGCAACATATTATATAATAGCATGAGTGCCTGGGCTGCAACATATTATCTACTAGCATGGTTGCCTGGCTTTCATATTATATACTAGCATGGGTGCCTGGCTTTCAACATATTATATACCAGCATGGGTGCCCGACTTGCAACATATTATATACTAGCATTGGTGCCAGGCTTGCAACGTATTATATACTAGCATAGGTGCCAGGCTTGCAACATATTATATACTAGCATGGGTGCCCGGCTTGCAACATATTATATACTAGCATATGTGCCCTGCTTGCAACATATTATATACTAGCATGGGTGCCAGGCTTGCAACATATTATATACTAGCATGCGTGCCAGGCTTGCAACATATTATATACTTGCATGGGTGCCCGGCTTTCAACATATAATATACTAGGATGCGGGCCAGGCTTTCAACATATTATATACTAGCATGGGTTCCAGGCTTGCAACATATTATATACTAGCATGGGTGCCAGGCTTGCAGCATATTATATACATGCATGGGTGCCTGGCTTGCAACATATTATGCACTAGCATGGGGGCCTGGCTTTCAACATATATACTAGCATGTGTTTCAGGCTTGCAGCATATTATATACTAGCATGGGTGCCAGGCTTGCAACATATTATATACTAGCATGGGTGCCAGGCTTGCAGCATATTATATACATGCATGGGTGCCTGGCTTGCAACATATTATGCACTAGCATGGGGGCCTGGTTTTCAACATATTATATACTAGCATGGGTGCCAGGCCTGCAACATATTATATACTAGCATTGGTGCCATGCTTGCAACATATTATATACTAGCATGGGGTCCTGGCTAGCAACATATTATATTCTACCATGGGTGCCAGGCTTGCAACATATTATATACTAGCATGCGTGCCAGGCTTGCAACATATTATATACTTGCATGGGTGCCCGGCTTGCAACATATTATATACTAGCATGCGGGCCAGGCTTTCAACATATTATATACTAGCATGGGTGCAAGGCCTGCAACATATTATATACTAGCATTGGTGCCATGCTTGCAACATATTATATACTAGCATGGGTGCCTGGCTTTCAACATATTATATACTAGCATGGGTGCCTGGCTTGCAACATATTATATACTAGCATGGGTGCCAGGCCTGACACATATTGTATACTAGCATGGGTGCCTGGCTTGCAACATATTATATACTAGCATGGGTGCCTAGCTTTAAACATATTATATACTAGCATGGTTGTCAGGCTTGCAACAGATTATATACTAGCATGGGTGCCCGGATTGCAACATATTATATACTAGCATGGGTGTCAGGCTTGCAACATATTATATACTAGCATTGGTGCAAGGCTTGCAAAATATTATATACTAGCATGAATGCCCGGCTTGCAGCATATTATATACTAGCATGGGTTCAAGCGTTGCAACATATTATATACTAGCATGGGTGCCTGGCTTGCAACATACTATATACTAGCATGGGTGCCAGGCTTCCAACATATTATATACGAGCATGGCTTCCAGGCTTGCAACATATTATATACTAGCATGGGTGCCAGGCTTGCAGCATATTATATACATGCATGGGTGCCTGGCTTGCAACATATTATATAATAGCATGGGTGCCTGGGCTGGAACATATTATATACTAGCATGGTTGCCTGGCTTTAATATTATATACTAGCATGGGTGCCTGGCTTGCAACATATTATATACCAGCATTGGTGCCAGGCTTGCAACATATTATATACTAGCATAGGTGCCAGGCTTGCAACATATTATATACTAGCATGGGTGCCCGGCTTGCAACATATTATATACTAGCATAGGTGCCAGGCTTGCAACATATTATATACTAGCATGGTTGCCTGGCTTTAATATTATATACTAGCATGGGTGCCAGACTTGCAACATATTATATACTAGCATGGGTGCCAGGCTAGCAACATATTATATACTAGCATAGGTGCCAGGCTTGCAACATATTATATACTAGCATGGGTGCCCTGCTTGCAACATATTATATACTAGCATATGTGCCCTGCTTGCAACATATTATATACTAGCATGTGTGTCAGGCTTGCAACATATTATATACTAGCATGGGTGCCTGGCTTGCAACATATTATATACTAGCATGGGTGCCTAGCTTTAAACATATTATATACTAGCATGGGTGTTAGGCTTGCAACATATTATATACTAGCATGGGTTCCTGGCTTGCAACATATTATATACTAGCATGGGAGCCAGGCTTGCAACATACCATATACTAGCATGGGTGCAAGGCCTGCAAAATATTATATACTAGAACAGGTGCCTGGCTTGCAACATACCATATACTAGCATGGGTGCCAGGCTTGCAACATATTATATACTAGCATGGGTGCCAGGCTTGCAACATATTATATACTAGCATAGGTGCAAGGCTTGCAACATATTATATACAAGCATGGGGGCCTGGCTTGAATTATTATATACTAGCATGGGTTCCTGGCTTGCAACATATTATATACTAGCTAGGGTGCCTGGATTGAAACATATTATATACTAGCATGGCTGCCAGGCTTTCAACATATTATATACTAGCATGGGTGGCTGGCCTGCAACATATTATATACTAGCATGGCTGCCAGGCTTGCAACATATTATATACTAGCATGGGTGGCTGGCCTGCAACATATTATATACTAGCATGGCTGCCAGGCTTGCAACATATTATATACTAGCATGGGTGGCTGGCCTGCAACATATTATATACTAGCATGGGTGCCAGGCTTGCAACATATTATATACTAGCATGGGTGCCAGGCTTGCAACATATTATATACTAGCATAGGTGCAAGGCTTGCAACATATTATATACAAGCATGGGTGCCTGGCTTGAATTATTATATACTAGCATGGGATGCTGGCCTGCAACATATTATATACTAGCATGGGTGCAAGGCTTGCAACATATTATATACTAGCATGGGTTCCTGGCTTGCAACATATTATATACTAGCATGGGTGCCGTGATTGCAACATATTATATACTAGCATGGCTGCCAGGCTTTCAACATATTATATACTAGCATGGGTGGCTGGCCTGCAACATATTATATACTAGCATGGCTGCCAGGCTTGCAACATATTATATACTAGCATGGGTGGCTGGCCTGCAACATATTATATACTAGCATGGCTGCCAGGCTTGCAACATATTATATACTAGCATGGGTTGCTGGCCTGCAACATATTATATACTAGCATGGTTGCCTGGCTTTCAATATTATATACTAGCATGGGTGCCTGGTTTTCAAGATATTATATACTAGCATGGGTGCCTAGCTTTAAACATATTATATACCAGCATGGGTGTCAGGCTTGCAACATATTATATACTAGCATGGGTGCCACGATTGCAACATATTATATACTAGCATGGGTGCAAGGTTGCAACATATTATATACTAGCATGGGTGCCAGGCTTGCAACATATTATATACTAGCATGGGTGCCAGGCTTGCAAAATATTATATACTAGCATGAGTGCCTGGCTTGCAACATATTATATATTTGCATGGGTTCAAGCGTTGCAACATATTATATACTAGCATGGGTGCCTGGCTTGCAACATACTAGATACTAGCATGGGTGCCAGGCTTCCAACATATTATATACGAGCATGGGTTCCAGGCTTGCAACATATTATATACTAGCATGGGTGCCAGGCTTGCAGCATATTATATACATGCATGGGTGCCTGGCTTGCAACATATTATATAATAGCATGGGTGCCTGGGCTGCAACATATTATATACTAGCATGGTTGCCTGGCTTTCATATTATATACTAGCATGGGTGCCTGGATTGCAACATATTATATACCAGCATGGGTGCCCGACTTGCAACATATTATATACTAGCATGGGTGCCAGGCTTGCAACATATTATATACTAGCATAGGTCCAGGCTTGCAACATATTATATACTAGCATGGGTGCCAGGCTTGCAACATATTATATACTAGCATGCGTGCCAGGCTTGCAACATATTATATACTTGCATGGGTGCCCGGCTTGCAACATATTATATACTAGGATGCGGGCCAGGCTTTCAACATATTATATACTAGCATGGGTTCCAGGCTTGCAGCATATTATATACTAGCATGGGTGCCAGGCTTGCAACATATTATATACTAGCATGGGTGCCAGGCCTGCAACATATTATATACTAGCATTGGTGCCATGCTTGCAACATATTATATACTAGCATGGGGTCCTGGCTTGCAACATATATACTAGCATGGGGTCCTGGCTAGCAACATATTATATACTACCATGGGTGCAAGGCTTGCAACATATTATATACTTGCATGGGTGCCCGGCTTGCAACATATTATATACTTGCATGCGGGCAAGGCTTTCAACATATTATATACTAGCATGGGTGCCAGGCTTGCAGCATATTATATACATGCATGGGTGCCTGGCTTGCAACATATTAAACACTAGCATGGGTGCCTGGCTTTCAACATATATACTAGCATGTGTTTCAGGCTTGCAGCATATTATATACTAGCATGGGTGCCAGGCTTGCAACATATTATATACTAGCATGGGTGCCAGGCCTGCAACATATTATATACTAGCATGGGTGCCTGGCTTGCAACATATTATATACTAGCATGGGTGCCTAGCTTTAAACATATTATATACTAGCATGGGTGTCAGGCTTGCAACATATTATATACTAGCATGGGTGCCCGGATTGCAACATATTATATACTAGCATTGGTGCCAGGCTTGCAAAATATTATATACTAGCATGAGTGCCTGGCTTGCAACATATTATATACTAGCATGGGTTCCTGACTTGCAACATATTATATACTAGCATGGGTGCCTGGCTTGCAACATACTATATACTAGCATGGGTGCCAGGCTTCCAACATATTATATACGAGCATGGGTTCCAGGCTTGCAACATATTATATACTAGCATTGGTTCCAGGCTTGCAGCATATTATATACATGCATGGGTGCCTGGCTTTCATATTATATACTAGCATGGGTGCCTGGCTTTTATATTATATACTAGCATGGGTGCCTGGCTTGCAACATATTATATACCAGCATGGGTGCCCGACTTGCAACATATTATATACTAGCATGGGTGCCAGGCTTGCAACATATTATATACTAGCATATGTGCCAGGCTTGCAACATATTATATACTAGCATGGGGGCCCGGCTTGCAACATATTATATACTAGCATATGTGCCCTGCTTGCAACATATTATATACTAGCATGGGTGCCAGGCTTGCAACATATTATATACTAGCATGCGTGCCAGGCTTGCAACATATTATATACTTGCATGGGTGCCCGGCTTGCAACATATTATATACTAGCATGTGTGCCCTGCTTGCAACATATTATATACTAGCATATGTGCCCTGCTTGCAACATATTATATACTAGCATGTGTGCCCTGTTGCAACATATTATATACTAGCATGTGTGCCCTGCTTGCAACATATTATAAACTAGCATATGTGCCCTGCTTGCAACATATTATATACTAGCATGGGTGCCAGGCTTTCAACATATTATATACTAGCATGGGTGCCAGGCTTGCAGCATATTATATACATGCATGGGTGCCCGGCTTGCAACATATTATATACTAGCATGGGTGCCAGGCTTGCAGCATATTATATACATGCATGGGTGCCTGGCTTGCAGCATATTATACACTAGCATGGGTGCCTGGCTTTCAACATATATACTAGCATGTGTTTTTGGCTTGCAGCATATTTTATACTAGCATGGGTCTCAGGCTTGCAACATATTATATACTAGCATGTGTGCCAGGCCTGCAAAATATTATATACTAGCATGAGTGCCCGGATTGCAACATATTATATACTAGCATGGGTGCCCGGATTGCAACATATTATATACTAGCATGGGTGCCTTGATTGCAACATATTATATACTAGCATGGGTGCCAGGCTTGCAACATATTATATACTAGCATGGGTGCCTGGATTGCAACATATTATATACTAGCATGGGTTCCTTGCTTGCAACATATTATATACTAGCATGGGTTCCTAGCTTGCAACATATTATATACTAGCATGGGTGCCAGGCTTGCAACATATTATATACTAGCATGGGTGCCTGGATTGCAACATATTATATACTAGCATGGGTGCAAGTCTTGCAACATATTATATACTAGCATGGGTGCCAGGCTTGCAAAATATTATATACTAGCAATAGTGCCTGGCTTGCAACATATTATATACTAGCATGGGTTCAAGTGTTGCAACATATTATATACTAGCATGGGTGCCTGGCTTGAAACATACTATATACTAGCATGGGTGCCAGTCTTCCAACATATTATATACGAGCATGGGTTCCAGGCTTGCAACATATTATATACAAGCATAGGTGCCAGGCTTGCAGCATATTATATACATGCATGGGTGCCTGGCTTGCAGCATATTATATAATAGCATGGGTGCCTGGGCTACAACATATTATAAACTAGCATGGTTGCCTGGCTTTCATATTATATACTAGCATGTGTGCCTGCCTTGCAACATATTATATACCAGCATGGGTGCCCGACTTGCAACATATTATATACTAGCATGGGTGCCAGGCTTGCAACATATTATATACTCGCATAGGTGCCAGGCTTGCAACATATTATATACTAGCATGGGTGCCCGGCTTGCAACATATTATATACTAGCATATGTGCCCTGCTTGCCACATATTATATACTAGCATGGGTGCCAGGCTTGCAACATATTATATACTAGCATGCGTGCCAGGCTTGCAACATATTATATACTTGCATGGGTGCCCGGCGTGCAACATATTATGTACTAGGATGCGGGCCAGGCTTTCAACATATTATATACTAGCATGGGTTCCAGGCTTGCAACATATTATATACTAGCATGGGTGCCAGGCTTGCAGCATATTATATACATGCATGGGTGCCTGGCTTGCAACATATTATACACTAGCATGGGGGCCTGGCTTTCAACATATATACTAGCATGTGTTTCAGGCTTGCAGCATATTATATACTAGCATGGGTGCCAGGCTTGCAACATATTATATACTAGCATGGGTGCCAGGCCTGCAACATATTATATACTAGCATTGGTGCCATGCTTGCAACATATTATATTCTAGCATGGGGTCCTGGCTTGCAACATATTATATACTAGCATGGGTGCCAGGCTTGCAACATATTATATACTAGCATGCGTGCCAGGCTTGCAACATATTATATACTTGCATGGGTTCCCGGCTTGCAACATAGTATATACTAGCATGCGGGCCAGGCTTTCAACATATTATATACTAGCATGGGTTCAAGCGTTGCAACATATTATATACTAGCATGGGTGCCAGGCTTGCTGCATATTATATACATGCATGGGTGCCTGGCTTGCAACATATTATACACTAGCATGGGTGCCGGGCTTTCAACATATATACTAGCATGTGTTTCAGGCTTGCGGCATATTATATACTAGCATGGGTGCCAGGCTTGCAACATATTATATACTAGCATGGGTGCCAGGCCTGCAACATATTATATACTAGCATGGGTGCCTGGCTTGCAACATATTATATACTAGCATGGGTGCCTAGCTTTAAATATATTATATACTAGCATTGGTGTCAGGCTTGCAACATATTATATACTAGCATGTGTGCCCGGATTGCAACATATTATATACTAGCATGGGTGCCAGGCTTGCAACATATTGTATACTAGCATTGGTGCCAGGCTTGCAAAATATTATATACTAGCATGAGTGCCCGGCTTGCAGCATATTATATACTAGCATGGGTTCAAGCGTTGCAACATATTATATACTAGCATGGGTGCCTGGCTTGCAACATACTATATACTAGCATGGGTGCAAGGCTTCCAACATATTATATACGAGCATGGGTTCCAGACTTGCAACATATTATATACTAGCATGGGTGCCAGGCTTGCAGCATATTATATACATGCATGGGTGCCTGGCTTGCAACATATTATATAATAGCATGGGTGCCTGGGCTGGAACATATTATATACTAGCATGGTTGCCTGGCTTTCATATTATATACTAGCATGGGTGCCTGGCTTGCAACATATTATATACCAGCATGGGTGCCCGACTTGCAACATAATATATACTAGCATGGGTGCCAGGCTTGCAACATATTATATACTAGCATAGGTGCCAGGCTTGCAACATATTATATACTAGCATGGGAACCCGGCTTGCAACATATTATATACTAGCATATGTGCCCTGCTTGCAACATATTATATACTAGCATGGGTGCCAGACTTGCAACATATTATACACTAGCATGGGTGCCTGGCTTTCAACATATATACTAGCATGTGTTTCAGGCTTGCAGCATATTATATACTAGCATGGGTGCCAGGCTTGCAACATATTATATACTAGCATGGGTTCCAGGCTTGCAACATATTATATACTAGCATGGGTGCCTAGCTTTAAACATATTGTATACTAGCATGGGTGTCAGGCTTGCAACATATTATATACTAGCATGGGTTCCTGGCTTGCAACATATTATATACTAGCATGGGTTCTAGGCTTGCAACATACCATATACTAGCATGGGTGCAAGGCCTGCAAAATATTATATACTAGAACAGGTGCCTGGCTTGCAACATACTTTATACTAGCATGCGTGCAAGGCTTGCAACATATTATATACTAGCATGGGTGCCAGGCTTGCAACATATTATATACTAGCATGGGTGCCAGGCTTTCAACATATTATATACTAGCATAGGTGCAAGGCTTGCAACATATTATATACAAGCATGGGTGCCTGGCTTGAATTATTATATACTAGCATGGGTTCCTGGCTTGCAACATATTATATACTAGCATGGGTGCCAGGCTTTCAACATATTATATACTAGCATGGGTGGCTGGCCTGCAACATATTATATACTAGCATGGCTGCCAGGCTTGCAACATATTATATACTAGCATGGGTGGCTGGCCTGCAACATATTATATACTAGCATGGCTGCCAGGCTTGCAACATATTATATACTAGCATGGGTGGCTGGCCTGCAACAAATTATATACTAGCATGGGTGCCAGGCTTGCAACATATTATATACTAGCATGGGTGCCAGGCTTGCAACATATTATATACTAGCATAGGTGCAAGGCTTGCAAAATATTATATACAAGCATGGGTGCCTGGCTTGAATTATTATATACTAGCATGGGTTCCTGGCTTGCAACATATTATATACTAGCTGTGGTGCCTGGATTGCAACATATTATATACTAGCATGGCTGCCAGGCTTGCAACATATTATATACTAGCATTGGTGCCCGGATTGCAACATATTATATACTAGCATGGGTGCCAGGCTTGCAACATATTATATACTAGCATGGGTGCCAGGCTTGCAACATATTATATACTAGCATAGGTGCAAGGCTTGCAACATATTATATACAAGCGTGGGTGCCTGGCTTGAATTATTATATACTAGCATGGGTTCCTGGCTCGCAACATATTATATACTAGCATGGGTGCCTGGACTGCAACATATTATATACTAGCATGGCTGCCAGGCTTTCAACATATTATATACTAGCATGGGTGCCCGGATTGCAACATATTATATACTAGCATAGGTGGCTGGCCTGCAACATATTATATACTAGCATGGCGACCAGGCTTGCAACATATTATATACTAGCATCGGTGCCCGGATTGCAACATATTATATACTAGCATGGCTGCCAGGCTTGCAACATATTATATACTAGCATGGGTGGCTGGCCTGCAACATATTATATACTAGCATGGCTGCCAGGCTTGCAACATATTATATACTAGCATGGGTGCCCGGATTGCAACATATTATATACTAGCAGGGCTGCCAGGCTTGCAACATATTATATACTAGCATGGGTGGCTGGCCTGCAACATATTATATACTAGCATGGTTGCCTGGCTTTCAATATTATATACTAGCATGGGTGCCTGGCTTGCAACATATTATATACTAGCATGGGTGCCTAGCTTTAAACATATTATATACTAGCATGGGTTAAAGCGTTGCAACATATTATATACTAGCATGGGTGCCTGGCTTGCAACATACTATATACTAGCATGGGTGCCAGGCTTGCAACATATTATATACGAGCATGGGTTCCAGGCTTGCAACATATTATATACTAGCATGGGTGCCAGGCTTGCAGCATATTATATACATGCATGGGTGCCTGGCTTGCAACATATTATATAATAGCATGGGTGCCTGGGCTGCAACATATTATATACTAGCATGAGTGCATGGCTTTCATATTATATACTACCATGGGTTCCTGGCTTGCAACATATTATATACCAGCATGGGTGCCCGACTTGCAACATATTATATACTAGCATGGGTGCCCGACTTGCAACATATTATATACTAGCATAGGTGCCAGGCTTGCAACATATTATATACCAGCATGGGTGCCCGACTTGCAACATATTATATACTAGCATAGGTACCAGGCTTGCAACATATTATATACCAGCATGGGTGCCCGACTTGCAACATATTATATACTAGCATGGGTGCCAGGCTTGCAACATATTATATACTAGCACAGGTGCCCGGCTTGCAACATATTATATTCTAGCATATGTGCCCTGCTTGCAACATATTATATACTAGCATGGGTCCGAGGCTTGCAACATATTATATACTAGCATGCGTGCCAGGCTTGAAACATATTATATACTTGCATGGGTGCCCGGCTTGCAACATATTATATACTAGCATGGGTGCCAGGCTTGCAACATATTATATACTAGCATGGGTTCCAGGCTTGCAGCATATTATATACATGCATGGGTGCCTGGCTTGCAACATATTATACACTAGCATGGGTTCCAGGCTTGCAACATATTATATACTAGCATGGGTGCCAGGCTTGCAGCATATTATATACTAGCATGGGTTCCAGGCTTGCAACATATTATATACTAGCATGCGGGCCAGGCTTTCAACATATTATATACTAGCATGGGTTCCAGGCTTGCAACATATTATATACTAGCATGGGTGCCAGGCTTGCAGCATATTATACACTAGCATGGGTGCCTGGCTTTCAACATATATACTAGCATGTGTTTCAGGCTTGCAGAATATTATATACTAGCATGGGTGCCAGGCTTGCAACATATTATATACTAGCATGGGTGCCAGGCCTGCAACATATTACATACTAGCATTGGTGCCAGGCTTGCAAAATATTATATACTAGCATGAGTGCCTGGCTTGCAACATATTATATACTAGCATGGGTTCAAGCGTTGCAACATATTATATACTAGCATGGGTGCCTGGCTTGCAACATACTATATACTAGCATGGGTGCCAGGCTTCCAACATATTATATACGAGCATGGGTTCCAGGCTTGCAACATATTATATACTAGCATGGGTGCCAGGCTTGCAGCATATTATATACATGCAGGGGTGCCTGGCTTGCAACATATTATATAATAGCATGGGTGCCTGGGCTGCAACATATTATATACTAGCATGGTTGCCTGGCTTTCATATTATATACTAGCATGTGTTCCTGGCTTGCAACATATTATATACCAGCATGGGTGCCCGACTTGCAACATATTATATACTAGCATGGGTGCCAGGCTTGCAACATATTATATACTAGCATAGGTGCCAGGCTTGCAACATATTATATACTAGCATGGGTGCCCGGCTTGCAACATATTATATACTAGCATATGTGCCCTGCTTGCAACATATTATATACTAGCATGGGTGCCAGGCTTGCAACATATTATATACTAGCATGCGTGCCAGGCTTGCAACATATTATATACTTGCATGGGTGCCCGGCTTGCAACATATTATATACTAGCATGCGGGCCAGGCTTTCAACATATTATATACTTGCATGGGTGCCCGGCTTGCAACATATTATATACTAGCATGCGGGCCAGGCTTTCAACATATTATATACAAGCATGGGTGCCAGGCTTGCAACATATTATATACTAGCATGGGTGCCAGGCTTGCAACATATTATATACTAGCACGGGTTCCAGGCTTGCAACATATTATATACTAGCATGGGTGCCTAGCTTTTAACATATTATATACTAGCACGGGTTCCAGGCTTGCAACATATTATATACTAGCACGGGTTCCAGGCTTGCAACATATTATATACGAGCATGGGTTCCAGGCTTGCAGCATATTATATACTAGCATGGGTGCCTAGCTTTTAACATATTATATACTAGCACGGGTTCCAGGCTTGCAACATATTATATACTAGCATGGGTGCCAGGCTTGCAGCATATTATATACTAGCATGGGTGCCTAGCTTTTAACATATTATATACTAGCACGGGTTCCAGGCTTGCAACATATTATATACTAGCACGGGTTCCAGGCTTGCAACATATTATATACGAGCATGGGTTCCAGGCTTGCAGCATATTATATACTAGCATGGGTGCCTAGCTTTTAACATATTATATACTAGCACGGGTTCCAGGCTTGCAACATATTATATACTAGCATGGGTGCCAGGCTTGCAGCATATTATATACTAGCATGGGTGCCTAGCTTTTAACATATTATATACTAGCATGAGTACCCGGATTGCAACATATTATATACTAGCATGGGTGCCCGGATTGCAACATATTATATACTAGCATGGGTGCCCGGATTGCAACATATTATATACTAGCATGGGTGCCCGGATTGCAACATATTATATACTAGCATGGGTGCCTAGCTTTTAACATATTATATACTAGCACGGGTTCCAGGCTTGCAACATATTATATACGAGCATGGGTGCCAGGCTTGCAGCATATTATATACTAGCATGGGTGCCTAGCTTTTAACATATTATATACTAGCATGGGTGCCTAGCTTTTAACATATTATATACTAGCATGGGTGCCAGGCTTGCAACATATTATATACGAGCATGGGTTCCAGGCTTGCAGCATATTATATACTAGCATGGGTGCCTAGCTTTTAACATATTATATACTAGCATGGGTTCCAGTCTTGCAAAATATTATATACTAGCATGGGTGCCAGGCTTGCAGCATATTATATACTAGCATGGGTGCCTAGCTTTTAACATATTATATACGAGCATGGGTGCCAGGCTTGCAGCATATTATATACTAGCATGGGTGCCTAGCTTTTAACATATTATATACTAGCATGGGTTCCAGTCTTGCAAAATATTATATACTAGCATGAGTGCCCGGATTGCAACATATTATATACTAGCATGGGTGCCCGGATTGCAACATATTATATACTAGCATGGGTGCCTAGCTTTTAACATATTATATACTAGCACGGGTTTCAGGCTTGCAACATATTATATACTAGCATGGGTGCCTAGCTTTTAACATATTATATACTAGCATGGGTTCCAGTCTTGCAAAATATTATATACTAGCATGAGTGCCCGGATTGCAACATATTATATACTAGCATGGGTGCCTAGCTTTTAACATATTATATACTAGCATGGGTTCCAGTCTTGCAAAATATTATATACTAGCATGAGTGCCCGGATTGCAACATATTATATACTAGCATGGGTGCCCGGATTGCAGCATATTATATACTAGCATGGGTGCCTAGCTTTTAACATATTATATACTAGCATGGGTTCCAGGCTTGCAGCATATTATATACTAGCATTGGTGCCTAGCTTTTTACATATTATATACTAGCATGGGTTCCAGTCTTGCAAAATATTATATACTAGCATGAGTGCCCGGATTGCAACATATTATATACTAGCATGGGTGCCTAGCTTTTAACATATTATATACTAGCATGGGTTCCAGTCTTGCAAAATATTATATACTAGCATGAGTGCCCGGATTGCAACATATTATATACTAGCATGGGTGCCCGGATTGCAGCATATTATATACTAGCATGGGTGCCTAGCTTTTAACATATTATATACTAGCATGGGTTCCAGGCTTGCAGCATATTATATACTAGCATGGGTGCCTAGCTTTTAACATATTATATACTAGCATGGGTTCCAGTCTTGCAAAATATTATATACTAGCATGAGTGCCCGGATTGCAACATATTATATACTAGCATGGGTGCCTAGCTTTTAACATATTATATACTAGCATGGGTTCCAGTCTTGCAAAATATTATATACTAGCATGAGTGCCCGGATTGCAACATATTATATACTAGCATGGGTGCCCGGATTGCAGCAGTTTATATACTAGCATGGGTGCCTAGCTTTTAACATATTATATACTAGCATGGGTTCCAGGCTTGCAGCATATTATATACTAGCATGGGTGCCTAGCTTTTAACATATTATATACTAGCATGGGTGCCTAGCTTTTAACATATTATACACTAGCACGGGTTCCAGGCTTGCAACATATTATATACGAGCATGGGTTCCAGGCTTGCAGCATATTATATACTAGCATGGGTGCCTAGCTTTTAACATATTATATACTAGCATGGGTTCCAGGCTTGCAGCATATTATATACTAGCATGGGTGCCAGGCTTGCAGCATATTATATACTAGCATGGGTGCCTAGCTTTTAACATATTATATACGAGCATGGGTGCCAGGCTTGCAGCATAATCTATACTAGCATGGGTGCCTAGCTTTTAACATATTATATACTAGCATGGGTTCCAGTCTTGCAAAATATTATATACTAGCATGAGTGCCCGGATTGCAACATATTATATACTAGCATGGGTTCCCGGATTGCAACATATTATATACTAGCATGGGTGCCTAGCTTTTAACATATTATATACTAGCACGGGTTCCAGGCTTGCAACATATTATATACTAGCATGGGTTCCAGGCTTGCAGCATATTATATACTAGCATGGGTGCCTAGCTTTTAACATATTATATACTAGCATGGGTGCCTAGCTTTTAACATATTATATACTAGCACGGGTTCCAGTCTTGCAAAATATTATATACTAGCATGGGTGCCAGGCTTGCAGCATATTATATACTAGCATGGGTGCCTAGCTTTTAACATATTATATACTAGCATGAGTGCCCGGATTGCAACATATTATATACTAGCATGGGTGCCTAGCTTTTAACATATTATATACTAGCACGGGTTCCAGTCTTGCAAAATATTATATACTAGCATGGGTGCCAGGCTTGCAGCATATTATATACTAGCATGGGTGCCTAGCTTTTAACATATTATATACTAGCATGAGTGCCCGGATTGCAACATATTATATACTAGCATGGGTGCCCGGATTGCAACATATTATATACTAGCATTGGTGCCCGGATTGCAACATATTATATACTAGCATGGGTGCCTAGCTTTTAACATATTATATACTAGCACGGGTTCCAGGCTTGCAACATATTATATACGAGCATGGGTGCCAGGCTTGCAGCATATTATATACTAGCATGGGTGCCTAGCTTTTAACATATTATATACTAGCATGGGTGCCTAGCTTTTAACATATTATATACTAGCACGGGTTCCAGGCTTGCAACATATTATATACGAGCATGGGTTCCAGGCTTGCAGCATATTATATACTAGCATGGGTGCCTAGCTTTTAACATATATACTAGCATGGGTTTCAGGCTTGCAGCATATTATATACTAGCATGGGTGCCAGGCTTGCAGCATATTATATACTAGCATGGGTGCCTAGCTTTTAACATATTATATACGAGCATGGGTGCCAGGCTTGCAGCATATTATATACTAGCATGGGTGCCTAGCTTTTAACATATTATATACTAGCATGGGTTCCAGTCTTGCAAAATATTATATACTAGCATGAGTGCCCGGATTGCAACATATTATATACTAGCATGGGTGCCCGGATTGCAACATATTATATACTAGCATGGGTGCCCGGATTGCAACATATTATATACTAGCATGGGTTCCAGGCTTGCAACATATTATATACTAGCATGGGTGCCAGGCTTGCAGCATATTATATACTAGCATGGGTGCCTAGCTTTTAACATATTATATACTAGCACGGGTTCCAGGCTTGCAACATATTATATACTAGCATGGGTTCCAGGCTTGCAACATATTATATACTAGCATGGGTTCCAGGCTTGCAACATATTATATACTAGCATGGGTGCCAGGCTTGCAACATATTATATACGAGCATGGGTTCCAGGCTTGCAACATATTATATACTAGCATGTGAACCTAGCTTTTAACATATTATATACTAGCACGGGTTCCAGGCTTGCAACATATTATATACTAGCATGGGTGCCTAGCTTTTAACATATTATATACTAGCACGGGTTCCAGGCTTGCAACATATTATATACTAGCACGGGTTCCAGGCTTGCAACATATTATATACGAGCATGGGTTCCAGGCTTGCAGCATATTATATACTAGCATGGGTGCCTAGCTTTTAACATATTATATACTAGCACGGGTTCCAGGCTTGCAACATATTATATACTAGCATGGGTTCCAGGCTTGCAACATATTATATACTAGCATGGGTGCCAGGCTTGCAGCATATTATATACTAGCATGGGTGCCTAGCTTTTAACATATTATATACTAGCACGGGTTCCAGGCTTGCAACATATTATATACTAGCACGGGTTCCAGGCTTGCAACATATTATATACGAGCATGGGTTCCAGGCTTGCAGCATATTATATACTAGCATGGGTGCCTAGCTTTTAACATATTATATACTAGCATGGGTGCCAGGCTTGCAGCATATTATATACTAGCATGGGTGCCTAGCTTTTAACATATTATATACTAGCACGGGTTCCAGGCTTGCAACATATTATATACTAGCACGGGTTCCAGGCTTGCAACATATTATATACGAGCATGGGTTCCAGGCTTGCAGCATATTATATACTAGCATGGGTGCCTAGCTTTTAACATATTATATACTAGCACGGGTTCCAGGCTTGCAACATATTATATACTAGCATGGGTGCCAGGCTTGCAGCATATTATATACTAGCATGGGTGCCTAGCTTTTAACATATTATATACTAGCACGGGTTCCAGGCTTGCAACATATTATATACTAGCATGGGTTCCAGGCTTGCAGCATATTATATACTAGCATGGGTGCCTAGCTTTTAACATATTATATACTAGCACGGGTTCCAGGCTTGCAACATATTATATACGAGCATGGGTTCCAGGCTTGCAACATATTATATACTAGCATGGGTGCCAGGCTTGCAGCATATTATATACTAGCATGGGTGCCTAGCTTTTAACATATTATATACTAGCATGGGTGCCTAGCTTTTAACATATTATATACTAGCATGGGTGCCTAGCTTTTAACATATTATATACTAGCACGGGTTCCAGTCTTGCAAAATATTATATACTAGCATGGGTGCCAGGCTTGCAGCATATTATATACTAGCATGGGTGCCTAGCTTTTAACATATTATATACTAGCACGGGTTCCAGGCTTGCAACATATTATATACTAGCATGGGTTCCAGGCTTGCAGCATATTATATACTAGCATGGGTGCCTAGCTTTTAACATATTATATACTAGCACGGGTTCCAGGCTTGCAACATATAATATACGAGCATGGGTTCCAGGCTTGCAGCATATTATATACAAGCATTGGTGCCTAGCTTTTAACATATTATATACTAGCATGAGTGCCCGGATTGCAACATATTATATACTAGCATGGGTGCCCGGATTGCAACATATTATATACTAGCATGGGTGCCCGGAATGCAACATATTATATACTAGCATGGGTGCCAGGCTTGCAACATATTATATACTAGCACGGGTTCCAGGCTTGCAACATATTATATACGAGCATGGGTGCCAGGCTTGCAGCATATTATATACTAGCATGGGTGCCTAGCTTTTAACATATTATATACTAGCATGGGTGCCTAGCTTTTAACATATTATATACTAGCACGGGTTCCAGGCTTGCAACATATTATATACTAGCATGGGTGCCAGGCTTGCAGCATATTATATACTAGCATGGGTGCCTAGCTTTTAACATATTATATACTAGCATGGGTGCCTAGCTTTTAACATATTATATACTAGCATGGGTGCCTAGCTTTTAACATATTATATACTAGCACTGGTTCCAGGCTTGCAACATATTATATACGAGCATGGGTGCCAGGCTTGCAGCATAATATATACTAGCATGGGTGCCTAGCTTTTAACATATTATATACTAGCATGGGTGCCAGGCTTGCAGCATATTATATACTAGCATGGGTGCCTAGCTTTTAACATATTATATACTAGCACGGGTTCCAGGCTTGCAACATATTATATACTAGCATGGGTTCCAGGCTTGCAGCATATTATATACTAGCATGGGTGCCTAGCTTTTAACATATTATATACTAGCACGGGTTCCAGGCTTGCAACATATTATATACGAGCATGGGTTCCAGGCTTGCAGCATATTATATACTAGCATTGGTGCCTAGCTTTTAACATATTATATACTAGCATGAGTGCCCGGATTGCAACATATTATATACTAGCATGGGTGCCCGGATTGCAACATATTATATACTAGCATGGGTGCCCGGATTGCAACATATTATATACTAGCATGGGTGCCAGGCTTGCAACATATTATATACTAGCACGGGTTCCAGGCTTGCAACATATTATATACGAGCATGGGTGCCAGGCTTGCAGCATATTATATACTAGCATGGGTGCCTAGCTTTTAACATATTATATACTAGCATGGGTGCCTAGCTTTTAACATATTATATACTAGCACGGGTTCCAGGCTTGCAACATATTATATACTAGCATGGGTGCCAGGCTTGCAGCATATTATATACTAGCATGGGTGCCTAGCTTTTAACATATTATATACTAGCATGGGTGCCTAGCTTTTAACATATTATATACTAGCATGGGTTCCAGGCTTGCAACATATTATATACGAGCATGGGTGCCAGGCTTGCAGCATATTATATACTAGCATGGGTGCCTAGCTTTTAACATATTATATACTAGCATGGGTGCCTAGCTTTTAACATATTATATACTAGCACGGGTTCCAGGCTTGCAACATATTATATACTAGCATGGGAACCAGGCTTGCAGCATATTATATACTAGCATGGGTGCCTAGCTTTTAACATATTATATACTAGCATGGGTGCCTAGCTTTTAACATATTATATACTAGCATGGGTTCCAGGCTTGCAACATATTATATACGAGCATGGGTGCCAGGCTTGCAGCATATTATATACTAGCATGGGTGCCTAGCTTTTAACATATTATATACTAGCATGGGTGCCTAGCTTTTAACATATTATATACTAGCACGGGTTGCAGGCTTGCAACATATTATATACTAGCATGGGTGCCAGGCTTGCAGCATATTATATACTAGCATGGGTGCCTAGCTTTTAACATATTATATACTAGCATGGGTGCCTAGCTTTTAACATATTATATACTAGCATGGGTGCCTAGCTTTTAACATATTATATACTAGCATGGGTGCCTAGCTTTTAACATATTATATACTAGCAGGGGTGCCAGGCTTGCAACATATTATATACTAGCATTGGTGCCATGTTTGCAATATATTATATACTAGCATGGGTTCCTGGCTTGCAACATAATGTATACTGGCATGGGAACCAGGCTTGCAACATATTATATACTAGCATGGGGTCCTGGCTTGCAACATATTATATACTAGCATTGGTGCCCGGCTTGCAACATATTATATACTAGCATGGGTGCCAGGCTTGCAACATATTGTATACTTGTATTGGTGCCAGGCATTCAACATGTTATATACTAGCATGGGTGCCTGGCTTGCAACATATTATATACTAGCATGGGTGCCCGGCTTGCAACATATTATATACTTGCATGTGTGCCAGGCTTCCAACATATTATATACTAGCATGGGTGCCAGGCTTGCAAATATTTGTATACAAGCATTGGTGCCTGGCTTGCAACATATTATATACTAGCATGGGTGCCTGGCTTGCAACATATTATATACTAGCATGGGTGCCTGGCTTGCAACATATTATATACTAGCATGGGTGCAAGGCTTGCCACATAATATATACTAGCATGGGTGCCTTGCTTGCAACATATTATATACTAGCATGTGTGCCTGGCTTGCAACATATTATATACTTGCATGGGTGCCTTGCTTTCAACATATTATATACTAGCATGTTTGCCTGGCTTGCAACATATTATATACTAGCATGTGTGCCCGGCTTGCAAAATATATACTAGCATGGGTGTCAGGCTTGCAACATATTATATACTAGCATGGGTGCCCGGCTTGCAACATATTATATACTAGCATGGGTTCCAGGCTTGCAACATATTATATACTAGCATTGGTGCCAGGCTTGAAACATATTATATACTAGCATGGGTGTCAGGCTTGCAACATATTAAATACTGGCATGGGTGCCAGGCTTGCAACATAATTTATACTAGCATGGGTGCCCGGCTTGCAACATATTATATACTAGCATGGGTGCCCGGCTTGCAACATATTATATACTAGCATGGGTGTCCGGCTTGCAACATATTATATACTAGCATGGGTGCCTGGCTTGCAACATATTATATACTAGCATGGGTGCCTGGCTTGCAACATATTATATACTAGCATGTGTGCCCGGCTTGCAAAATATATACTAGCATGGGTGTCAGGCTTGCAACATATTATATACTAGCATGGGTGCCCGGCTTGCAACATATTATATACTAGCAATGGTGCCAGGCTTGCAACATATTATATACTAGCATTGGTGCCAGGCTTGAAACATATTATATACTAGCATGGGTGTCAGGCTTGCAACATATTATATACTGGCATGGGTGCCAGGCTTGCAACATATTATATACTAGCATAGGTGCCAGGCTTGTAACATATTATATACTAGCATGGGTTCCCGGCTTGCAACATATTATATACTAGCACAGGTGCCAGGCTTGCAACATATTATATACTAGCATGGGTTCCCGGCTTGCAACATATTATATACTAGCATAGGTGCCAGGCTTGTAACATATTATATACTAGCATGGGTTCCTGGCTTGCAACATATTATATACTAGCATGGTGGCTAGGCTTGCAACATATTATATACTAGCATGTGTGCCCGGCTTGCAACATATTATATACTAGCATGGTGGCCAGGCTTGCAACATATTATATACTAGCATGGGTGCCCGGCTTTCAACATATTATATACTAGCAGGGGTTCCAGGCTTGCAACATATTATATACTAGCATGGGTTCCTGGCTTGCAACATATTATATACTAGCATTGGTGCCTTGCTTGCAACATATTATATACTAGCAGGGGTGCCAGGCTTGCAACATATTATATACTAGCATGTGTGCCCGGCTTGCAACATATTATATACTAGCATGGGTTCCCGGCTTGCAACATATTATATACTAGCATGGGTGCCCGGCTTGCAACATATTATATACTAGCATGTGTGCCCGGCTTGCAACATATTTTATACTAGCATGTGTGCCCGGCTTGCAACATATTATATACTAGCATGGGTGCCCGGCTTGCAACATATTATATACTAGCATGGGTTCCCGGCTTGCAACATATTATATACTAGCATGGGTGCCCGGCTTGCAACATATTATATACTAGCATGTGTGCCCGGCTTGCAACATATTATATACTAGCATGTGTGCCCGGCTTGCAACATATTATATACTAGCATGTGTGCCCGGCTTGCAACATATTATATACTAGCATGGGTTCCCGGCTTGCAACATATTATATACTAGCATGTGTGCCCGGCTTGCAACATATTATATACTAGCATGTGTTCCCGGCTTGCAACATATTATATACTAGCATGTGTGCCCGGCTTGCAACATATTATATACTAGCATGGTGGCCAGGCTTGCAACATATTATATACTAGCATGGGTGCCCGGCTTGCAACATATTATATACTAGCATGGGTTCCCGGCTTGCAACATATTATATACTAGCATGGGTGCCCGGCTTGCAACATATTATATACTAGCATGTGTGCCCGGCTTGCAACATATTATATACTAGCATGTGTGCCCGGCTTGCTACATGTTATATACTAGCATGTGTGCCCGGCTTGCAACATAGTATATACTAGCATGGGTGCCAGGCTTGCAACATAGTATATACTAGCATGGGTGCCAGGCTTGCAACATATTATATACTAGCATTGGTGCCTTGCTTGCAACATATTATATACTAGCAGGGGTGCCAGGCTTGCAACATATTATATACTAGCATGTGTGCCCGTCTTGCAACATATTATATACTAGCATGGGTTCCCGGCTTGCAACATATTATATACTAGCATGGGTGCCCGGCTTGCAACATATTATATACTAGCATGTGTGCCCGGCTTGCAACATATTGTATACTAGCATGTGTGCCCGGCTTGCAACATATTATATACTAGCATGGGTGCCCAGCTTGCAACATATTATATACTAGCATGTGTGCCCGGCTTGCAACATATTATATACTAGCATGTGTGCCCAGCTTGCAACATATTATATACTAGCATGTGTGCCGGCTTGCAACATATTATATACTAGCATGGGTTCCCGGCTTGCAACATATTATATACTAGCATGGGTGCCCGGCTTGCAACATATTATATACTAGCATGGGTTCCCGGCTTGCAACATATTATATACTAGCATGTGTGCATGGCTTGCAACATATTATATACTAGCATGTGTGCCCGGCTTGCAACATATTATATACTAGCATGTGTGCCCGGCTTGCAACATATTATATACTAGCATGGGTTCCCGGCTTGCAACATATTATATACTAGCATGTGTGCCCGGCTTGCAACATATTATATACTAGCATGTGTGCCCGGCTTGCAACATATTATATACTAGCATGTGTGCCCGGCTTGCAACATATTATATACTAGCATGGTGGCCAGGCTTGCAACATATTATATACTAGCATGGGTGCCCGGCTTGCAACATATTATATACTAGCAAGGGTTCCCGGCTTGCAACATATTATATACTAGCATGGGTGCCCGGGTTGCAACATATTATATACTAGCATGTGTGCCCGGCTTGCAACATATTATATACTAGCATGTGTGCCCGGCTTGAAACATATTATATACTAGCATGTGTGCCCGGTTTGCAACATATTATATACTAGCATGTGTTCCCGGCTTGCTACATATTATATACTAGCATGTGTGCCCGGCTTGCAACATATTATATACTAGCATGTGTGCCCAGCTTGCAACATATTATATACTAGCATGTGTGCCCGGCTTGCAACATATTATATACTAGCATGGGTTCCCGGCTTGCAACATATTATATACTAGCAAGGGTTCCCGGCTTGCAACATATTATATACTAGCATGTGTGCCTGGCTTGCAACATATTATATACTAACATGTGTGCCCGGCTGTCAAAATATATACTAGCATGGGTGTCAGGCTTGCAACATATTATATACTAGCATGGGTGCCCGGCTTGCAACATATTATATACTAGCATGGGTGCCAGGCTTGCAACATATTATATACTAGCATTGGTGCCAGGCTTGAAACATATTATATACTAGCATGGGTGTCAGGCTTGCAACATATTAAATACTGGCATGGGTGCCAGGCTTGCAACATAATTTATACTAGCATGGGTGCCCGGCTTGCAACATATTATATACTAGCCTGGGTGCCCGGCTTGCAACATATTATATACTAGCATGGGTGCCCGGCTTGCAACATATTATATACTAGCATGGGTGCCTGGCTTGCAACATATTATATACTAGCATGGGTTCCTGGCTTGCAACATATTATATACTAGCATGTGTGCCCGGCTTGCAAAATATATACTAGCATGGGTGTCAGGCTTGCAACATATTATATACTAGCATGGGTGCCCGGCTTGCAACATATTATATACTAGCAATGGTTCCAGGCTTGCAACATATTATATACTAGCATTGGTGCCAGGCTTGAAACATATTATATACTAGCATGGGTGTCAGGCTTGCAACATATTATATACTGGCATGGGTGCCAGGCTTTCAACATATTATATACTAGCATAGGTGCCAGGCTTGTAACATATTGTATACTAGCATGGGTTCCCGGCTTGCAACATATTATATACTAGCATAGGTGCCAGGCTTGCAACATATTATATACTAGCATGGGTTCCCGGCTTGCAACATATTATATACTAGCATAGGTGCCAGGCTTGTAACATATTATATACTAGCATGGGTTCCTGGCTTGCAACATATTATATACTAGCATGGTGGCTAGGCTTGCAACATATTATATACTAGCATGTGTGCCCGGCTTGCAACATATTATATACTAGCATGGTGGCCAGGCTTGCAACATATTATATACTAGCATGGGTGCCCGGCTTTCAACATATTATATACTAGCAGGGGTGCCAGGCTTGCAACATAGTATATACTAGCATGGGTGCCAGGCTTGCAACATATTATATACTAGCATTGGTGCCTTGCTTGCAACATATTATATACTAGCAGGGGTGCCAGGCTTGCAACATATTATATACTAGCATGTGTGCCCGGCTTGCAACATATTATATACTAGCATGGGTTCCCGGCTTGCAACATATTATATACTAGCATTGGTGCCTTGCTTGCAACATATTATATACTAGCAGGGGTGCCAGGCTTGCAACATATTATATACTAGCATGTGTGCCCGGCTTTCAACATATTATATACTAGCATGGGTTCCCGGCTTGCAACATATTATATACTAGCATGGGTGCCCGGCTTGCAACATATTATATACTAGCATGTGTGCCCGGCTTGCAACATATTATATACTAGCATGTGTGCCCGGCTTGCAACATATTATATACTAGCATGGGTGCCCGGCTTGCAACATATTATATACTAGCATGGGTTCCCGGCTTGCAACATATTATATACTAGCATGGGTGCCCGGCTTGCATCATATTATATACTAGCATGTGTGCCCGGCTTGCAACATATTATATACTAGCATGTGTGCCCGGCTTGCAACATATTATATACTAGCATGTGTGCCCGGCTTGCAACATATTATATACTAGCATGGGTTCCCGGCTTGCAACATATTATATACTAGCATGTGTGCCCGGCTTGCAACATATTATATACTAGCATGTGTTCCCGGCTTGCAACATATTATATACTAGCATGTGTGCCCGGCTTGCAACATATTATATACTAGCATGGTGGCCAGGCTTGCAACATATTATATACTAGCATGGGTGCCCGGCTTGCAACATATTATATACTAGCATGGGTTCCCGGCTTGCAACATATTATATACTAGCATGGGTGCCAGGCTTGCAACATATTATATACTAGCAGGGGTGCCAGGCTTGCAACATATTATATACTAGCATTGGTGCCATGTTTGCAATATATTATATACAAGCATGGGTGCCTGGCTTGCAACATAATGTATACTGGCATGGGAACCAGGCTTGCAACATATTATATACTAGCATGGGGTCATGGCTTGCAACATATTATATACTAGCATTCATGCCCGGCTTGCAACATATTATATACTAGCATGGGTGCCAGGCTTGCAACATATTATATACTTGCATTGGTGCCAGGCATGCAACATGTTATATACTAGCATGGGTGCCTGGCTTGCAACATATTATATACTAGCACGGGTGCCCGGCTTGCAACATATTATATACTTGCATGTGTGCCAGGCTTCCAACATATTATATAATAGCATTGGTGCCAGGCTTGCAAATATTTGTATACAAGCATTGGTGCCTGGCTTGCAACATATTATATACTAGCATGGGTGCCTGGCTTGCAACATAATATATACTAGCATGGGTGCCTTGCTTGCAACATATTATATACTAGCATGGGTGCCTGGCTTGCAACATATTATATACTAGCATGGGTGCCTTGCTTGCAACATATTATATACTAGCATGTGTGCCTGGCTTGCAACATATTATATACTAGCATGTGTGCCCGGCTTGCAAAATATATACTAGCATGGGTGTCAGGCTTGCAACATATTATATACTAGCATGGGTGCCCGGCTTGCAACATATTATATACTAGCATGGGTGCCAGGCTTGCAACATATTATATACTAGCATTGGTGCCAGGCTTGAAACATATTATATACTAGCATGGGTGTCAGGCTTGCAACATATTAAATACTGGCATGGGTGCCAGGCTTGCAACATAATTTATACTAGCATGGGTGCCCGGCTTGCAACATATTATATACTAGCATGGGTGCCCGGCTTGCAACATATTATATACTAGCATGGGTGCCCGGCTTGCAACATATTATATACTAGCATGGGTGCCTGGCTTGCAACATATTATATACTAGCATGGGTTCCCGGCTTGCAACATATTATATACTAGCATGTGTGCCCGGCTTGCAAAATATATACTAGCATGGGTGTCAGGCTTGCAACATATTATATACTAGCATGGGTGCCCGGCTTGCAACATATTATATACTAGCAATGGTGCCAGGCTTGCAACATATTATATACTAGCATTGGTGCCAGGCTTGAAACATATTATATACTAGCATGGGTGTCAGGCTTGCAACATATTATATACTGGCATGGGTGCCAGGCTTGCAACATATTATATACTAGCATAGGTGCCAGGCTTGTAACATATTATATACTAGCATGGGTTCCCGGCTTGCAACATATTATATACTAGCATAGGTGCCAGGCTTGCAACATATTATATACTAGCATGGGTTCCCGGCTTGCAACATATTATATACTAGCATAGGTGCCAGGCTTGTAACATATTATACACTAGCATGGGTTCCTGGCTTGCAACATATTATATACTAGCATGGTGGCTAGGCTTGCAACATATTATATACTAGCATGTGTGCCCGGCTTGCAACATATTATATACTAGCATGGTGGCCAGGCTTGCAACATATTATATACTAGCATGGGTGGCCGGCTTTCAACATATTATATACTAGCAGGGGTGCCAGGCTTGCAACATAGTATATACTAGCATGGGTGCCAGGCTTGCAACATATTATATACTAGCATTGGTGCCTTGCTTGCAACATATTATATACTAGCAGGGGTGCCAGGCTTGCAACATATTATATACTAGCATGTGTGCCCGGCTTGCAACATATTATATACTAGCATGGGTTCCCGGCTTGCAACATATTATATACTAGCATGGGTGCCCGGCTTGCAACATATTATATACTAGCATGTGTGCCCGGCTTGCAACATATTATATACTAGCATGTGTGCCCGGCTTGCAACATATTATATACTAGCATGTGTGCCCGGCTTGCAACATATTATATACTAGCATGGGTTCCCGGCTTGCAACATATTATATACTAGCATGTGTGCCCGGCTTGCAACATATTATATACTAGCATGTGTGCCCGGCTTGCAACATATTATATACTAGCATGTGTGCCCGGCTTGCAACATATTATATACTAGCATGGTGGCCAGGCTTGCAACATATTATATACCAGCATGGGTGCCCGGCTTGCAACATATTATATACTAGCATGGGTTCCCGGCTTGCAACATATTATATACTAGCATGGGTGCCCGGCTTGCAACATATTATATACTAGCATGTGTGCCCGGCTTGCAACATATTATATACTAGCATGTGTGCCCGGCTTGCAACATATTATATACTAGCATGTGTGCCCGGCTTGCAACATATTATATACTAGCATGGGTTCCCGGCTTGCAACATATTATATACTAGCATGTGTGCCCGGCTTGCAACATATTATATACTAGCATGTGTGCCCGGCTTGCAACATATTATATACTAGCATGTGTGCCCGGCTTGCAACATATTATATACTAGCATGGTGGCCAGGCTTGCACCATATTATATACTAGCATGGGTGCCCGGCTTGCAACATATTATATACTAGCATGGGTTCCCGGCTTGCAACATATTATATACTAGCATGGGTGCCCGGCTTGCAACATATTATATACTAGCATGTGTGCCCGGCTTGCAACATATTATATACTAGCATGTGTGCCCGGCTTGCAACATATTATATACTAGCATGTGTGCCCGGCTTGCAACATATTATATACTAGCATGGGTTCCAGGCTTGCAACATAGTATATACTAGCATGGGTGCCAGGCTTGCAACATATTATATACTAGCATTGGTGCCTTGCTTGCAACATATTATATACTAGCAGGGGTGCCAGGCTTGCAACATATTATATACTAGCATGTGTGCCCGTCTTGCAACATATTATATACTAGCATGGGTTCCCGGCTTGCAACATATTATATACTAGCATGGGTGCCCGGCTTGCAACATATTATATACTAGCATGTGTGCCCGGCTTGCAACATATTATATACTAGCATGTGTGCCCGGCTTGCAACATATTATATACTAGCATGTGTGCCCGGCTTGCAACATATTATATACTAGCATGGGTTCCCGGCTTGCAACATATTATATACAAGCATGTGTGCCCGGCTTGCAACATATTATATACTAGCATGTGTGCCCGGCTTGCAACATATTATATACTAGCATGTGTGCCCGGCTTGCAACATATTATATACTAGCATGGTGACCAGGCTTGCAACATATTATATACTAGCATGGGTGCCCGGCCTTCAACATATTATATACTAGCATGGGTTCCCGGCTTGCAACATATTATATACTAGCATTGGTGCCCGGCTTGCAACATATTATATACTAGCATGTGTGCCCGGCTTGCAACATATTATATACTAGCATGTGTGCCCGGCTTGCAACATATTATATACTAGCATGTGTGCCCGGCTTGCAACATATTATATACTAGCATGGGTTCCCGGCTTGCAACATATTATATACTAGCATGGGTGCCCGGCTTGCAACATATTATATACTAGCATGGGTTCCCGGCTTGCAACATATTATATACTAGCATGTGTGCCCGGCTTGCAACATATTATATACTAGCATGTGTGCCCGGCTTGCAACATATTATATACTAGCATGTGTGCCCGGCTTGCAACATATTAAATACTAGCATGGGTTCCCGGCTTGCAACATATTATATACTAGCATGTGTGCCCGGCTTGCAACATATTATATACTAGCATGTGTGCCCGGCTTGCAACATATTATATACTAGCATGTGTACCCGGCTTGCAACATATTATATACTAGCATGGTGGCCAGGCTTGCAACATATTATATACTAGCATGGGTTCCCGGCTTGCAACATATTATATACTAGCATGGGTGCCCGGCTTGCAACATATTATATACTAACATGTGTGCCCGGCTTGCAACATATTATATACTAGCATGTGTGCCCGGCTTGCAACATATTATATACTAGCATGTGTGCCCGGCTTGCAACATATTATATACTAGCATGGGTTCCCGGCTTGCAACATATTATATACTAGCATGGGTTCCCGGCTTGCAACATATTATATACTAGCATGTGTGCCCGGCTTGCAACATATTATATACTAGCATGTGTGCCCGGCTTGCAACATATTATATACTAGCATGGTGGCCAGGCTTGCAACATATTATATACTAGCATGGGTGCCCGGCCTTCAACATATTATATACTAGCATGGGTTCCCGGCTTGCAACATATTATATACTAGCATGGGTGCCCGGCTTGCAACATATTATATACTAGCATGTGTGCCCGGCTTGCAACATATTATATACTAGCATGTGTGCCCGGCTTGCAACATATTATATACTAGCATGTGTGCCCGGCTTGCAACATATTATATACTAGCATGGTGGCCAGGCTTGCAACATATTATATACTAGCATGGGTGCCCGGCCTTCAACATATTATATACTAGCATGGGTGCCCGGCTTGCAACATATTATATACTAGCATGGGTTCCCGGCTTGCAACATATTATATACTAGCATGGGTGCCCGGCTTGCAACATATTATATACTAGCATGTGTGCCCGGCTTGCAACATATTATATACTAGCATGTGTGCCCGGCTTGCAACATATTATATACTAGCATGTGTGCCCGGCTTGCAACATATTATATACTAGCATGGGTTCCCGGCTTGCAACATATTATATACTAGCATGTGTGCCCGGCTTGCAACATATTATATACTAGCATGTGTGCCCGGCTTGCAACATATTATATACTAGCATGTGTGCCCGGCTTGCAACATATTATATACTAGCATGGTGGCCAGGCTTGCAACATATTATATACTAGCATGGGTGCCCGGCTTGCAACATATTATATACTAGCATGGGTTCCCGGCTTGCAACATATTATATACTAGCATGGGTTCCCGGCTTGCAACATATTATATACTAGCATGTGTGCCCGGCTTGCAACATATTATATACTAGCATGTGTGCCCGGCTTGCAACATATTATATACTAGCATGGGTTCCCGGCTTGCAACATATTATATACTAGCATGGGTTCCCGGCTTGCAACATATTATATACTAGCATGTGTGCCCGGCTTGCAACATATTAAATACTGGCATGGGTGCCAGGCTTGCAACATAATTTATACTAGCATGGGTGCCCGGCTTGCAACATATTATATACTAGCATGGGTGCCCGGCTTGCAACATATTATATACTAGCATGGGTGCCCGGCTTGCAACATATTATATACTAGCATGGGTGCCTGGCTTGCAACATATTATATACTAGCATGGGTGCCTGGCTTGCAACATATTATATACTAGCATGTGTGCCCGGCTTGCAAAATATATACTAGCATGGGTGTCAGGCTTGCAACATATTATATACTAGCATGGGTGCCCGGCTTGCAACATATTATATACTAGCAATGGTGCCAGGCTTGCAACATATTATATACTAGCATTGGTGCCAGGCTTGAAACATATTATATACTAGCATGGGTGTCAGGCTTGCAACATATTATATACTGGCATAGGTGCCAGGCTTGCAACATATTATATACTAGCATAGGTGCCAGGCTTGTAACATATTATATACTAGCATGGGTTCCCGGCTTGCAACATATTATATACTAGCATAGGTGCCAGGCTTGCAACATATTATATACTAGCATGGGTTCCCGGCTTGCAACATATTATATACTAGCATAGGTGCCAGGCTTGTAACATATTATATACTAGCATGGGTTCCTGGCTTGCAACATATTATATACTAGCATGGTGGCTAGGCTTGCAACATATTATATACTAGCATGTGTGCCCGGCTTGCAACATATTATATACTAGCATGGTGGCCAGGCTTGCAACATATTATATACTAGCATGGGTGCCCGGCTTTCAACATATTATATACTAGCAGGGGTGCCAGGCTTGCAACATAGTATATACTAGCATGGGTGCCAGGCTTGCAACATATTATATACTAGCATTGGTTCCTTGCTTGCAACATATTATATACTAGCAGGGGTGCCAGGCTTGCAACATATTATATACTAGCATGTGTGCCCGGCTTGCAACATATTATATACTAGCATGGGTTCCCGGCTTGCAACATATTATATACTAGCATGGATGCCCGGCTTGCAACATATTATATACTAGCATGTGTGCCCGGCTTGCAACATATTATATACTAGCATGTGTGCCCGGCTTGCAACATATTATATACTAGCATGTGTGCCCGGCTTGCAACATATTATATACTAGCATGGGTTCCCGGCTTGCAACATATTATATACTAGCATGTGTGCCCGGCTTGCAACATATTATATACTAGCATGTGTGCCCGGCTTGCAACATATTATATACTAGCATGTGTGCCCGGCTTGCAACATATAATATACTAGCATGGTGGCCAGGCTTGCAACATATTATATACTAGCATGGGTGCCCGTCTTGCAACATATTATATACTAGCATGGGTTCCCGGCTTGCAACATATTATATACTAGCATGGGTGCCCGGCTTGCAACATATTATATACTAGCATGTGTGCCCGGCTTGCAACATATTATATACTAGCATGTGTGCCCGGCTTGCAACATATTATATACTAGCATGTGTGCCCGGCTTGCAACATATTATATACTAGCATGGGTTCCCGGCTTGCAACATATTATATACTAGCATGTGTGCCCGGCTTGCAACATATTATATACTAGCATGTGTGCCCGGCTTGCAACATATTATATACTAGCATGTGTGCCCGGCTTGCAACATATTATATACTAGCATGGTGGCTAGGCTTGCAACATATTATATACTAGCATGGGTGCCCGGCTTGCAACATATTATATACTAGCATGGGTTCCAGGCTTGCAACATATTATATACTAGCATGGGTGCCCGGCTTGCAACATATTATATACTAGCATGTGTGCCCGGCTTGCAACATATTATATACTAGCATGTGTGCCCGGCTTGCAACATATTATATACTAGCATGTGTGCCCGGCTTGCAACATATTATATACTAGCATGGGTTCCCGGCTTGCAACATATTATATACTAGCATGTGTGCCCGGCTTGCAACATATTATATACTAGCATGTGTGCCCGGCTTGCAACATATTATATACTAGCATGTGTGCCCGGCTTGCAACATATAATATACTAGCATTGTGGCCAGGCTTGCAACATATTATATACTAGCATGGGTGCCCGGCCTTCAACATATTATATACTAGCATGGGTTCCCGGCTTGCAACATATTATATACTAGCATTGGTGCCCGGCTTGCAACATATTATATACTAGCATGTGTGCCCGGCTTGCAACATATTATATACTAGCATGTGTGCCCGGCTTGCAACATATTATATACTAGCATGTGTGCCCGGCTTGCAACATATTATATACTAGCATGGGTTCCCGGCTTGCAACATATTATATACTAGCATGGGTGCCCGGCTTGCAACATATTATATACTAGCATGGGTTCCCGGCTTGCAACATATTATATACTAGCATGTGTGCCCGGCTTGCAACATATTATATACTAGCATGTGTGCCCGGCTTGCAACATATTATATACTAGCATGTGTGCCCGGCTTGCAACATATTATATACTAGCATGGGTTCCCGGCTTGCAACATATTATATACTAGCATGTGTGCCCGGCTTGCAACATATTATATACTAGCATGTGTGCCCGGCTTGCAACATATTATATACTAGCATGTGTACCCGGCTTGCAACATATTATATACTAGCATGGTGGCCAGGCTTGCAACATATTATATACTAGCATGGGTTCCCGGCTTGCAACATATTATATACTAGCATGGGTGCCCGGCTTGCAACATATTATATACTAGCATGTGTGCCCGGCTTGCAACATATTATATACTAGCATGTGTGCCCGGCTTGCAACATATTATATACTAAGATGTGTGCCCGGCTTGCAACATATTATATACTAGCATGGGTTCCCGGCTTGCAACATATTATATACTAGCATGGGTTCCCGGCTTGCAACATATTATATACTAGCATGTGTGCCCGGCTTGCAACATATTATATACTAGCATGTGTGCCCGGCTTGCAACATATTATATACTAGCATGTGTGCCCGGCTTGCAACATATTATATACTAGCATTGGTTCCCGGCTTGCAACATATTATATACTAGCATGGGTTCCCGGCTTGCAACATATTATATACTAGCATGTGTGCCCGGCTTGCAACATATTATATACTAGCATGTGTGCCCGGCTTGCAACATATTATATACTAGCATGGGTTCCCGGCTTGCAACATATTATATACTAGCATGGGTTCCCGGCTTGCAACATATTATATACTAGCATGTGTGCCCGGCTTGCAACATATTAAATACTGGCATGGGTGCCAGGCTTGCAACATAATTTGTACTAGCATGGGTGCCCGGCTTGCAACATATTATATACTAGCATGGGTTCCCGGCTTGCAACATATTATATACTAGCATGTGTGCCCGGCTTGCAACATATTATATACTAGCATGGGTGCCTGGCTTGCAACATATTATATACTAGCATGGGTGCCTGGCTTGCAACATATTATATACTAGCATGTGTGCCCGGCTTGCAAAATATATACTAGCATGGGTGTCAGGCTTGCAACATATTATATACTAGCATGGGTGCCCGGCTTGCAACATATTATATACTAGCAATGGTGCCAGGCTTGCAACATATTATATACTAGCATTGGTGCCAGGCTTGAAACATATTATATACTAGCATGGGTGTCAGGCTTGCAACATATTATATACTGGCATGGGTGCCAGGCTTGCAACATATTATATACTAGCATAGGTGCCAGGCTTGTAACATATTATATACTAGCATGGGTTCCCGGCTTGCAACATATTATATACTAGCATAGGTGCCAGGCTTGTAACATATTATATACTAGCATGGGTTCCTGGCTTGCAACATATTATATACTAGCATGGTGGCTAGGCTTGCAACATATTATATACTAGCATGTGTGCCCGGCTTGCAACATATTATATACTAGCATGGTGGCCAGGCTTGCAACATATTATATACTAGCATGGGTGTCCGGCTTTCAACATATTATATACTAGCAGGGGTGCCAGGCTTGCAACATAGTATATACTAGCATGGGTGCCAGGCTTGCAACATATTATATACTAGCATTGGTTCCTTGCTTGCAACATATTATATACTAGCAAGGGTGCCAGGCTTGCAACATATTATATACTAGCATGTGTGCCCGGCTTGCAACATATTATATACTAGCATGGGTTCCCGGCTTGCAACATATTATATACTAGCATGGGTGCCCGGCTTGCAACATATTATATACTAGCATGTGTGCCCGGCTTGCAACATATTATATACTAGCATGTGTGCCCGGCTTGCAACATATTATATACTAGCATGTGTGCCCGGCTTGCAACATATTATATACTAGCATGGGTTCCCGGCTTGCAACATATTATATACTAGCATGTGTGCCTAGCTTGCAACATATTATATACTAGCATGTGTGCCCGGCTTGCAACATATTATATACTAGCATGTGTGCCCGGCTTGCAACATATTATATACTAGCATGGTGGCCAGGCTTGCAACATATTATATACTAGCATGGGTGCCCGTCTTGCAACATATTATATACTAGCATGGGTTCCCGGCTTGCAACATATTATATACTAGTATGGGTGCCCGGCTTGCAACATATGATATACTAGCATGTGTGCCCGGCTTGCAACATATTATATACTAGCATGTGTGCCCGGCTTGCAACATATTATATACTAGCATGTGTGCCCGGCTTGCAACATATTATATACTAGCATGGGTTCCCGGCTTGCAACATATTATATACTAGCATGTGTGCCCGGCTTGCAACATATTATATACTAGCATGTGTGCCCGGCTTGCAACATATTATATACTAGCATGTGTGCCCGGCTTGCAACATATTATATACTAGCATGGTGGCTAGGCTTGCAACATATTATATACTAGCATGGGTGCCCGGCTTGCAACATATTATATACTAGCATGGGTTCCCGGCTTGCAACATATTATATACTAGCATGGGTGCCCGGCTTGCAACATATTATATACTAGCATGTGTGCCCGGCTTGCAACATAGTATATACTAGCATGTGTGCCCGGCTTGCAACAAATTATATACTAGCATGTGTGCCCGGCTTGCAACATATTATATACTAGCATGGGTTCCAGGCTTGCAACATAGTATATACTAGCATGGGTGCCAGGCTTGCAACATATTATATACTAGCATTTATGCCTTGCTTGCAACATATTATATACTAGCAGGCGTGCCAGGCTTGCAACATATTATATACTAGCATGTGTGCCCGTCTTGCAACATATTATATACTAGCATGGGTCCCGGCTTGCAACATATTATATACTAGCATGGGTGCCCGGCTTGCAACATATTATATACTAGCATGTGTGCCCGGCTTGCAACATATTATATACTAGCATGTGTGCCCGGCTTGCAACATATTATATACTAGCATGTGTGCCCGGCTTGCAACATATTATATACTAGCATGGGTTCCCGGCTTGCAACATATTATATACTAGCATGTGTGCCCGGCTTGCAACATATTATATACTAGCATGTGTGCCCGGCTTGCAACATATTATATACTAGCATGTGTGCCCGGCTTGCAACATATTATATACTAGCATGGTGGCCAGGCTTGCAACATATTATATACTAGCATGGGTGCCCGGCCTTCAACATATTATATACTAGCATGGGTTCCCGGCTTGCAACATATTATATACTAGCATTGGTGCCCGGCTTGCAACATATTATATACTAGCATGTGTGCCCGGCTTGCAACATATTATATACTAGCATGTGTGCCCGGCTTGCAACATATTATATACTAGCATGTGTGCCCGGCTTGCAACATATTATATACTAGCATGGGTTCCCGGCTTGCAACATATTATATACTAGCATGGGTGCCCGGCTTGCAACATATTATATACTAGCATGGGTTCCCGGCTTGCAACATATTATATACTAGCATGTGTGCCCGGCTTGCAACATATTATATACTAGCATGTGTGCCCGGCTTGCAACATATTATATACTAGCATGTGTGCCCGGCTTGCAACATATTATATACTAGCATGGGTTCCCGGCTTGCAACATATTATATACTAGCATGTGTGCCCGGCTTGCAACATATTATATACTAGCATGTGTGCCCGGCTTGCAACATATTATATACTAGCATGTGTACCCGGCTTGCAACATATTATATACTAGCATGGTGGCCAGGCTTGCAACATATTATATACTAGCATGGGTACCCGGCTTGCAACATATTATATACTAGCATGGGTTCCCGGCTTGCAACATATTATATACTAGCATGGGTGCCCGGCTTGCAACATATTATATACTAGCATGTGTGCCCGGCTTGCAACATATTATATACTAGCATGTGTGCCCGGCTTGCAACATATTATATACTAGCATGTGTGCCCGGCTTGCAACATATTATATACTAGCATGGGTTCCCGGCTTGCAACATATTATATACTAGCATGGGATCCCGGCTTGCAACATATTATATACTAGCATGTGTGCCCGGCTTGCAACATATTATATACTAGCATGTGTGCCCGGTTTGCAACATATTATATACTAGCATTAGTGCCCGGCTTGCAACATATTATATACTAGCATTGGTTCCCGGCTTGCAACATATTATATACTAGCATGGGTTCCCGGCTTGCAACATATTATATACTAGCATGTGTGCCCGGCTTGCAACATATTATATACTAGCATGTGTGCCCGGCTTGCAACATATTATATACTAGCATGTGTGCCCGGCTTGCAACATATTATATACTAGCATGGGTTCCCGGCTGTCAACATATTATATACTAGCATGGGTTCCCGGCTTGCAACATATTATATACTAGCATGTGTGCCCGGCTTGCAACATATTATATACTAGCATGTGTGCCCGGCTTGCAACATATTATATACTGGCATGTGTGCCCGGCTTGCAACATATTATATACTAGCATGGGTTCCCGGCTTGCAACATATTATATACTAGCATGGGTTCCCGGCTTGCAACATATTATATACTAGCATGTGTGCCCGGCTTGCAACATATTATATACTAGCATGTGTGCCCGGCTTGCAACATATTATATACTAGCATGGGTTCCCGGCTTGAAACATATTATATACTAGCATGGGTGCCGGCGTGCAACATATTATATACTAGCAGGGGTGCCAGGCTTGCAACATATTATATACTTGCATGGGTGCCTGGCTTGCAACATATTATATACTAGCATGTGTGCCCGGCTTGCAACATATTATATACTAGCATGGGTTCTCGGCGTGCAACATATTATATACTAGCATGTGTGCCCGGCTTGCAACATATTATATACTAGCAGGGGTGCCAGGCTTGCAACATATTATATACTAGCATGGATGCCCGGCTTGCAACATATTATATACTAGTATGGGTACCAGGCTTACAACATTCTTTCTGAGGGAAAGAGGTTGCAAGGAAGAGAAAAGAGCATCCCCCACTAGGCTACGAAGTCTGTTTTGAACCCTGCAAGGGGAGGATGAGATCTTCTAAGCAGCTCCTGCCCAGATGTGACAGCAATACTCCATTCTTGAACGTACCTGGCTCTCATATAGGTAGAGAATTGCATCAGCTGATAGGTATCTACTGGATCGATGGACGGATCCCATTATTTTTTCAGCGACCTTGCCAACGGATTTGATATACGTATTCCATTTCAGATCAGGTGTAAAGGTGAAGCCCAGAATCTTCTCAAAACATGGAGCCCCCCCCCCCAAGATGAGAGCCATCTATTTCAATTGATGCCAGATGGGGATCAGAACGTTGATGATGTAAGCTTGGTTTTGGATGCATTAAAAGTAACCTGCCACTTTTTTCTCCATTGTACCACAGAGGAGAGAGAATCAGAGAGAACTTGGTTGTTTATGGCTTTTGATGTACTGCCATAGATAGTAGTGTCGTCAGCAAAAATGTCTACGAATGATCTAAGGATATGATTTGGAAGATCATTGATGTAGATCGGGAAGACAGTTGGACCCAGGATGAACTCCTGGGGGACTCCAGCATTAATACTATCAGTTTCTGATTTCTGCCCATCACTCATTACTCTTATGAACCTATCAGCAAGAAATGATTTAATAAAATGCTTTATATGTCAAGAGCAATTTTTTTTATTTTTTACATGGAAGTCACCACTTATCAAGGCCCGGAGGCTACTTGGGGATAAGGGTTATTGCATGTACAGTAATCAAGGGGATAATATTTTAGCAATCGTTAGTAATGGAGATTTTATAAAGTGGATTAGTTAAGGGGGGGTATCAGGAATTTGTTTATGTTGGACTTGAAGACATCCAAGTTGTAGGCAGGTGGGAAACAGGCAAACGGAAGAGAGTTCCACAGATGTGCTCTTCTAAGAAAGAAGTTTTGTTCATGGAATCTACATTTTGATTTAGGCACAGATAAAGAGTGGGGAAAATTATTGACAGTGGTTTCAGTTAGACGGGTGTTTTTCGTGAAAGATTGGCGAGGGGGGACCAGCGATTCGTGCTCGGACTAGTACTTCCCATTGAAGTAACGATAAAACAAAGACAGGCTCACAACGTCTCTTCTGCTGGAGAGAGGTTGCATCCCCCACTAGGCTACAAAGTCTATTTTGCACTCTGTCAAGGTAGGATAGACTGGTTTTAGCAGTCCCTGCCCAAATATGGCAGCAGTACTCCATTCTTGGACGAACTAGGCTTTTATATAGATAGAGAATTGCATCAGCAGTGAGATATCTACTGGAGCAGTAGAAGGATTTTACCATTTTTCCAGCGACCTTGGCAACAGATTTGATTACACGTTCCATTTCAGATCAGGAGTAAAGATCAATCCCAGAAGCTTGTCAAAACATGGAGCCTCCCCAAGATTAGAGCCATCCATTTCAATTGATGCCAGATGGGGATCAGAGCGTTGATGATGTAAAGATAGGAGCTTGGTTTAAGATGCATTAAAAGTGACCAGCCACTTGTTTCCCCATTGTACCACACACTCAAGATCAGAGGAGAGAGAATCAGAGAGAACTTTGTCATTTATGGCCTTAGATGTGCTACCATAGATTGTAGTGTCATCAGCATAAATGTCTATGAATGATGTATGGATGTGTTTTGGGAGATCATTGATGTAGATCAGGAAGAGTTGGGCCCAGGATGGAGCCTTGAGGGCCACCAGCATTAATACTGTGGCCTTCTGATTTCAGCCCATCAACAACTACTCTTATGAGCCTATCAGAGAGAAATGATTTAATAATTGAGAAGCCATTTCCAGTTATACTGTAGCTGGAAATCTTGTGAAGTAGGCCGTTATGCCATACTTTATTGAAGGCCTTTGATATGTCAAGAGCAATTGCCCTAAAAAGGAAACCTTTGTCAAGAGATTCACTAATCCTATGAGATATAACTGTTAGCACATCTGCTGTAGATCTCGCAGAACGGAAACCATATTGCATGTCACTAAGGAGGTTATTTCTGTTGAGATGGTTGACTACTTCTTTATTTAATATGGATTCCAACAACTTACTCATGACACACAGGAGACTTATTGGTCTGTACTGAGAGGGAGATGAGCTGTCACCTGAATTCTTAAATACAGGGCATACTGATGAGGTTTTCCAGGGTGTTGAGAAGCATTTCTCCTTAAGACAATGCTTAAACAGTATAATAGCAAGTTCTGGTTGAAGCTTTTTCAACACTGTAATTGGAATGCCGTCAGGACCAGTTGCTTTACTGGAATCAAGGTTCTTGGTTAGCTTGGTGACATCAAGCACAGACATTTGTGTGTTACTTAGCGTGTTGTCTGTTATAGGAGGAAATATGGGGAGTTGATGGCCTTCATCGCATAGGGTAGAATTAGCTGCAAAGTTCTTGACAAATAGTTTGGCTTTGTCTGAGCTGACAAGATGACCTCAGGTCCATTGCTGATGGTTGGGATAGAACACACGCTTCTGTTCATGTTCCTGTTGGCTATATGCCAAAACTGGTGGGAACAAAGCCGTTGCTCAGCTACTTTGGATTTAATGGACTGAGCATATAGCTCTCTTGCATGTTTTATTACTCTTTTACAGTGGTTGCTGGCAGTTCTGAAAGTAACTTTAGTCTCAATACATCTATTACGTTGGTAGCTATGGAAAAAGTGATTTCTGTGCGCGATGGCTGCAGCACATTCTGGTGAGATCCATGGCTGGCTGTTAAGTTTTTGTTGGAATTTTTTGGATGGTATGAATCGGTCTATGCCTACAATTAACCATTCTTTTTAAACATGGAATGCAGAGTTAGATCAGATATAAATGTACAGAAGCTGTCCCAGTCTGCCATAGAGTATCGATATACAGCACAGTGGAGAGGTACATCTGAAGACTTATTACATTTCATTTTTATCTTAATTGATACAACCGAGTGGTTGGAAGATCCCAGAGGAGATAGAACGGAACATAAATATAGGTCAGGGGAAGTTATGAGAAAAAGGTCTAGAAGGCTTGCATACTGAGCGGTAGTATCGGGCACACGGTTTGGTTCATGAACAATCTGAATGAGGTCATAAGCAATGAAAAATCATGACAGAACCTCCCCTCATCATCTGTCTTGTTTGAGTGGGTCAGCCATTGCACATTGTGGACATTGAAGTCACTGCAGATGTGAATATTAGCCGAAGGATGAGCAGATAGGATGTGGTCAATTTTCTTAGATATGCTCTCCAAGATAATAACTCCGCTGTTGTGGGGGCAATAGTGGGCAAATATAAATGCAGTGGTGTAAGCAAGTGCAACCCGGAAGTATATTTAAGGCAAATTAGGGTCTTCTCTGGAGATATCCCTACCACATGGAAAGCCATCTTTAATGTAGGCACATATTCTATGCTGATGGCGATCTTGGTGGTCAGATTTAAATGCTAAGTTAGAGTATACTTTAATTATGAACTCATCTAGGGAAGTGGTTGGCCCTATGCCAGTTTCTCTTAGGAATAATATGTCCGGTTTCGTCTCCTGCAATTGGGTTTCAACCGCTGGAAAGTTTGAATGTAGACCCCTGATGTTGGAGAAAGAGACATAGGAGTAGGGGCTACGTTGCAGGATGGGGTTCTAGGTTTGTTCATGTTTTTTTCTGGAGATAATTCATATTGAGATTTTGGGATTTGTGGAACAAGTCGACAGACTTGGTTAGAGCAGGTTAGAAAGGGAAAGTAAGAGAAAAAGATTGGAAATTTTTTTTTTTTGTAGCACATGATAAGATAAAGCCGTAACAATTAACCACTAATATGGTATCGAGAGGCCCCTCCAGAAACAACTGCATGGTCCAGAATCCATTCACCAAATGGCAATACAGCAGCCCCAGTACTTTGCACCTGTTGATAGGACAGCCTCCTTAGTGGTTAATCCAAGGTTCGGGTCCCTGATTATCACGCGGGTAACGTCAGCCCAGATGAAACATTTACCTCCAGCACCCTTACTAGTGACATGACCACAAGCAGAGACATAGAAACAGAAATTTTCCGACATCTCAGGCTACTCTTTACAAACTACTACCTACCTGGAAAGCAGCTTTTTCTTCACCCTTTGTCAGAAAAATCATTCATTGGAAATGAGGACTGAAGGACAAAAAAGGAGAAGCGAGAGTTACTGGAGCTGCTGATAACACATCCAAGTGCATTATATACTCTCCATTTAAAAAAAAAATGGAAAGGTTAAAAATAAAAAATTTAAAAATAGAAAGGTTAGAGATAAAAAGGTTAGAAAAAAAAAATTAGGTACGAGGGACTTATTAATATCTACTTAATATGTCCTTTGCTCCATAAGAAATAAATGTTCTGAAACTAAAGCTGTCTTTAAGACTGCCAAGAAATACTACAAAAGGATTATAAAAACTGTAATGCCCTAGAAAGGAAGCCTCTGTTGAGAGTTTCATTAATCCTATGAGAAATAACTGTAAGCAGATCCGCCGTAGATCTAGCAGAATGGAAACCATATTGCATGTCACTAAGAAGGTTATTTTTGCTGAGGTGTTTATTGTTTTTTTTTACATCGGCATAAGCACATTATCAAGGCCAAGAGGCCACTAGAGGATACGGGTTAAAGAGGATACAGTAGAAATTGGACATTATAGTAATCGTTAGTAGTAGAAATTCGGTAAATTTGTTAACTTATATGGAATGACTCATCAAAAACTCGTTTCGTTAGACTTGAAGACAACCATATTGTAGTCAGCTGGAAAGCAGGAAAACGGAAGATTATTCCATAGGCGAGCAGTTCTAAGAAAGAAGCTTTGCTCATGGAATCTACATTTAGGTTTAGGCACAGATAAAGAGTGGGGGAAATTAGTTATAGTGTTTTCTGCTAGACGAGTGTTTCTTGTGAAAGTTTGGCAAAGGAGGACCATAGATTGGAGCTCAGTTGAGCACTTGCAATGAAAATAGCGATAAAGCAGAGAAAACTTGCAACATCTCTTTTGTGAGAAAGAGGTTGCAGGGAAGAGAACAGGACATCTTCTACGAGGCTACAAAGTCTATTTTGAACTCTATCAAGGCAGCATAAGTCCTTTCTAGCAGCTCCTGCTCAAATGTGGCAATAGTACTCCATCCTTGGACGTACCTGGCTCTTATATAGATAGAGAATTGGATCAGCAGTGAGATATTTACTGGATCGATAGAAGGATACTACCATTTTTCAAGCGGCCTTGGCAACGGATTTAATGCATGTGTTCCATTTCAGATCAGGAGTAAAGGTAAAGCCCAGAAGCTTGTCAAAACATGAGGCCTCCCTAAAGACGAGAGCCATTCATTTCAGTTGATGCCAGATGGGGATCAGAGCATTGATGATGTAAAGATAGAAGCTTGATTTTAGATGCATTAAAAGTAACAAGTCATCTCTTTCCCCATTGTACCACTTGCTCAAGATCAGAGGAGAGAGAATCAGAGGGAACTTGGTCGTTTACAGTCTTAGATATGCTACTATAGATGGTAGTGTCATCAGCATAAATGTCTATGAATGATGTAAGGATGTGACTTGGAAGATCATTAATGTAGATCAGGAAGAGAGTTGGGCCCAGGATGGACCCCAGAGGGACTCTAGCATTAATACTGTGAGCTATTGAGCCTATCAACCACTACTCTTATGAGCCTATCAGAGAGAAATGATTTAATAATTGAGAAGACATTTCCAGCTATACTGTAGCTGGAGATCTTGTGAAGTAAACTTTGATGCCATACTCTATCAAATTAGATATGTCAAGAGCAATTGACCTAGAAAGGTAGCCTCCATCAAGAGATTCACTAATCCTATGAGATATAACTGTAAGCACATCTGCTGTAGATCTAGCAGAACGGAAACCATATTGTGTGTCACTAAGAAGGTTATTTTTGCTGAGATGTTTGATTAATTCTCTATTTAACACAGATTCCAGCAACTTACTCATGACGCACAGGAGACTTATTGGTCTGTACTAAGAGGGAGAGGAGCGATCTCCTGAATTCTTAAATACAGGGCATATTGATGATATTTTCCAGGGTGATTAGAAGCAATTCTCCTTAAGACAATGCTTAAACAGTTTTGTAAGTATGGGAACTAGTTCTGGTGGAAGTCTTTTGAGTACTATAATTGGAATCAAGGTTTTTGATTAGCTTTGCAACATCACGCACATTTGTATGTCACATAGCGTGTTTTCTGATGCAGGAGGAAATATGGGGGGTTGGTGGCCTGGATCGCATAGAGTAGAATTAGTTGCAAAGTTTTTGGCAATGAGTTTGGCTTTTTCTGATACTGATGAGGTTACCTCAGGTCAATTGATGATGGTTGGGATAGAGCACACACTTCTGTTCAGGATCCTGTTTGCTATTTGACAAAACTGATGGGAACCAAACCGCTGCTCAGCAACTTTGCACCTGACAGACTGAGAATACAACTCTCTCACATTCTTTATTACTTTCTTACAATGATTGCTGGCTGTCCTGAAAGCGGTTTTAGTCTCAGTACATCTATTACGTTGGAAGCAATGGAAAAAGTGATTTCTGTGCTTAATGGCAGCAGCACATTCTGGAGAAAATCATAGCTGGCTGTTAGAATTTTACTGGAATTTTTTCGAGGGTATGAAACGGTCTATACTTACAATTAACCATTCGGTCAGGTCTGTTACTATAGAGGACACATCCTTTTTAAACATGGAATGCAGAGGTAGATTAGATATAAATGAACAGAAGCTATCCCAGTCAGCCATAGTGTATCGATATACTGTATGATGGAGAGGTACGTCTGGCGACTTATTATATTTCATTTTTATCTTAATTGATACAACAGAGTGGTCGGAAGATCCTAGTGGAGACAGAACAGAAGATGAACATAGCTCAGGGCAAGTTGTGAGGAAAAGATCTTGCATACTGACTGTCAGTATCGGGCACACGGGTGAGTTCACACACAATCTGAATCTCAATGGAGAAATCGTGACAGAACCTCCCCTCATTATCTGTCTTGTTTGAGTGGGTTACCCATACCACATTGTGAACATTGAAGTCTCTACAGACGTGAATGTTACCTGAAGGATGAGCAGATAGGATGTGGTCAATTTTCTCAGATATGCTCTTAAAGATAGTAACTCCACTGTTATAGGGGTGATAGAGAGTAAATATAAACACAGTTGTGTAAGCTAGTGCAACCTGGAAGCACATATAGGGTAATTTAGGATCTTCTCGAGAGATGTCCTTACCACATAGGAAGCTATCTTTAATGTAGGCACATATTCTATGCTGATGGCGATCTTGGGGGTCCGATTTAGATGTTAAGTATCCTCTAATTCCAAACTTTTCTAGGTAGAAATAGTTGGTGTAATACCAGTTTCGCTTTGGAATAATAGGTCTGGTTTAGTCTCCTGTAATTGGGTTTCAACTTCTAATGTTGGAGAAGGATACATAGTAGTGGGGGTCTACATTGCAAGTTGAAGATCTGGGTTTAATTGTGTGTTTTTTCTGGAAACTTTTGATGATGGTTTTTTGGGATTTGTGGAATAGGTCGACAGACTTGCTTAGAAAAAGAAATTAAGAGAGAAAAGGGTTTTTTGGGATTTGTGGAATAGGTCGACAGACTTGCAGAAAGAGAAATTAAAAGAGAAAAAGAAACAAAAAAAAAAAAATTTTTTTGTAGCACATGATAAAGTAAAGCTGTAACAATTACCTGCTAATATGTCATCGAGAAGCCCCATCAAAAGCTACTGACTGGTTCAGAATCCATTCACCAAATGGCAATACACCAGCCCCAGTACTGCTGATGGGACAGCCTCCTTAGTGGTTAATCCAAGGTTCAGGTCCCTGACTATCAGGCGGATAATGTCAGCCCAGATAAAACGTTTACCTCCAGCACCCTTACTAGTGACATGGCCATAAGAATAGACATAGAAGCAAAAAATTTCCGCCAATCACTGGCGACTGTTCACGCAATACAGCTAATAATAATTGTTTTTTTTTTTTTTTTATATAATCTAAGGGAGGACACTCTGTAATTCTGCCCAAGGGAGATAATTAATTCATTTGTGGTTGTATAAGGAAAATGTTGGATATCTTAGCTCTATTGTTAATTTCTGGTTTTAATTTTTCTATCAGCAAGGATTCTTTTATTCTCCGATTTCCTTGGTCTCTCTCAGTTGGTAGTATTTTAACAATTATAATTTTATTGCGGTTGTGGGTGTGTGATATGTGTTTATAATATGGTGCATTGGATTTAGTACACTGAATATGTGCGTTCACATAGTCCTATGTTTTTTATGGGGTAGTTAGATAATGAACATGGTTTGTTCCTAGGTGTAGTTTTGGTTTTAGATAGGTGTTGTCTTAACGTTGGACCGGTGTGTGTGAGTTGTATGTCTAATTGTTCTTTGCGAATGGCCTTACATGTGGCTGTTGGTATCCTATCATTAAAATATGGTATTTGTAGGAAGCATGTTTTTGACGGTGTGTGTGGTTGTTTTTATCTGATAAACAATGCTTCAAGCAAACTACAACATTCTTTTTGTACGAACAATAATTTGTTTTCAACTACTTTAATAAATGTAACAAACTTTTAACATGACAAAAAATGCCCTGCAAACGTCACTTTAACGTGACAAAATTGCTCGGAAATGTCACTTCTGATCAATTACAAAAATTCCCTAGACAAGGCACTTCTAAATAATTGTAAGAAAAATGTTTCGTTTTTCAATTACTATAATTAATGTTACAAAGTTTTAGTATTAAAATAATGCCCTGGAAAAGTCACTTCTGATTAATTATAAAAATTTCGCTTAGGAATAATAGGTCTAGTTTTAAAATTAAAAAATGTCACTTCTGATCAATTAAAAAAAATTTGCATAGGAATAATAGGTCTAGTTTTAAAATTAAAAAATGTCACTTCTGATTAATCATAGAAATTTTGCTCAGGAAAAGTAAGTCTGGTTTAAAAATTAAAAATGTCACTTCTGATTAATTATAAAAAAATTCGCTTAGGAACTATAGATCTAGTTTTGAAATTAAAAAATGTCACTTCTCATTAATTATAGAAATTTGGCTCAGAAATAATAGGTCTAGTTTTCAAATTAAAAAATGTCATTTCTGATTAATTATAAAAATTTCGCTTGGGAATAACAGGTCTAGCTCCTATTTACATTGCCTCCCCAGGGGACAGAGATAGACACCAGGGTCGTTTTTTAATGTGGAGAAAAGGAACAAGAATAAAAATTGTCTCAGTCGTGAAGGATTTCTCATCCACTAACAGAGAACAAGAAATTTAAGTGTAACATCTGAAGAACAGATACTACACTTTGATGTATTTATTTGCTCCCCCACCGAGCAAATTAGGCACAAGGCCGATTTTTAAAGTGAGGAGTGAAAGGGAAATGGGGACCAACTCCCCAGGGAGTAGGGGAGCTGGATAGTGACAATTGGTATGAAGGGTTGCCCCTACATTGACCAAGGTCTTGCTGGTCTTTGCTTCACACTTGTTGCCCAGGCCCCAAAGAGCCAGGGCCAGGGAAGATACTACACTTTGATCTTGACCCAAAGGCCAAGCAATATTTTAATAAAATTAAAAAATGTCATTTCTAATTAATTATAAAAAATTCGTTTAGGAATAATAGGTCAAGTTTTAAAATTTAAAAATGTCACTTCTGATTAATTAGAAAAAAAAACGTTTAACATAATAGGTCTAGTTTTAAAATTAAAAATGCCACTTCTGATTAATTAGAAAAAAAACGTTTAACATAATAGGTCTAGTTTTAAAATTAAAAATGCCACTTCTGATTAATTATAAAAATTTAGCTTAGGAATAATAAGTCTAGTTTTAAAATTAAAATATGTCACTTCTGATTAATTAAACAATTTCGCTTAGGAATAATAGTTTAAAAATTAAAGAATGTCACTCCTCATTAATTATAAAAATTTAGCTTAGGAATAATAAGTCTAGTTTTAAAATTAAAATATGTCACTTCTGATTAATTAAACAATTTCGTTTAGGAATAATAGTTTAAAAATTAAAGAATGTCACTCCTCATTAATTATAAAAATTTCGCTTAGGAAGAATAGGTCTGGTTAAAAATTGAAAAATGTCACTTTTGATTAATTATAAAAATTTCGTTTAGGAATAATAGGTCTTATTTAAACATTGAAAAAAGTAACTACCGATTAATTATAACTAGCAGTACCCGTGGAAATTCCATGGTAGTTGAAAACATGAACCCTCATATCAGCAAACACCTCATCACATAAGCAAACAATTAATATGAGGCTGTCTTTCAATAGAATAATCAGTAGAATATTTGTTTGGATCAGAAGTTGATTTTTATTTTTAGACAAATACTATTTGAACTACTTGAGATTATTACACAAAATAGAACTACAGTGAAACATCTAGGTGTTTATTTTATTAAAGTGACTTGTAAATCAGTAATAATTATGTTACTAGAAACATGTTACATCTTAACTTTTTGCATTTTTTCATAGTGGTAAGAGAACGGGGCCAATTTGCAATACGATTTACTGATGGAATAAATCAGTAAGTAGTAGGATTGGTGGGATTTGGTTGAAGAATAAAAATGTAGGTTTTTGGCAGATTATATGGCAAAACTTGAAATATAGTTCATAAAATAATTTTGTAAAAATTTCATTATGCAATTGAATGTCTGAATTTGTTAGGTATTTACATTATCATTATTGAAGTTATTTAAACCCCTAATCACATCTTTATTGTTATCTTGCAATAGATGTTGCTAGTTGGAATTTTTGTTAGATGAGTTTTGATTGTTATCATTATTCAAATTATTCTGACTTTACTCTTATTTTGATTGTAATCTTGAAAATGGATATTGCTTGTCTAATTTGCGGAATTTGTATTCCATAGGATATTGGGGTACTATTCAAGATGGGCATCACTTTTTAAAAAGTGATATCAACTCTTAATACTGTAATCAACTTTTAATACTATAAAAAAATCTGTTTGCAAAGATCTGATAATTTCACTTTTACAATAAATTACCTCCACACAAACAATGATTAGGAAATTAAAACATTTCCTTTCATTTTGAATAAAAATCAATTCACTTATAAATTGTAGGAGAAAATATTGCTTAATTATTTCATTTTTTCATAAATTATAATCATACCATAGATACAATATTTTATAATTTTATGAAAAAACTAAGGTCTTGATATCTAAAAAAATTATTATTTCTTTATATCTTGAAACACAGACAGAAACAGGAGTCAATGAAGATGTTCAAATGGAAAATAAATGTTTTCTGAATATTGAATTAATAAAAATGTTCAAATTGAACAAAAGTGCATTGAATTATGAGTTATAAATCCATTCAATTAACATTACAAAATATTAGCAAAACCTTTGTTAAGCATTAAAATACCTAAAATGTTTTTTTTATTCATTGAAAATAATATTTTAATAAAGCTCCTATGGAATCATGTTCATAGAAAGATCAAAATGGAGAAAAGTTTTTATTCAAATACAAATCTGAAAATATCCAATCAATCATTGAAAAGGTATAATATGTTATTTTTCAAAGTTCAATCAAAACTCATCAATTGAGTTTTAGAAATATCAACAATTAATATTTGCTTTAAATTTTAATCAGCAATACAAAAATCGTACATTACATTGAAGCAAGGTAATATTTAAATTCAAAATGCTGAATATTTTGGAAAGATAAAAATGATAAAAAGTTCTGTACATAATAATTACAACACAAAACATTAGGCTATGTAATAAACAATATTAGATATAAATTTCAATAGAGTGAAATTTGTGAATACAGTTTTTTTTAATTATAAGTATTTTTGGAATTTTTTTTGTACCAATAATGGTGCATCCCCCCTGTTTACATTTATTATTGTTTATCCGGTTCTTATATATGATTTTTTGCATTTTGTATCCATTATGAGTTTTAGTTTCGTATATTTTGGATTTGTACGAAACTCCCTTCAATTTGGAGAAAAGAGAAATGCTAGCTCTGTAATGACGTCACGAGCTCAGCACGTATTTCGTGCTCTTTTGAAATTCTGCTGTCGAGGAGAGAGAACGTGTTCTTTGCCCGGCGCTGAAGATGGAATTTTGAAGAGCCCTCCTTGAAAGAAGTAAACCCGGCAAGAAATTAATACCCGGCTGTGACGAGACAGGCTTCTGGAAATTAACTACTTGGCTGCGGTCCTGCACATATTTATTTATTATTATTTTACAAGGAGTGGAATTTAAAGAAAATGCCTTTTACGTGACAAGGTATTATGGAATTTCCTATCCGGACAAGCGACGAGGTCTTGGTCCTGTAATACGTGTGTCTACAGTTTTCATGCAAGGAAGGAAAATTCTCAAGGAACTTTAAACAGAAAAAAGAAAAAGGCCAATTGCCTAACAGGCTTTCAATTGTGAGTACGCTCCTGAAATTAACTTCATATGCGAGAATGAATGGGAGATACCACTATTTTGTATATTCTTGTTGTATTCGTAATGGATACACACAACTTCTTTATAAGAACCAGCAGTGTTGTTATTTTTTCTTTACATGTTACTTTTTCATTATATGTTACACTGGCGTTTTAAGTTTAATGCCCGCAAAGGGAAAAATTTGCAACTCATTGTAAATAAAGTTTCTTCTTCGTTTTAAAGCAAGACATTTATATTTTATTCTTTACCCCCCCCCTCTTTTGTTTCATGCTTTTTTTTCAGCTTAGTTACTTTAGCATCGAATTTATCTGGAAGCAAGATAAATTCTGACAGTATCGCATGAAATGAGGATGTTCGAATAAATGAAAAGGTTTTTATGCAACAAAACTATCTCTTTCATTTTGATTTTTTTTTTAATAAAGATTTGAAAAATCAGAGAATATTTTCTTGAAATAGAGTTGAAAAGTTGAAATATTGATATAGATGCTTCACTATCTCTTGATAACATAAACAAAACTTACCTGAAGTTTCTATTCAGAAGCATTTTCTTCAATAAATGCTATATGTTATGTGTTTCAGGACCTTGTGTATTTAATCCATAAGTGGTTGTGTAAGTCTCATGAAACACATTCAAATCCAGATTCCTTTAATAAGGTGTATGCAATGTCAACAAATTGGAGCTGTTCTGTTTTGTAATATTCAATTTTCAAATATAAGGAAATCAAAATGTTATGATTTTATTCAAATGTATTTGTCCATCCAACTCCTGTGTAGAGGAATTCATTTGTTTTTATTCAAATGTAAGTTTGAATATATCTAATGATTCTTTTAAAAAGCCACCAAAAGTGTATACTTAACATATCAACTGAGTATTAGAAATATTATCAATCGAAGAATCTGATATTTCATTGAAATATAAAATATTATTTCACTTCTAAACAATGAATAATTATAAAAGTTAAATTGAATATATTTATCTATATCTATATTAATATGCATGTTAATCATAGTCTAGTATATTGGCATATAAAGTGAAAAAATAATTGAATAACGTTTCATGAACATTTTTAAAATGCATGTAATTATAATTTTTTTTTAAATTCCAGTTACCTCATGAATAAAAGTAAATGTCTTTTTTCAAATATTATTAAGTAAAGATTTTCCAATGCAGAAAATGTTTTTTTTCTTTGAATTTAAATTTATCAATTTATAAATATTTGAAAATGCAGGAGATTTTCCCCCAAACCTCACTAAATTCAGACTTTAAAATGTCATAGAAATCTAAAGTTTTTACATTTAAAGACATATTTCAAAATAGGTGAAATAATGTATTTTACTTTGCATAAACAATATTTTTAAATGCTGAAGAAATGTTTTCTTCAGATTAACGAACATTCCTAAATTTAAGGGAATATTATTTTAAATTTCCATTTCCATTTTATGTGCAAGTTTTAAATTTCTCTTTACAATTATATTCATTAAATACAAATAAAAGAAAAGTGTTTCCTTTCTACAATGCAAATTTATAAAATATAAAATAAATATTTTTCTTTCCAAGTACTGAGAATTGTAATTATTTCTTGATGATTATTGCAAAATGTAGAAGTGTTTTTTTAGAAATGTCAATGAATAAAAAGAGTATGTGTAATATTTTTATTTTAAATCCTGTAGCTGAATCCAATGAAGATTTTCAAATGAAAAAAAAAACAATGTTTCCTTAAATTTATATCAATTGTACTGCTGCACTGAAATGTATTTTTTAATATTTTAGTCATGATAGAGGTTTAGAAAAATACTTCTCTGCAAACTATGTTCTTGGTGTAAGTTTTTCCTTTTTTTTTTCCTTGGCTGTTAGTTTTCATGACTTTAACTCGTATATCAGTGAGCCTACGGGCTCTTGAAAATGCAACATATAGTTGGCCATGGCTAAACACAAGTTGTGGTAGAAACAAACCAACTTTTTCAAATGTCTGACCTTGAGATTTATTTATAGTCATTGCATATGATAACCGAATCGGAAACTGATATCTTTCTAAAATGAAAGGCAATTTGGGGTCACTTGGGGCAAGTTTTATAGGAGGAATGAGAACATGCTTTCCTAATAATGCACCACTTATTAACGCCGCTTCAACTGAATGCGCATGCATATCTTTTACTTCTAATCTTGTTCCATTGCACAGTCCATTTTTATGGATATATTTCTGAGAAGCATGACTATGCATCCAAGTTTTAAAATCAATTTATGAGGAGGCATTCCAGATGGCGTCAATGAATTAAAAAAATCGGGTTGATAACGCATAGCTTCCACAGGATCATCAGTGTGTATTTTATCTGTGCTATAATATATGCGGCTATCACCAGGAAGTTGATGTAAAACCTCTTCATTGATCAACAGACAGAATGTTTTGGTGAAAGAATTATCCTATTTCTTCTATCATGTTGTGATATATTTTTAAAAATATCATCAACCAGAAACCCATCAAGGCATGATATTTGTGGCACTTCTATATCATCATTATCAGACTGGCCTGGATATTCCACAAGAGTTGTTGTTCCATTTCCAAGATTCAGTAACAATGAGGCAAATTCACTTTCATTGGGTGTTGCTCTAATATTTTGAGACAAACTATACTGTTTAAACTGAAGCCATAGAGGAGAATTTTTAATGCAAATTTCAATTATTTCCTCACGACTTCCCCTTGATAATATGGGTAGAACTTGTCTGAAATCTTCCCCCAAAAGCATAATTTTTCCTCCAAAAACATTATTGTCTTTCAAAGTTTTGTCAATTGCTTTCAAAGCAAATGAAGGGATCATAGAAGCTTCATCTAATATAATCAAATCAATATTTTTTAAATAATTTGCATGATCAGACGTGGGAGACACATTGCAAATAGAAGTTTCTGTTAGTGCGATAGGTAATTTAAACAAACTGTGAATTGTTCTTCCTCCTAAAAGTAAAGTAGAAGCAATACCTGTCCAGGCACCACAACATACTTGATGGTTTTTTTTTTTTTTTGAGATGTGAGATTATCACATTGAACATAAGTTTTGCCACATCCTCCTGGTGCATCCACATAAAAACAGGAATATTTAGGCACTTTTCCGTTTCTCTTCATTGTAACAGATTCAATCACAATGTCACTGATCAGTCTTTGTTCATCAGTCAGTGTGTTTATGTCTGCGTAATTTGAGACAGCTTCAGGTTCCATTTGCTGATTACCAACAGGTCCAGGTAAGCCAATTGTTAAACAATTAGTACCATTTTCAATCAGGACTGTATTGATGGATTGCAAAGCCATATTTTCAGCCTGGTCCATTGCAAATCCCTGGTGTAAAAAATCTTCCATCATAGTTCTTGTGGCTGTTCCATAAAGCAAGAGAATTTGTAGGATTTGAATAGACACATATTGTATTCTTCTGCATGCTGCATTTCATAGTGCCATCCAAATTCGCTATGTGGAAAAAGAATGGGATAGCTCATTGGATCTAAATGATGAGATGTAGGATATTTTTTCAGACGGCATATTCCTTGGGTAAACTACAATGTCTCTATTTTCTGGTGGGGCACCATTATCACCAACAAATATCATAGCTATTTCATTGCAAGTGAGGAAATTGTATCTCTTTATGTCTTTACCCCTTCTGAAATGCAGCTCACACTTGGGCATTGGTTTATTTTCTCTTATATTTTGCTGTTCTTTTTCAATTAAATCCATGTTCTTATACAAATTTACATAAGGATTTATTTCCTGCATAACTTCATTTATGGTAGACATTGTCTGTGTACAACATTTTTGTGTTTTGTAAAGTATGTAATCTGTATTGCAGAGCTTTATTTGCGTCTATGATGTACAGTTGACCATACTTAGGGTGCCCATGATCAGGATGCAAGGTTGTAGTTTTATGATATGTTTGTCCTTGGATGCGAAAGCAAAGCAGTATGGACCTCTCCCTGAAGGAATAGATAAGTTCACACCGAATGATGTAAAAGAAAATGCACAATTGTAATTTCTAATATTTTTTTAAAATGAAACAGATTCATGATCAGTCCCTTCAAATAAACGTTTTAATTGCTTTGGATATGGTAGCAATGCTGGTAAATATACCTTACCATTATGGCAACAATTTAGATTCTCATTTCTAAATCTTAATGCTCCACAATATACACATACATTCATTTGACCAATATCAAGTGGGTCTACCACAGTGTCAGAATTACTATTCTGCTTTGGCATAAGTTGTATTTGGCGTAATCGTTGCATTTGTTGACGTCTCCTATTATCTCTCTCCAATTCAGTCATGCTTTCCATTCTGTTTTGAAATCTCCTTCGTTCTTGTTCTAAATATGTATTACATTGCTGTGCATCCATGGTACTTCTTCTAATTCGACCTCACTGTCTCTTCCTTTCTCTGATCCGGGCGGCACACCTGAGGGGGCGGCATTTTGAGAGGGTAAAAATAGAAAGTAGAAAAAAATAAATAAAAATAAACAAAAGTTAACAAAAAATATGAAATTTTATACCAAAAAGGTTGTAAAAAATCGGAATTTTGGGGGGTATCGGAATCAGAAAAAATGTGTCCCTATTTTCTGAGCGTCGGGGAGGGGACGGCATGGGGGCGGCATTTTGAGATGGTAAAAGGGGAAAATCGAAAAAAATGCTAACAAATTCATACTTAAAGGGGAACTTTCATATAAATTTTTATCGAATAGGTGCGAAAAGAAAGTTGGATATTTGGGTGTATATACACCGACATCAAAGAGGAAATAACATTAGATGCGAAAGTTTGAATTCATTAATTTTATTACTGTCCAATTCATGAGGCTAAGACTTTGAAAGTATTAAACGTTTGTTTTTGTAGCATACTTTTTATAACTCCTTGTAAACTTTACAATTGCTAGCTGGGGGATGGACAAAATCACCCCGGGCAACCCCCACCATCTACTTAAAACAAAAAGAAAACTGATAAAATCTCAAATGAATAAAAAATATTAAAAATCAGTTTTCATATTTTAATTTTAATTTAGTTGAATTTAGGAAAATTAGATACCGTAGAACTAATTTTCGCAAGGTATGAAAATTAAGCAACTACAGAATAAATGTTAACTTAATAATGATGGACCAGTTTTCCTACCTAGCAAGAAATGGACGAATTTTCCATGGTCGAATTTTCCGGGCACCCAAATGCCGGGGGGGCGGCGGCAAATTTTACTACCGCCCCGGGCGGCAAAAGGTCTAGCTACGCCACTGTGTATATGGTACCAATGTTTAACTCCTCCAATTAAATATAAATTTAAAATAATTACTTATAAATCAACAAATATCAGAAATTAAAAGTAGCATTAATAAATGTGAACAAATTTTGTGAAATAATTCAAACTTTCTAATTTGTTGCGTTACATTTTAAGTTTACAATTTTGATAAAAAAAATTCGATTCAAAATAAGATTAAAAGTCACAAGACTCAGAGTCAAATTAATTTGATAGGAAAAAAAGTTTCCTTTTCAGAGAAAATGTTTCAAAAGTCATAAAAACAAACTTACTATTTAGTATATATATAAATATATATATATATATAAATATATATATATAAATATATATATATATTAGCTGTACCTGGCCACGCGTTGCTGTGGCTCAGTTTGTTAAAATGGAACACATGTGAAAGTAGAGAAAAGTTTGATTCTTTTTTTTCAAGAGAATGCACAAATTATTTATTTTTTTTTAACATATGTTAAGAAAATAAACAGAAAAATACTTCCATCATTAATTATGCAAAAAAATAAATAAAATGTTGATTTAGTGTTTCAATATGCTTATAAATTAAGATAAAACTTGCTGAGTATGCACTGTTTTACGGTTGTTGTAAAAATGGAACGGAAACTTAAATTTCGCTTCATTTTAATCTTTCTTAATTTTTTAATTGTGCCCCCCCCAAACGAATATAATCAAAACAGTAACATTCAACAATTGTACTTTATGTATATAAAACACAAAATGGGTGTTTGTATTACTGCACACATAGATTCGAAAAAGGTGTCAAAAAACAAATATATAACAAATAAATGTTATCAAAGACAAGATAAGTTACTTTTCTGCCAAACTGGATATATTTTTTGTGTTTTTATTCAATGTAACATATTTATTCAGCTCGAAAATCATACAGTGTTTACCGATGTATTCGAAAATTCAAGATGGCGTCTCACACCCTCTTTAACACCGTAAGTATGGAAAAAGGTGTTATAAACAAAAAAACTATACAAAATACTATTAAAAACTCGCCGAATATATGTCAACCTATGTCACGGTAACATATATTGAGCAAGTTTTTAACAGTATTTTATTCGGTTTTTTATTTATAACATCTTTTCCCACACTTACCGTGTTAAAGAGAAAATCAGACGCCATCTTGAATGTTCCAATACATCGGTAAACACTGTATGGTTTTCGAGCTGAAAACATTTATATGTTACATTGAATAAAAACATGAAAAATATATCCAGTTTGGTAGAAAAGTAACTTATCTTGCCTTTGATAATATTTATTTGTTATATATTTCTTTTTGGACAACTTTTTCGAATCTATGTGTACAGTAATACAAACCCCACAAAATATTTATTAAAAAAAAAAAAATTAAAATAAAAGAAGTTAATAACGAAAGGGAAATAATTCCATTTTCAAACGAAAAAGTCAGTTTACCTAACTTACTGTATTAATGCTATTTTTTTTTAAGCAAGAAAAAAAAAAGGTAAATATCCAGATATGCTACTACAGAACACCGACCACTCTAATTTGTTTTTTTTATAGGTAATTGAGGTCGCTGACAACGAATCTGATAGTCAAACTTGGGGCAAATTTACCGTTTGCATGGTATTTACCCCTGAACCCACGAACTTCTTTCCACCATTTTGCAGCTTCCGTTTATGCTACGCGCATGCACGCTGTAGCATAAACGACAGCTTCACCAAGCAAACTACGTTGGGGGGAGGGGATTTTTTTTTTCCAGGACATAGAATTTTCTAATTTTCAAAAATACATTATAGCGCTTTTTGGGTGGAAAATTTAAAATTAGCTGAAAAAGAAATAAAATAAGAAAAGGAAAGCACACCAAGTTGGAGTGGGGGGTGGGGGTAATTTATCTGGGTTTTTTTCTTTTTACCTGGAAAATCGAATTTTCAAATTTTCCGTAAGTAACGCACCGACATTTACCAATTAGAACACCATTTAACATTTTCCGAAGATTTTATTTTGTACATTGGGGGTGGGAGGGGGGGGAATGTGATGTTGGGGCGCGCGCGCACCCCAACATCACCCCCTCCCCCAAAACAAATTAGAGTGGTCGGTGTTCTGTAGTAGCGTATCTGGATATTTACCAAAAAAAAAATATTTAGGTGTGGCTATAAATTCCTAAACTCATTTCACCCTAAATAATTTAGGTGACTGAAATAGGAATCTAATTGAATCTTTAATTTTTTGAATAGTATGTGAGAAATTCATTTTTCTTCGAGTTATATTGAATTCATCAATACGGACTTTAGGGGCTTTTTTCGTAATGTTACTGTAAAAATTATTTTTTATTGTTACAAATTACGATGCTTTAAAAAAAGCAAAAATAAATTCTTGCGTTTTTTATTTACTACTGAAAACCATAACTTTAGTAAAGGTATTTTTTGTTTAAACAAAATAAAACATTTTCACTAAGAGTTAAGTAAAAATGATTAGTTCATTATATTCTGCGATCATTATTTGAAAAATACTGCAATTTTCATTAAAATTCGTTAATTTCCTGATTTTTAGTGAATTTTTAAGTAAAGGGAGGAGTCAAAATGTGTATACACTTTGAGCGTCGGCATTCATTTTGCGACCACGTGTGGTTAATTTAAATTAAATTTCAATCACATAGTTACATTATCAATAATCATGTAATTAAACCCATTGAAAAGTTCCCGATATTGTAAACACATTCTGTTTACATTAAGCCTGTAGTGTTTTTTTAGTGAGGCAATGTTGTCAACTGAGATTTAAAAAAAACCTGCGAGATCAGGAGAAAGAAATGTCCAGAAAATCGCTAGATTTTTAACTTATCGTCTGAAATTTTCAAAAATCGCTAATTCCCCCCCCAAAAAAAAACTCCATAATGTTCCGTGTTTTCTCACTATGAGTTTGTATTACTGTACACATAGATTCGAAAAAGTTGTCAAAAAACAAATATATAACAAATAAATGTTATCAAACTCAAGATAAGTTATTTTTCTACCTAACTGGATATATTTTTCGTGTTTTTATTCAATGTAACATATTTATTCAGCTCGAAAACCATACAGTGTTTACCGATGTATTGGAACATTCAAGATGGAGTCTGATTCTCTCTTTAACACGGTAAGTTTGGGAAAAGATGTTATAAATAAAAAACCGGATAAAATAGTGTTAAAAACTCGCTCAATACATGTTACTGTGACATAGGTTGACATATATTCGGCAGGTTTTTAATAGTATTTTGTATAGTTTTTTTATTTATAACTCCTTTTTCCAAACTTATGGTGTTAAAGAGGGTGTGGACGCCATCTTGAATTTTCGAATACATCGGTAAACACTGTATGTTTTTCGAGCTGAATAAATATGTTAAATTGAATAAAAACACAAAAAATATATCCAGTTTGGCAGAAAAGTAACTTATCTTGCCTTTGATAACATTTATTTGTTATATATTTGTTTTTTGACAACTTTTTCGAATCTATGTGTACAGTAATACAAACCCATAGTGAGAAAACACGGAACATTATGGAGTTTTTTTGGGGGGGTGGGGGGAATTAGCGATTTTTGAAAATTTCAGACGATAAGTTAAAAATCTAGCGATTTTCTGGACATTTCTTTCTCCTGATCTCGCGGGTTTTTTTAAATCTCAGTTGACAACATTGCCTCACTAAAAAAACACTACAGGCTTAATGTAAACAGAATGTGTTTACAATATCGGTAACTTTTCAATGGGTTTAATTACATGATTATTGATAATGTAACTATGTGATTGAAATTTAATTTAAATTAACCACACGTGGTCGCAAAATGAATGCCGACGCTCAAAGTGTATACATATTCTGACTCCTTCCTTTACTTAAAAATTCACCAAAAATCAGGAAATTAACGAATTTTAATGAAAATTGCAGTATTTTTCAAATAATGATCGCAGAATATAATGAACTAATCATTTTTACTTAACTCTTAGTGAAAATGTTTTATTTTGTTTAAACAAAAAATACCTTTACTAAAGTTATGGTTTTCAGTAGTAAATAAAAAACGCAAGAATTTATTTTTGCTTTTTTTAAAGCATCGTAATTTGTAACAATAAAAAATAATTTTTACAGTAACATTACGAAAAAAGCCCCTAAAGTCCGTATTGATGAATTCAATATAACTCGAAGAAAAATGAATTTCTAACATACTATTCAAAAAATTAAAGATTCAATTAGATTCCTATTTCAGTCACCTAAATTATTTAGGGTGAAATGAGTTTAGGAATTTATAGCCAAACCTAAATATTTTTTTTTGGTAAATATCCAGATACGCTACTACAGAACACCGACCACTCTAATTTGTTTGGGGGGGGGTTGATGTTGGGGTGCGCGTGCGCCCCAACATCACATCCCCCCCACGCTCGCGCCCCCAATGTACAAAGTAAAATCTTCGGAAAATGTTAAATGGTGTTCTAATATATGCTAGCTAACAGTTGATAAAAAAACCGCTAGCTAACAGTTGATAAAAAAACCGCTAGCTAACAGTTGATAAAAAAACCGCTGGTGAATCTCTAGTGCAAAAACGTTAAGTATTTTTATTTTTTTATTTTTTATTTTTTTTCTAAACTAATCCTAAATGTTTTGTTACATTGTTTTAAATTTACTTTTCGTGTTTTATGTATTTTGTCTGTATTTCTCCTGTCTTTTTGTCTTTATTCCGTTTTATCCGTCCCCCCCTCCTGCTACAAAGCTGAACGATGAAAACAAACAATCAAAATGCCGGCAACTAACGAAAAAAAAAATGCCGGAAATTATTCTCTAGAGTAGATAAACTTAGGACTTTAAAAAAAAAATTTAAAAAAAAAAAGCTAGAATTTTTTTTTTTTTTTTTTTTTTTTTTTTTTTTTTTTTTAACAAAAAAAAAAAAATGTAAATTAGATATTGTTTACACATAGAAGCGTTACGACTTTTATTCTATAGATAGTCACTCGACCAAGTCATCCGGAAGTAGAAATCTCCTGTCACTCTAGTAAGCCATATGCTAGCTAACAGTTGATAAAAAAACCGCTGGTGAATCTCTAGTGCAAAAACGTTAAGTATTTTTATTTTTTTATTTTTTATTTTTTTTCTAAACTAATCCTAAATGTTTTGTTACATTGTTTTAAATTTACTTTTCGTGTTTTATGTATTTTGTCTGTATTTCTCCTGTCTTTTTGTCTTTATTCCGTTTTATCCGTCCCCCCCTCCTGCTACAAAGCTGAACGATGAAAACAAACAATCAAAATGCCGGCAACTAACGAAAAAAAAAATGCCGGAAATTATTCTCTAGAGTAGATAAACTTAGGACTTTAAAAAAAAAAAATTAAAAAAAAAAAAAGCTAGAATTTTTTTTTTTTTTTTTTTTTTTTTTTTTTTTTTTTTTAACAAAAAAAAAAAAATGTAAATTAGATATTGTTTACACATAGAAGCGTTACGACTTTTATTCTATAGATAGTCACTCGACCAAGTCATCCGGAAGTAGAAATCTCCTGTCACTCTAGTAAGCCATATGCTAGCTAACAGTTGATAAAAAAACCGCTGGTGAATCTCTAGTGCAAAAACGTTAAGTATTTTTATTTTTTTATTTTTTATTTTTTTTCTAAACTAATCCTAAATGTTTTGTTACATTGTTTTAAATTTACTTTTCGTGTTTTATGTATTTTGTCTGTATTTCTCCTGTCTTTTTGTCTTTATTCCGTTTTATCCGTCCCCCCCTCCTGCTACAAAGCTGAACGATGAAAACAAACAATCAAAATGCCGGCAACTAACGAAAAAAAAAATGCCGGAAATTATTCTCTAGAGTAGATAAACTTAGGACTTTAAAAAAAAAAAATTTAAAAAAAAAAAAGCTAGAATTTTTTTTTTTTTTTTTTTTTTTTTTTTTTTTTTTTTTTAACAAAAAAAAAAAAATGTAAATTAGATATTGTTTACACATAGAAGCGTTACGACTTTTATTCTATAGATAGTCACTCGACCAAGTCATCCGGAAGTAGAAATCTCCTGTCACTCTAGTAAGCCATATGCTAGCTAACAGTTGATAAAAAAAACCGCTGGTGAATCTCTAGTGCAAAAACGTTAAGTATTTTTATTTTTTTATTTTTTATTTTTTTTCTAAACTAATCCTAAATGTTTTGTTACATTGTTTTAAATTTACTTTTCGTGTTTTATGTATTTTGTCTGTATTTCTCCTGTCTTTTTGTCTTTATTCCGTTTTATCCGTCCCCCCCTCCTGCTACAAAGCTGAACGATGAAAACAAACAATCAAAATGCCGGCAACTAACGAAAAAAAAAATGCCGGAAATTATTCTCTAGAGTAGATAAACTTAGGACTTTAAAAAAAAAAAATTTAAAAAAAAAAAAGCTAGAATTTTTTTTTTTTTTTTTTTTTTTTTTTTTTTTTTTTTTTTTAACAAAAAAAAAAAAATGTAAATTAGATATTGTTTACACATAGAAGCGTTACGACTTTTATTCTATAGATAGTCACTCGACCAAGTCATCCGGAAGTAGAAATCTCCTGTCACTCTAGTAAGCCATATGCTAGCTAACAGTTGATAAAAAAACCGCTGGTGAATCTCTAGTGCAAAAACGTTAAGTATTTTTATTTTTTTATTTTTTATTTTTTTTCTAAACTAATCCTAAATGTTTTGTTACATTGTTTTAAATTTACTTTTCGTGTTTTATGTATTTTGTCTGTATTTCTCCTGTCTTTTTGTCTTTATTCCGTTTTATCCGTCCCCCCCTCCTGCTACAAAGCTGAACGATGAAAACAAACAATCAAAATGCCGGCAACTAACGAAAAAAAAAAAAAATGCCGGAAATTATTCTCTAGAGTAGATAAACTTAGGACTTTAAAAAAAAAAAATTTAAAAAAAAAAAAGCTAGAATTTTTTTTTTTTTTTTTTTTTTTTTTTTTTTTTTTTTTTTTTTAACAAAAAAAAAAAAATGTAAATTAGATATTGTTTACACATAGAAGCGTTACGACTTTTATTCTATAGATAGTCACTCGACCAAGTCATCCGGAAGTAGAAATCTCCTGTCACTCTAGTAAGCCATATGCTAGCTAACAGTTGATAAAAAAACCGCTGGTGAATCTCTAGTGCAAAAACGTTAAGTATTTTTATTTTTTTATTTTTTATTTTTTTTCTAAACTAATCCTAAATGTTTTGTTACATTGTTTTAAATTTACTTTTCGTGTTTTATGTATTTTGTCTGTATTTCTCCTGTCTTTTTGTCTTTATTCCGTTTTATCCGTCCCCCCCTCCTGCTACAAAGCTGAACGATGAAAACAAACAATCAAAATGCCGGCAACTAACGAAAAAAAAAAAAAATGCCGGAAATTATTCTCTAGAGTAGATAAACTTAGGACTTTATTTAAGTAGTATACTTAATATATACTATTACTGCAAGCTTGCCTGTATTGAAAATTCTTTCTTCTTGTTTTCGAATCCTACCTTATATAGTTAGCCTTATGTTCAAGTACATTCGAAATATAATACAGTGCAAAGAAAGTCACTCATTAAAACGGACCTCCTAAACTAAATACTTGAATAATTATTTAAACCCTAATGTAAATTAATATTAAGCAGTCTTTACAAATTGATAATAGTTAATTATTGGATTTTAATTAATTATAAGATGAAACTTTAATGATTCAAACTAGATAGATAACCGACAAACTTCCACCCATTAATATGGGAGGGGAGATTATCACCAAATGTGTCATGAATTATTAAGTTCGCACCGGACTTACTACTTAGATATAAGTCACTTGTACCCATTCCCCTTTCTCCTCCCCCCCCCTTTTTTTTTTTTTTTTTTTTTTTTTTTTTTAATGGAGAGTAGATAATACAGTGGATGTGTTATCGGCAGCTCCAGTAACTCTCGCTTCTCCTATTTTGTCATTCAGTCCTCATTCAATGAGTGATGTTTTTGACAAAGGGTGAAGAAAAAGCTGCTTAAAGGTCGGTACTACTTGGTGACCAGTAGTCTGAGATGTCGGATATTTTTCTGTCTTTGTCTGTCCTTGTTGCCATGTCACTAGTAAGGGTGCTGGAGGTAAACGTTTTGTCTGGGCTGACGTTATCCGCCTGATAGTCAGGGACCCGAACCTTGGATTAACCACTAAGGAGGCTGTCCTATCAGCAGGCGCAAAGTACTGGGACTGCTGTATTGCCATTTGGTGAGTGGATCTGGACCATGCAGTAGTCTCTGGTGGGGCCTCTCGATGCCATACTAGTGGGTAATTGTTACGGCTTTACCTTTTCGTGTGCTACAAATAAAAAAAAAAAATTTTCCTGTCTTTTTCTCTCTGTACTGCTCTAACCAAGTATGCCGACCTATTCCACAAATCCCAAAACCTCAACATGAAATATCTCCAGAATAAAAACTCGATTAAACCTAGAACCCCATCTTCCAGCGTAGACCCCTACTACCAGGTCTCCTTCTCCAATATCAGGGGTCTACGTTCCAACCTTCCAGAGGTTGAAACCCAATTACAGGAGACGAAACCGGACATATTATTTCTATGTGAAACTGGAATAGGGCCGACCACTTCCCTAGATGAGTTCATAATTAATGGATACTCCAATTTAACAGCTAAATCTGACTCCCAAGATCGCCATGGGCATGGAATATGTGCCTACATTAAGGATGGCTTCCCATGTGGCAGGGATATCTCTAGAGAAGATCCTAATTTACCCTATATGTGCTTCAGGGTTGCACTTGCTAACACCACCGTATTTATATTTGCCCTCTATAGGCCCCACAACAGCGGAGTTACTATCTTTAAGAGCATATCTGAGAAAATAGACCACATACTGTCTTCACATCCCTCGGCTAACATCCACATCTGTGGTGACTTCAACGTCCATAACGTGGAATGGCTAACCCATTCAAATAAGACAGATGATGAGGGGAGGTTTTGTCATGATTTTGCCATTGCTTATGACCTCACTCAGATTGTTCGCGAACCCACCCGTGTGCCCGATACACCCAATCAATATGCAAGCCTCTTAGACCTTTTTCTTTCAACTTCCCCTGAGCTATGTTCATGTACCGTTCATTCCCCTTTAGGATCCTCCGACCACTCCGTCGTATCAGTTAAGATAAAAACAAAATGTAAGAAGCCATCAGACGTACCCCTCCACCGTACTGTATACCGATACTCTATGGCTGACTGGGATAGCTTCCGTACATTCATATCTGATTTACCTCTGCACTCCATGTTTAAAAAGGAAGTGTCCTCTATAGTATCAGATCTGACCGAATGGTTAATTGTAGGCATAGACCAATTCATACCATCTAAAAAATTCCAACAAAAACCTAACAGCCAGCCATGGTTCTCCCCAGAATGTGCTGCTGCTATCGCGCACAGAAATCACTTTTTCCATAACTACCAACGTAATAGATGCACTGAGACTAAAGCTGCTTTCAGGACTGCCAGCAACCACTGTAAAAGAGTAATAAAAAATGCAAGAGAGCTATATGCCCAGTCTGTTAAATCCAAGGTAGCTGATCAGCGGCTTGGTTCCCACCAGTTTTGGCAAATAACAAATAGGATCTTGAACAGAAGTGTGCGTTCTATCCCAACCATTATCAATGGACCAGAGGTTATCTCGTCAGCATCAGACAAGGCCAAACTATTTGCAAAGAACTTTGCAGCTAATTCTACCCTATGCGACGAAGGCCATCAACTCCCCATATTTGCTCCTATAACACAGAACAAGCTAGGTAACATACAAATATCCGTGCATGAGGTCGCCAAGCTAATAAAAAACCTAGATTCCAGTAAAGCAACTGGCCCTGATGGCATCCCAATTATAGTGTTAAAAAAGCTTCAACCAGAACTTGCTCCCATACTTACGAAACTATTTAAGCGCTGCCTTAAGGAGAAGTGCTTTCCGACCCCCTGGAAGACCTCCTCAGTTTGCCCTGTATTTAAGAATTCAGGTGATAAGTCATCTCCCTCTCAATACAGACCAATAAGTCTTCTCTGTGTTATGAGTAAGTTACTGGAATCAATATTAAATAGAGAAATAGTAAACCACCTCAGCAGGAATAACCTTCTTAGTGACACACAATATGGTTTCCGCTCTGCAAGATCTACCGCAGATGTGCTGACGGTTATATCCCACAGGATTAGTGAATCTCTTGACAAAGGCTTCCTTTCTAGGGCAATTGCTCTCGACATATCAAAGGCCTTTGACAAAGTATGGCATAAGGGTCTACTTCACAAGATTTCCAGCTACGGTATAACTGGAAATGTTTTCTCAATCATTAAATCATTTCTCTCTGATAGGCTCATAAGAGTAGTGGTAGATGGACAAAAATCGGAGGCCTGCAATATAAATGCTGGAGTCCCTCAGGGGTCAATCCTGGGCCCAACTCTCTTCCTGATCTACATCAATGACCTCCCTAAACACATACTTAAATCATTCGTTGACATCTATGCTGATGACACGACCATCTACGGCAACACATCAAAGGCTGTAAATGACGAAGTTCTCTCGGATTCTCTCTCCTCTGATCTCGAGCGCGTGGTTCAGTGGGGGAAGATGTGGCTAGTTACCTTTAATGCATCCAAAACCAAACTCCTATCCTTACATCATCAACGCTCTGATCCCCAGCTGGCATCAATTGTGATGGATGGCTCTCGTCTGGGTGAGGCCCCGTGTTTTGACAAGCTTCTGGGTTTGACCTTTACTCCTGATCTGAAATGGAACACGTACATCAAGTCTGTGGCCAAGGTCGCAGGAAAGATGGTGGGATCCTTCTACCGCTCCAGAAGATATCTCACTACTGATGTAATTCTCTATCTATATAAAAGCCAAGTACGGCCAAGGATGGAATACTGTTGCCATATCTGGGCAGGAGCTGCCAAAAACAGCCTATCATGCCTTGACAGAGTACAAAATAGACTTCGTGGTTTAGTGGGGGATGCCCTTTTCTCTACCCTGCAACCCCTCTCCCACAGAAGAGACGTTGCGAGCCTATCCTTGTTTTATCGTTATTTTCATGGCAGGTGCTCGTCTGAACTCCAATCCCTGGTCCCCCCTCGCCAATCTTTCACGAAAAACACCCGTCTAGCTGAATCCACTGTGAAAAATTTCCCCCACTCTATATCTGTGCCTAAAGCAAAACGCGGATTTCATGAGCAAAGCTTCTTTCTTAGAACTGCACGCCTGTGGAACTCTGTTCCGTCTGCCTGCTTCCCTCCGGACTACAACTTGGATGTCTTCAAGTCTAATGTTAACAAATTCCTAATGAACCGCCCCCCTAATTAAACACTTCATAAAATCTCCTCACTAACGTGATGTACTTACAATAACCCTTATCCCTGAGTGGCTTCCGGGCCTTGATAAGTGGTGATCACTGTGTAAAAAAAAAAAAAAAAAAAAAAAAAAAAAAAAAAATTGGTAAATGTCGGTGCGTTACTTACGGAAAATTTGAAAATTCGATGTTTCAGTTAAAAAAACCCAGATAAATTACCCCTCCACTCCACCTTGGTGTGCTTTCCTTTTCTTATTTTATTTCTTTTTCAGCTAATTTTAAATTTTCCACCCAAAAAGCGCTATAATGTATTTTTGAAAATTAGAAAATTCTATGTCCTGGAAAAAAGAAATCCCCTCCCCCCAACGTAGTTTGCTTGGTGAAGCCGTCGTTTATGCTACAGCGTGCATGCGCGTAGCATAAACGGAAGCTGCAAAATGGTGGAAAGGAGTTCGTGGGTTCAGGGGTAAATACCATGCAAACGGTAAATTTGCCCCAAGTTTGACTATCAGATTCGTTGTCAGCGAACTCAATTACCTATAAAAAAAACAAATTAGAGTGGTCGGTGTTCTGTAGTAGCGTATCTGAATATTTACCTTTTTTTTTCTTGCTTAAAAAAAAATAGCATTAATACAGTAAGTTAGGTAAACTGACTTTTTCGTTTGAAAATGGAATTATTTCCCTTTCGTTATTAACTTTTTTTTTTTTAATTAATATTTTGTGGGGTTTGTATTACTGTACACATAGATTCGAAAAAGTTGTCCAAAAAGAAATATATAACAAATAAATGTTATCAAAGGAAAGATAAGTTACTTTTCTACCAAACTGGATATATTTTTCGTGTTTTTATTCAATGTAACATATAAATGTTTTCAGCTCGAAAACCATACAGTGTTTACCGATGTATTGGGACATTCAAGATGGCGTCTGATTCTCTCTCTAACACGGTAAGTTTGGGAAAAGATGTTATAAATAAAAAAAACGGATAAAATACTGTTAAAACTCGCTCAATATATGTTACCGTGACATAGGTTGACATATATTCGGCGAGTTTTTAATAGTATTTTGTATAGTTTTTTTGTTTATAACACCTTTTTCCATACTTATGGTGTTAAAGAGGGTGTGAGGCGCCATCTTGAATTTTCGAATACATCGGTAAACACTGTATGTTTTTCGAGCTGAATTACATTGAATAAAAACACAAAAAATATATCCAGTTTGGCAGAAAAGTAACTTATCTTGCCTTTGATAACATTTATTTGTTATATATTTGTTTTTTGACAACTTTTTCGAATCTATGTGTACAGTAATACAAACACCCATTTTGTGTTTTATATACATAAAGTACAATTGTTGAATGTTACTGTTTTGATTATATTCGTTTGGGGGGGGGGGCACAATTAAAAAATTAAGAAAGATTAAAATGAAGCGAAATTTAAGTTTCCGTTCCATTTTTAAATCAACCGTAAAACAGTGCATACTCAGCAAGTTTTATCGTAATTCATAAGCATATTGAAACACTAAATCAACATTTTATTTATTTTTTTGCATAATTAATGATGGAAGTATTTTTCTGTTTATTTTCTTAACATATGTTAAAAAAAAAAATAATTTGTGCATTCTCTTGAAAAAAAGAATCAAACTTTTCTCTACTTTCACATGTGTTCCATTTTAACAAACTGAGCCACAGCAACGCGTGGCCGGGTAGAGCTAGTATATATATATATATATATGTTGTATCAATTTAACATTGGCTCAAAATGTTCTGTTGATCGCTTTAAAATTACTCGTAAAAATGACTTCTTATTTCAGTGTCGTCTGCGTTAATGAATTTTTTTTTCACCCCCTCCTCCTCCATGTATATAAATATTTATATTTTGTAACTAATATAATTTTTGTTTATTTGTCTAGTTCATAACGTAAATAGATAAATGAAAATGCAATAACTTTGTTCTTTTATTATTTTCAAATAAAATGTATGAATAAATGAATAGGTTGGCGACCTGTATAAGTTATCCTAAAAATGCGTGTAAGTGAAGTCAGTAAATCCTCTACTTATTTTTTTCTGCTATGCATACACAAAATAATAAAAAAATAAAAATAATGTCAATACGATCGATATTTTGCAGAAATATCAATGTATAAAATGTGTTAGGTGAAAGTCCAGTATAGTTGCAAAACGCACGCATGCGCGCGCACACACACACACACACACACACACACACACAAATGCAGTATTTTTGTTTTTTGTCTATTTAAGGTTTACTTCCGGTCCATTATCTTATAGCGGGTGAAAGGTATTAAGAAGAAATTTTTAAAAAATGTTTGATAGAAGTAACCTGTAAACAAAAAATTTATTTAAAAAAGGAAGCTAAACGTCGTAAGTATAAAAAAAAAATTATTAAACTAAACATGAAACTGTTTATGTTACCGAAAGAAGCTTTTGAATAACAAGATAAGGCCGCCATTTTTGTCTCAGTTTTCAATTTTTCCAATCAGAACAAAGCATTCTTTGTACATCGCAGCGAGACAAGTTATTTTTTTATTCAGTCTTTCAAATGTTTATTCGGTGTTTGGAATATTCCATTTTCATTTTAAGGGTTTTTAGGTTGATAACGGACGGAGCGATAAGCGAAATAATATAAGGATCATTTTGCTTTGGAATATAATAGGTCTAGTTTAAAAATTAAAAAATGTCATTTCTGATTAATTATAAAAAATTTTAGCTTAGAAATAATATGTCGGGTTTTAAAATTACAAATTATTGATTAATTTTAAAAATTTCGCTTAGGAATAATAGGTCTAGTTTTAAAATTAAAAAGTGTAATCCCTGATTAATTATAGAAATTTCGCTTAGGAAAAGTAGGTCTAGTTTTAAAAAATTAAAATGTAACTTCTGATTAATTATAAAAATTTCGCTTAGGAACCATAGGTCTGTTTTAAAATTAAAAAATGTCACTTCTGATTGATTATAAAAATTTCGCTTAGGAATAATAGGTCTAAATTTAGAATTAAAAAATATAATCATTTCGCTTTGTAATAATAGGTCTAGTTTAAAAATTAAAAAATATCGCTTCTGATTAATTATAAAAACTTCGCTTAGGAACTATAGGTCTAGTTTTAAAATTCAAAAATGTCACTTTTGATTAATTATATAAAGTTCGCTTAGGAATAATAGGCCTAGTTTTAAAATGAAAAAATGCCACTTCTGATTAATTATAACAATTTCGCTTAGGAATAATAGATCTAGTTTAAACATTAAAAACTGTCACCTCTGATTAATTATAGAAATTAAAAAATGTCACTTCTGATTAATTAAAAAAATTTCGTTTAGGAATAATAAGTCTAGTTTTTAAATAATAAAAAAAAAATTTCACTTCTGATTAATTAGAAAAAATCCATTTAAGAATAATAGGTCTAGTTTTAACATTAAAAAATGTCACTTCTAATTAATTAGAACAAATTCATTTAGGAATAATAGGTCTAGTTTTAAAATTAAAAATGCCAATTCTGATTAATTATAAACATTTCGCTTAGGAATAATGAGTCTAGTTTTTAAATCAAAAAATGTCACATCTGATTAATTAGTAAAAATTCATTTAAGAATAATACATCTAGTTTTAAAATTAAAAAAATGTCACTTCTGATTAATTAGAAAAAGTTAATTTAGGAATAATAGGTCTAGTTTTAAAATTAAAAATGTTACTTCTGATTAATTATAAAAATTTCGCTTAGGAATAATAGGTCTAGATTTAAAATTTAAAAATATTACTTTTGGATAATTATAAAAATTTCGCTTAGGAATAAGAGGTCTTGTTTTAAAATTAAAAAATGTCACTTCTGATTAATTATAAAAATTTCGCTGAGAACTAATAGGTCTAGATCTAAAATTAAAAAATATTACTTTTGACTAATTATATAAATTTCGCTTAGGAATAATACGTCTAGTTTGTTCGAATATGTTTTCCCTTACCCACATGTATGCACGCACGTACGCACACACACACACACGCATATACACAGCCTCATACACACACTCACATTTATGCGCATACACACACCCGAGCTGTGACGTCACTTCCTTTTAAGTGAAAACCAGACATGTGCACCCAGAACACTAACTCCAGTGTAAAAGTCAACAAAACCTGTCAACTTCCCTTTTTCGTCCGGACCAGCGTTCGAGTTGCTTAGTCGACGAACCGACCGCGTGCTCTAACGTTACTCTATCTCCCCTTCACCTTTGGTCCATCAAAACAGATATGTGCGCGACGCTCTACTGAGGTTAACCCTCTCTTTCTACAGTCCGGCTTGCCACTTCGCGTTTCTCTATTGCATTCCCCCTTTCCTTCCACGCGCGTAGTCGTCGACGGCTGAATGAACACGTGTACACCGAAGACTTTCAATTCTCAACAGAAAATAAACATGTTTATTTTATTCCAGCATTTGAGTTCTTTGTTTCCTTCATTCAATTCGTTTCATTATTTTTTCTTGTAGCGAGTTAGGGTATTTTATATCCTGGTCCGCAACAAGTTTTAAAATTAAAAAATGTCACTTCTGATTAATTATACAAAGCTGTCTTAGGAATAATAGGTCTAGTTTAAAAATTAAAAAAGTCACTTCTGCTAAATTATAAAAATGGCGCTTACGAATAATAGGTCTAGTTTTAAAATTAAAAAGCGTAACTTCTGATTAATTATAGAAATTTCGCTTAGGTCTAGTTTTAAAAAAAGAAAATGTTACTTCTGATTAATTATATAAAGTTCGTTTAGGAATAATAGGTTTACTTTTAAAATGAAAAAATGTCACTTATCATTAATTAGAAAAAATCCGTTTAAGAATAATAGGTCTAGTTTTAAAATTTAAAAAATATCATTTCCGATTAATTATAAAAAATTTCGCTTAGGAATAATATCTTGTTTTAAAATTAGAAAATATCACTTCTGCCAAAGTATTAAAAATTTCGCTTAGGAATAATAGGTCTAGTTTTAAAATTAAAACAATTAACTACCGATTAATTATAATCATTTCGCTTTGTAATAATAGATCTAGTTTAAAAATTAAAAAATGTCACTTCTGATTAATTATAAAAATTTCGCTTAGGAACTATAGGTCTAGTTTTAAAATTAAAAAATGTCACTTCTGATTAATTATATAAAGTTCGCTTAGGAACTATAGGTCTAGTTTAAAAATTAAAAAATGTCACATCTGATTAATTATAAAAATTTCGCTAAGGTATTATATGTCTAGTTTTAAAATTAAAAATGTCACTTCTTCTAAATTATAAAAATTTCGCTTAGGAATAATAGGTCTAGTTTTAAAATTAAAAACGTCACTTCTGATTAATTATAAAAATGTCGCTAAGAAAAAATAGGTCTTGTTTTAAAATGAAAAATGTCACTCCTGCTAAATTATAAAAGTTTCGCTTAGGAATAATAGGTCTAGTTTAAAAATCACTAAATGTCACTTCTGATTAATTATAAAAAAAATTTTAGCTTAGAAATAATATTTAATTTTAAAATTAAAAAATGTCTCTCCTGATTAATTATAAAAATTTCGCTTAGGAATAATAGGTCTCGTTTATAATTAAAAAATGTCACTTCTGACTAATTATATAAATTTCGCTTAGGAATAATAGGTCTAGTTTTAAAATTTAAAAAGTCACTTCTGATTAAGTATATACATTTCGCTTAGGAATAAGAGGTCTAGTTTTAAAATTAAGAAATGTCACTTCTGATTAATTATAAAAATTTCGCTAATGTATAATATGTCTAGTTTTAAATTTAAAAATGTCTCTTCTGCTAAATTATAAATAATAATGTAATGATAGCGCTACTCTTTCGTTTCAGTAATTTTTATATAGACTCTTTCGTTCCGGTTTCGTGATGTAACTTTTGTATGCACTCACATTGCAAAAGCGGGGCGCCATGATTCAGTTTCCTTCTTACCAACTAAACACACGTGTTCCAATCTTATTCTTACACATCCATGCACAATAGGGCAGGTCGATTTTGGAACCCCGGTGAGGCATTGAGGCAATGGTGATGATAGTTGGGGTTTGACATAGAAAAGACCTACACGAAATATTTTTCTCAAAATCGTTATCTTTGCTTGAGGAAATGACTTTAAAAGTTGAAAAATTGAAGCGATTAAAAGTTTTTCGGTGAATTGTCAAGAACGTCCCGTCATCAAAACAATCCGTACTGTTAAGAAAATGGAATCATTATTTAGAATATATTTTTAAACTACATTTTTAAATAAAATGAGTGAGGATAATGAATTAATAAAATAAATATCAAGTGTAAAGGCAAAATTATGTTTTTTAAATAATAACAACCAAAGTTCGCTTTTTCATTTCAGGAACTTTTTGGTGGGGTGGAAACATGTTAGATTTCACCGTCGCAAACACGCTCGTTATTGATATTGAAAATTAACGTTTGTTTATTATTTAATTTGAAAACATAACGATTTAGACTTAATTATTTCGAAAGGAACAACGAAAAAGACTTGGGGTTTGTATTACTGTACACATAGATTCGAAAAAGTTGTCAAAAAACAAATATAGAACAAATAAATGTTATCAAAGGCAAGATAAGTTACTTTTCTACCTAACTGGATATATTTTTTGTGTTTTTATTCAGTGTAACATGTTTATTCAGCTCGAAAAACATGCAATGTTTACCGATGTATTGGAAAATTCAAAATGGCAGCCGACTGTCTCTCGGAGAGGGTACGTTTGGGAAAAGGTATTATAAATAATAAACTAGACAAAATACTGTTAGAAATTCGCTCAATATATGTTACCGTGACATAAGTTGACATGTATTCGGTTGTTTTCTAACAGTATTTTGTCTAGTTTATTATTTATAATACCTTTTCCCAAACGTACCCTCTCCGAGAGACAGTCGGCTGCCATTTTGAATTTTCCAATACATCGGTAAACATTGCATGTTTTTCGAGCTGAATAAACATGTTACACTGAATAAAAACACGTGAATTATATCCAGTTAGGTAGAAAAGTAACTTATCTGGCCTTTGATAACATTTATTTGTTCTATATTTGTTTTTTGACAACTTTTTCGAATCTATGTGTACAGTAATACAAACCCAAGACTTGTTTAAAATATATATTATTATATTTCAATTGTCTGCAGTTAATTTAAACATATTTGATTTATCTTTTTTAATTTGTTTTTCTATTAGGTTGGTGAAAAAATGTTTTTGCACCAACCTAATATTTCACATCAAATTCTATTTCAATTTTTTATTAAAATATGGTATTACTCCAGTTTTATATTAAAACAAAACAAAAAAATAGTCCATACCATTTTCCTACACATTCTTTATGAAACATAACCACGTAAATTTTCAAGTTTTTCTACTTAATAATAAATACTTTGCAGAAAATTAGTGTCAAATTTTAATTTCTTTTATTTTTTGGGAGTAATTGTTTTTAAGCCTTGTTTTTCTTCTAAAATTATAGTTTTAAAATCACATAACCCACAAAGATTAATACGAGTAAATAAAAGGTTAAAGGTTTTTCGTTATTTGTGCATCTGTTATTGTGCTAAAATAACTTTGTTATTTAGAAAGCCATTCTTAATATGGGAAGGAGGTTGTATTGTAACTATTCTGTACTTTCACCTAAAAATTTAATAAACAAAAATTTCATAAAAATTAAATTTAACTTGAAAATACTATTAAGAATAGCATAAGTAACATAGGTGCACAAGCACTGGTTTTTCAAACTCTAAACACTAAACACTCGTTTAAAATGGCACAGCTACAGCAAGAATGAATCTCTTTATCGATAAATTCATGTTATCGAAGGAGCAGCTAAAATCTGCTAAAAATGTCTAAACTAAACACTACTATGCCTCTGATTTGGTTTGGTCCTCTCTCTTCAATACATCTAATTCAACTCTACAAAGTTTTTCATTATTTCTTATAGCTAGCACTTATTTTTTTGCGTATGAAACTGGATGATAGCCTAATACAGTTTCCTTTAGTTATAATCCATTTATTTATTTTACTTTTCAGATTAGAATGTCAGTAAAAGCACGACGTTCAGTTTTAACCCGTGGTTCACAAAATTTGCTGGTCCACCTTGTCATTTGGATGAAACAGCACCCCCAACTTCACGACAAGTCACCCAGTTTAGTTAGTTCCTAAAAAAACAGTCATCCTCACTTAAAAAATAGTGAGATTTCTAAGTTAATTGCCAAGGAAATAATTAGTATTCAGCAAGCAGTCAATCCACAATTTCCCTTGTTAAGGTAATAATATAGGACAGAAGTTCAATATATTTTGCTATAAGAGGGCCAAACAAATTGATAGGAAATTTCTTGCAGCAATCAAAGTGAAAAGAATGAAGGAACAGCTAAACAGACTGTTTGATATATTTTCTTGTAGCTGTAAACTTTCTGTCTTGAGATGTGATGACATTGCAGTAAAGTGCAAGACAGAAAATTGTCAAACAAGGCACATAATCTGCACTTGTCCTCCTAACAAGGAAGTAAAATTAATTCTATAGATTCACCTCCAATTGTGTTCTTTTTTGTGGAAAATAAAATAATATATTGGTGTTTATTATGTAATCTGGCTCTATTATTAAACATGCAAATTTGGCCAATTTTCAGGTTCCACTAGAAGAACTGCCATTTACAGCAATTTTTAAATTAATTGATGGAACAACAAAAAGCATTTACTGGTCTTTTGGGGAAACTTTATATCAATAATTATCAAGATTTGCCTCAAGTAGAATTCTAAAAAAATAGTGTCCCTCCCGATCATCATTATCTGACAGCAGAGGAAACAAATAATTTAAGAGGCTACGTTTTGAGTATGCTGTTGGCATTTCTTCTGGAGAAGTTAACTTAGAAAATTGGGCCCTTGAATCAAGGAAGATGGCTAACATAAGCCACAAGATTAATGTGTTTATGGACTAGAGTTGTCTATCCTCAAACACTGTTGTAAGTTTAGAGCGCTAGTGCGCATGCGCACCAGATGTTTACAAATAGAACGAAATTGGCGCCTTTTCCCAGCTTAGTCGTTCGTTACCGACCATGTTGTTGTACCTGCTGAATTTTATGTTGAATAAAACCTTTCTAATATCTTAAAAGGTCTTTATTTTTCATTACAATTTATTCAACATAAAATTAAAAATTAACAGCAACAATGGATGCTATACTGAGACCTGGTAAATTCGAAGGATCGTCAGATACAACCGCTGACGAATGGAATCATTGGTATCGTACCCTCATCAACTGCATCGACTCTCTCACAGTCACTCATCCTCAAAATCCTCCGAATAAGTTAAGTATTCTGATTAATTTCATCTCACCGAAGGTCTATTCTCTTATATGTCACTATTCAACATTCGAGAGGGCTATTAGCATCCTTCAAGCAACCTATGTAAAACCGGTAAATTCTGTGTTTGCTCGTCACCTTCTCACCACTAGGAAACAAAATCAAGGTGAATCTATTGATCAGTTTCTCCTAAAACTAAAGAATCTTTCTAAGGATTGTAAATTTGAAGATGTTACTGCCTCTCAACATGCGGAGCTAGCGATACGTGACGCATTTATCACAGGTCTCACTTCCTCAACTATTAGGCAGAGATTACTTGAAAGTTTTGAAATTAACCTAGATCATGCCGCAGCAACTGCACGAAGTCTAGAAATGGCCCAACATAATGCAGCAGCTTATGACACATCAATTGTAGCAAAGGCATCTATTCATGCAGATGAATCTGAAAATAACTCTAGTTTGGAACTAACTAATGAATGTGCTGCTGTTTCCAGAAATAATCAGGCGACTCACTTCGCCAGATGCCAATTCTGTGGACGAAAAAATCATTCTCAAAATATTTGCCCAGCTCGGAATGCTGACTGCCTTAAATGCAGAAAGAGGGGCCACTTCTCTAAAGTCTGCCGATCTAAAATAAAACAAACAACTTATAATACCAGGACTAGTTCTGCATATATTGCCCTCACTGCGTCATTCCAATGCACTCCATGCACACAATATTCTGTAGTAAATGCAACAATTAATAGTACCTGTTTGAAAGCTATGGTAGACAGTGGAAGCACTCATAACTTTATACGAATGAACATCGTGAGATCACTCGGCCTTAGTATATTACCTTCTAATGATATGGTAAGCATGGCTTCCTCGAATCTCACGAGCAAAACCTTAGGACACTGTGTTGCGTCCATCGCTGTTAATGGACAAATTTACACTAATATGTGTCTATCTATCCTTCCCAACTTGTGTGCTCCAATTATACTAGGACAAGAGTTCATGCAATTGCATAACCGGGTGGAATTCCGTTATAACGGAAAGATACCATCTTTACAGATTTGTAACGTCACTCAGATGAAAATCGAGCCACCGTCTCTTTTTGCTAATTTAGCAAAGAATTGTAAACTCATCGCAACAAAAAGCAGAAACTACTCAGCATCGGACTGCGAATTTATCCGGAATGAGATACAAAAATTATTAAAAGAAGGTATCATAATCAAATCGAATTCCCCATGGAGAGCCCAAGTACTAGTAACTAGAAATGAAAGACATAAGCGTCGCATGGTCATTGACTATTCTGCAACTATAAATCGGTTTACACTTTTGGATGCTTTTCCGCTTCCCAAAATTTCGAATATCATACGCCAACTATCACAGTACAAAATTTTCAATAAGTTGGACCTGAAGTCTGCATATTATCAATGCCTTATACGTAGAGACGAGAGAATTTACACAGCATTTGAAGCTGACGGAGGACTATACGAGTTTTCTAGGTTACCTTTTGGGCTAACGAACTCAGTAGCTGTGTTTCAACGTATTATGCATAATCTGATTCAAGAACATGAACTCCAAGGTACATTTGCCTACATTGATGACATTATCATCGGAGGAAAAACTAATAAAGAATTAAACGAAAATATGGAAGCTTATCAACCGTCTTAACTTGCAACTAAACCCTGTAAAATGTGAATATGGTATAATCAAACTAAAGTTTCTAGGGCAGTTATTGGAAAATGGAACAATCAGTCCTGATCCAGACAGACTTACACCACTAAAAGAATTACCGATTCCGAACTGCAGTAAGTCACTCAGGCGGGCTCTAGGTCTCTTCTCATACTATTCACCATGGATAGAGAATTTCTCAGATCGGATTTCACCTTTATTAAACATTACGTCCTTTCCTATCACTGAGAAACTCAAAAATCAATTTCAAGCCATGAAAGATGAAATTTGTAAGGCTTCGGTTGCAGCCATTGAGGATGAAGTTCCTTTTACGATAGAAACTGATGCATCTGCGACAGCATTAGCAGCCTGCCTTTCCCAGAATGGACGTCCAGTAGCATATTTTTCCAGAACCCTAACGCAGTCAGAGCGTCGACATTCAGCAGTGGAACATGAATCGGCAGCCATTGTAGAATCTGTGCGTAAATGGCGTGACCTCTTACTCGGTCGACACTTTACCATTATTACTGACCAACAGGCTGCATCATTTATGTTCAACACGCAGACAACAAATCGTATTAAAAACGATAAGCTGCTTCAGTGGAGACTTGAACTTTCAAACTATTCTTATGAGATAGTATATAGACCAGGTTCTCTTAATAACTCTGCAGATACCCTTTCTCGATCATGCTCTGCTTCGCGCTCATTATCACTAAAGGACCTGCACGCAGCACTTTGTCATCCTGGAGTAGCGAGACTCTATCACTTTGTGAGGCAGAAGAATCTACCATTCTCCATGGAAGATGCTAAGCGCACCTGCGCTGAATGTCAAATATGTGCTGAACTAAAACCAAGGTTCTTCAAACCTCCATCAGGTCGATTAATCCATTCCCGATCCCCCTTTGAACGCCTTTCAATAGATTTCATGGGACCGAAACCATCTACGAATAATCTCAAATACCTACTCGTGATTGTAGATGAATATTCACGCTATCCTTTTGTCTTTCCATGTCAGGACATATCAACAAAAACTGTTATAAATTGTCTCCAGAATTTATTTACCTTTTTTGGCTGCCCAGATTCCATCCATAGTGATCGAGGAAGTCAGTTTATTTCATGTGAACTAAAAGAGTTTCTCTGGCAACATGGAGTTGTGATTACCCACTCAACTCCATACCATCCAATCGGCAATGGACAATGCGAGAGAGTAAATGGCACAATCTGGAAAACGATCAAACTTGCACTCAAAACCAGGCAATTGGACGAACGTCACTGGCATGAAGTACTCGACATAGCTTTGCACTCTATTCGATCGCTACTTTGTACAGCAACTAACTCAACCCCACACGAGAGAATGTTTAACTTTTCCAGAAGGTCGGGCACTGGATATACCTTACCCGAGTGGCTGCAAGGAGGACCGGCCCTCCTTAGGAAGTTTGTCCGCCAACACAAGTCAGATCCCCTAGTGGAATCAGTAGATATAATATCTGCAACTCCCAACTTTGCCAGAATTCGTTTCCCTGACGGCCGTCAGTCAACAGTCTCAACAGAAGACCTAGCCCCCACTCCTGTCACTTACCCCTCCTCTACAAACTTGGAATCTCCTGTCTCCCCTGATCATGGTACATCACCAGATTCTACTACTCCATCAAACATCCGCGAACCAGAGTTGATTGCTCAACAGGAAACCCCAAAGAATAATACCTCACCAAATGGAGAGTCTTTCTCTTCAGTCGACAAAACAAAGGGTTTAGAAATAGAAGAGCAGCAGCAACAGTCTGACTCGAAGAAGGGCGTTTTCAAATTTCTTCCAGAAGCTACAAAAAGGGGAAGGAAGATCACCTGCAACCCGAAATATAAATAAAATGTGGTGGAGAGTGTTGTAAGTTTAGAGCGCTAGTGCGCATGCGCACCAGATGTTTACAAATAGAACGAAATTGGCGCCTTTTCCCAGCTTAGTCGTTCGTTACCGACCATGTTGTTGTACCTGCTGAATTTTATGTTGAATAAAACCTTTCTAATATCTTAAAATGTCTTTATTTTTCATTACAAACACTATGATAAATTAAACATTTTGGTCAAATTTATCATCCAAGTGTATGCAGTTAGTTGGTTTGAGATCAAAACCGACAATATTTTTTTTAACCAACAACAGTATATTTTAATATGATTCAGAGATGATTAACTGAAATCCAAATTACTGTTTTAAACTGTTCAAAATATAGTGCTTTTGCACTACTTCTGGAAAATATAATATCGATGATAAACTCAGATGAATTGGATGTGATAGAAGAGGGCATTCAAACGATTTTGTCCATTAGGTAAATAAATATTTATCCATTAAATTTTATTAGTTTTCTTAATTTACCCAAACAATAGTTAGTTTTATTCATATTACATCGCAAAAATATAAAAAAATAAGTGTTTTCAAATAATTGTTTTTTTTTGTGTGTCATTTTTTCTAGAAATAGTGAACAACTCAAAAAAAAAAAAATGAAAAAGATTACTGCTATCAATTTTGTAGCCACACACTGGTCAAATTTGATTGATTTTTCTCCAAAAGTTTTATATGGGAAGGAAGCAAGACATAGACACATTATTACAAAGTCATTGTGCCAGCAAATTATACCTTCATTTTCCTCAAAAGGAAATTATACAGAACAATTTTGTTCTATTATAAGTTTATATTATTGCGTTTAATAAAAAAATTAAAATACATGGTTCTGTAACTTGTATCAAGTTGTTATATTGTGTAATACATCTTCACATATCTTTTTGAATTATGAAATTTAAAAGACTTAGTTGCTAATTAGCTTTTTTTACATTTTTTTAATCAATGCAGTAAAAGTTGAGATATTTTGCTAGTTGTGATTCATAATTAAAATTATAATTCATGTATTTATTTTTCTTTCAATGTATTTCATATAAATATATCAATTTTAATTGAATATTTTATAAAAATAGTGAAATTTCAAAGTCAGTGTTGTGAAAAATGCTATGAAAATGAAGGATTTTTCAGCGTTTTTCTACACGATTTTTAAAATTAAATGCTCAATTTTCTGTTCAAGATAGGAATCTAATTTTTGGTATCTGTTCTTATCACATCAAATCCCAACTATCATCACCAGTGCCATGTTGATTTTCTGAAAAAAGTTGCAAATCTACCTGCCCTTGCACAACACAGCATGACATGGTGGCAAGCGGTATTATCATACAACACACAATCTTATCTCACGGAAAAAAGAAAGGTAAAACAGCGAGTAAAAAAAACCAAAAAAAAACGATTTTTTCTAATCTCTCGCACGCTGAACGAATTTTTTTCTAACCTCCCATGCCACACAAATTGTCTGTATCTTTTTTCTTCACACTTTCTTATCGTAATGGCCACAATTTCATTACAAGTCCCTAGTTTTGATTGGGGCTCGACATGTATTGCCGAATCATTCAAACTATTTCGACAACGAATGGAACTTTATTTCATCGTCAAAGCGACAAAACACGAGGATAAAGTCCCTCTAATACTTCTCGTGACTGATGAAGAAGGTTTACGCCGGTATAATAGTTGGTCGATGTCAAATGATGATCGCAAGGATCCACAAATAATATTTGATGCAATTTTGGAGCAGCTAGAACCGGCAACAAATCACCGTGTTTGTAGACTGGAACTCGGAAAATACCAGCAGAGACCAAATGAAACAACAGACATCTTTATCAACAGATGTCGACTGTTGGCAAAGAAATGTGATTTCAGTGCTGACGAATTAAACGAACGCCTCATCGAGTTACTAATTACCAGCACACTAAGACCCGAACTGCAAAAGGAACTGTTAAACAAACCGAAGCGTTACAGAATCAAGGAAGCTGTTAGATTAGCCTGTTCAAATGAGGCTTCAGCAGTTTATGTCAACCAGCTCCACCAGTTACGGGAATCACGACAGATAGCCACAATAAGCCGTAGTACACACCAGTGGCAAGGGATTGACCGAAAACGCGGACAAACCTGCAAAAATTGTGGACGCAGTCACCATTTTGGCAAAAAACACTGCCCTGCCAAAAATGATATATGCCACACGTGGCAAAACAGGTCACTGGGCTACAGTTTGCATCTCAGGGAAGAACAAAACCAAGAGACAACAAGGAAGGCTCTGGCATAACAGTCATAAGCAACAATGGGAGTTTGACAAGAAAATAAACAGCGTCGCGTAAAACGATGACCAAGCCATGACTGACATAGGCACGGCAATGGAAAACCTCACCTTTAGCTCCATCACAACTAACAGCGGAAAGTCAGCAAACATGAAAGATCCTCGAAATGAGGCATTTGTTGATCTAAGTATTAAGCTAAGGGACCACCCAGGCACTCATACCTTCAACCTGAAAGTAGATACAGGGGCACAAGCCTATCCGCATATTCCGCAACATGTACCCTAGCAGTATAGACGAAGCTGCCCGGATCACTCACCTCAACACAATGTATGTTAACAGCCTACAACAATACCAGGATAAACTTTTATGGTACCACAACTTTTAGGTGCAAGTATAAAAACTCCCCATGGCTGGATACCCAATTCTATGTGGTTGATGTACCAGGAGCAGCCATATTGGGCATGCCAACATCAGTGGTAGTGACAATGAACTGTGCCATCTCAGCCCAGCACCAACCCATCAATAGTGTAGCTGACCTAATGCATCTATACCCTGAGAGATTCGACCGTATTGGTGAATTTTGGAGCATTCACAAGCTTGTTGTCAACCCCAATGTACCATGCCACATAAACCCACCGAGAAGGACTTCAGTTCCAAGACAGCAGTGTTGCGTGACCTACTATGCAACGACTCTGTTTTCCAGTGGGAACCACACCATCAGGAAACTTTCAAAAAGATAAAAAGTGAAGTATCTGAAACGTCTCTGCTTCACTATTTTGACCCTAAAAAAACGATATACATGCACTGTGATGCGAGTTTACATGGAATCGGTGCAGCTCTGCTACAACCAGATGAGGAGGGCAATCTATCGCCTGTCACATATGCTAGTAAGAGCCTCACACAGACAGAATAAAGATACGCATGTATCAAACGTGAGCTACTGGCCATCGTATTTGGCACAAAGAGGTTCCACACATACCTCTATGGCCACCATTTCCAAGTCATCACTGACCACAAACCCCTCACTATGATCATCGACAAACCGCTCACCTCAGCCCCGGCACGTCTGCAAAGAATGCTAATAAAACTCCAAGGATACAACTTCAGGCTCACATATAAAAATGGATCTGACAACATCTTGGCTGATGGATTATTGCGTCTACTATCACCTTGTAATGCGGACCCTATCGAACTTGATGTCCGGGTTGATACAGTTCGTTTTTCCATTAATTACATCGAACAGCTAAGACAGTGTATGACAGCAGATCCTCTGCTTAACCAGCTGAGAGAGACCATCATCACGGGATGGCCAGAGACAATCAAGCAGCTGCCCACTGACATCAGAGTGTTCGGGGGCCTAAGAGATCAGCTCTCAATTGATGATGGTCTTATCTTCAAAGGACAACAAATCGTCATCCCCCAGACACTTCAAAAAGACATATTAGAACAACTACATGCTGCTCATTTAGGACAAGAGAAAACAAAACTCCTTGCCAAGGACACTGTTCATTGGGTGAACATAAACAAAGACATTGAAAAGTTCACAAAGTCATGCGGTATCTGTCAACAGCATCAGCCCTCCCAAATGCAAGAGCCGTTAATGCAACATGACATCCTAACAAAGCCATGGGATGTAGTTGGCACAGACCTGTTTGCTCTCCACGGAAGTCAATTGTTAATCATAGCTGACTATTACTCAAAGTATACAAAAGTTAGATCATGAAACTGGAACGAAAGAGTCTATAAAAAAATTACTGAAATGAAAAAAAATTAAAAAATGGGACTTCTGATTAATAATTAAAATTTTGCTAAGGTATTATATGTCTAGTTTTAAAATTAAAAATGTCACTTCTACTAAATTATAAACATTTCGCTTAGGAATAATAGGTCTAGTTTTAAAATTAAAAAATGTCACTTCTGATTAATTATAAAAATTTCGCTTAGGAACTATAGGTCTAGTTTTAAAATTAAAAAATGTCACTTCTGATTAATTATATAAAGTTCGCTTAGGAACTATAGGTCTAGTTTAAAAATAAAAAAATGTAACTTCTGATTAATTATAAACATCTTTAGCTTAGAAATAATATGTCGAGTTTTTAAATTAAAAAAATGTTGCTTAGGAATAATAGGTCTAGTTTATAATTAAAAATAGTAACATCTGATTAATTATAAAAATTTCGCTTAGGAATAATATGTCTAGTTTTACAATTAAAAAATATCTCTTCTGATTAATTAAAAAATATCGCTTAGAAATAATAGGTCTAGTTTTAAAATTAAAAAATGTCACTTCTGACTAATTATATAAATTTCGCTTAGGAATAATATGCCTAGTTTTAAAATTAAAAAAGTCACTTCTGATTAATTATAAAAATTTCACTTAGAAATAATAGGTCTAGATATAAAATTTAAATATATTTCTTCTGATTATTTATAAAAATTTCGCTTAGGAATAAGAGGTCTAGTTTTAAAATAAAAAAAATGTCTCTTCTGATTAATTATAAAAATTTCGCTTAGGAATAATTGGTCTAGATTTAACATTTAAATTATAAAAGATTTGTGCTTAGGAATAAGATGCTTGGTTTAAAAATTCAAAAATATCACCTCTCATTAATTATAAAAATTTCGCTTAGGTCTAGTTTTGAAATTAAAAAATGCCGCTTCTGATTAATTATAAAAAAGTTGTTTAGGAATAATAGGTCTAGTTTTGAAATTAAAAAATGTGATTTCTGATTAATTATAAAAATTTCACTTAGGAATAATAGGTCTAGATTTAAAATTAAAAATGTCACTTCTGATTAATGATAAAAAAAATTCGTTTAAGAATAATAGGTCTAGTTTTAACATTAAAAAATGTCACTTCTAATTAATTAGAACAAATTCATTTAGGAATAATAGGTCTAGTTTTAAAATTAAAAATGTTACTTCTGATTAATTATAAAAATTTCGCTTGGGAATAATAGGTCTAGATTTAAAATTAAAAAATATTACTTCTGGATAATTATAAAAATTTCGCTTAGGAATAAGAGGTGTCGATTTATAATTAAAAATGTCACTTCTGATTAATGATAAAAATTTTGCTTAGGATTAATAGGTTTAGTTTTAAAATTAGAAATGTCACTTCTGAATAATTATAAAAAAATTCGTTTAGGAATAATAGGTCTAGTTTTAAAATTAAAAAATGTCACTTTTGATTAATTATAAAACTTTCGCTTAGGAATTTTTTTTTTTTTTTTTTTTTATTACATTTTCACCCCAAACAAGGCAAATTGACACTTTGGTGTAGGGGGCTACTATCAGGGGCAACACTACTGGGGTACTATGAAGGAATTTGGGCAGCAAGGTGTCGGTTCACGTTACACTTGAACTTCTGCACGTCAGTACTGTTGGGGAAGCAGGGACCTGGAATGGAATTCCAGAGTCTAGCGGTTCTGGGGAAGAAACTATTGGAGTAAAAAGATCTTTTACATCTAGGGATCTCTACAGTGTGGGGGTGGGATTTAGCAGCCTGTCGGGTTTGTCGAGGGTGCTCACGTCGTGGGGGCACAAGTGATTGCAGTTCGTCAGAGCATTCACCACTAAAATACTTGTAGAAAAGGCAGAGGGATGCAACATTTCGTCGATGGGACAGAGGCTGAAGCTTAGATGCCAGTTCAGGGCCTATCAGGTTTGCGACTCTCTTTTGAACCTTGTCAAGGAGCGAGAGACTAGTAGCAGATGCACCAGCCCAGATGTGGCAGCAATACTCCATACATGGGCGAATGGTGGCCTTATAGAGGTACAGGATACTTTCGGGTGTTAGTAGTTTTCTAGCACGGTAGAGAGAGCCCACCTTTCTTGCAGCGGCCCTGGCAATGCCTTCAATGTAATTGTTCCAACTCATGTTTCCTGTGAACGTTAGGCCAAGGAGTTTGAAAGATGGACTCTCAGATAAAGAGTCATTGGCCATTGCTATGGGTGGTAGAGAGGGTTTCTTGTAATTATTGAATGAAACTAGTTTAGTCTTGGCAGCATTGAACGCGACCAACCACTTTTGTCCCCATTCCACTACAGATTGGAGGTCTTCCTCTAGTGTTTCTGCCATTTCTTTAGAAATGTGTTCATTCGTCTTCCTGTCGTGCCTGCCATAGAGTGTAGTGTCATCAGCATCTCAGAGGCAATGTTGTCGGGGAGGTCATTTATGAATATCAGGAACAATAGAGGTCCAAGGATAGAACCCTGGGGCACCCCTGCATTTATATCATATTGTTTAGATGTACGACCGTCGAGGACAACCTGGATTTTTCTCTTATCTAAGAAGGATTTAATTATGTTAAGTATTCTACCAGTGATACCGTATGATCTGATTTTACTGAGGAGACCCTCATGCCATACCCTGTCAAAAGCCTTAGATATATCTAGAGCTACCGCTCTGCCCTCCCCCGCTTTGTCCAGTGAATGGTATATACGTTCAGAGATCACAGTTAGGATGTCTGCTGTGGAACGGGCTTGTCTAAATCCATATTGTTTGTCAGTCAGTAGTTTAGCATCTGTAAGATGATGGACTAGAGCATGGTTAATTATGGTCTCAAATATTTTGGCAAAAAGTTGGAGGAGGCTAATGGGGCGATAATTTGATGGGTCTGTCCTTTCGCCAGAATTCTTGAATACTGGTACAACAGAAGCAGTTTTCCAACAGCCCGGAAAGCAAGCTTCATTAAGGCATGTGTTGTAGAGTTTGGAGAGAACTGGAGCTACTTCGGCTGAGCACTTTTTTAATAGCACAGCTGGGATAAGATCGGCTCCACATGCTTTTGAGGTGTCAAGGTTTTTTATGATAGCATGCACCTGAGCAGGGGTGGTTTTCAGATCTTCTAGTGTGGCGTCTGTCCGCATAGGAAAGTCAGGTAGGGGGTGGTTGGAAGGGTCCAGTGTGGAGTTTGAGGCAAACCAACTGGCAAACATGTTAGCCTTGTCAGTTGCTGAGGAGACAACCTCGTGATTGTTGGTTAGTGGGGGAATTGTTGATTGCCCATTATTTACTACACTGTTGTAGATTTTCTAGAAGTCTCGAGTTCCTAGTTTTTGTGCTTCGATGCGCTTTTTAGTGGTTTCCGTAAATTCTCTCTTAGCTGTCGCTATTTCTTTCTTAACGTTATTTCTAGCTTCTATATACTTCAGTCTGTTTGAACTAGACTGATGTCGGTTAAACCTACGGTATGCATGCTGCTTTTGAGCAATGGCAGTTGCACAAGTCGACGTAAACCATTGGGGAGAGTGGGGCTTACTATAAAATTTCCGCATGGGAACATGCGCTTCGATTGCAGTTTTGAACCAGTCAGTGGTCTCGTTTGCACATTGTTCAGCAGGGAGAGAGAAAATATTTTTCCATGGAGCATCTCTAATTAGTTCCCTGATGGCTTCCCAGTCAGCCTTATTATAATATCTCGTTGTTTTGAGCACTGGCTCTTCAGTTTTGGGTCTAGAGTTTAGGGCGATTTCAACCATTATCACTGCATGATCAGCGTTCCCAAGTGGGCTGTGGGCCTTCGTTATGCAGTCATCGGGAACTGTGGTCAAAAACAGATCTAGAAGTGATGCGTGTTGTTCTTCCTGGTCAGGGAAACGGGTTGGAAACGTAACAATTTGTGATAGGGAGTGAGATATAGCGAAGCTATGGGTTGTGCTGCCCGCTGCATCTGTGTGAGTAGAGAATCCAAGCCAGTTTTTGTGGTGGACATTAAAGTCACCAAATACATGTATTTGTGCGCTAGTGTCGAGGGACAGTGCCATGTCTATGCTGTTAGATACTTTGTTTATTATGGAGCAGTCCTGAGTCGAGGGAGAGCGGTAGAGAAAATAATAGTAGCTAATATTGTGTTGCATGTTTAGTCTAAAGCACATAAAGGCTTGATCATCTGTTTCTAGGTTTGTTTCTCTAGTCAAGGGAAGGGTATTACGAATGTAAACTCCAAGTCCGTGCATATGTCTGTCAGAGTCCTTACGGCAGAGTGGGAGATATCCAGGCATGTTAAAGTGGTTAGAGGGAATGGAGGAGTGTAGGTTAGTCTCACTTAGTGCTAAGATATCCGGGGTATTTGTTAAGAGAAATGCTTCAACATCAGCTAAGTTAGTTCTAAGCTCACGGATATTTGTGAATGAGAGCCTCAAGGGAGGAGGCAAGTTGAATAATAGGTTTATGGTAGGTTCCCTCTATCGAGCTAGAAAACTACTCCCACCTGAGAGTATCCTGTACCTCTACAAGGCCCCTATGCATGGAGTATTGTTGCCATCTCTGGGCTGGTGCATATACCACTATCCTCTCCCTCTTATTAGATAAAGTCCAAAAAACAGTTGTTGATCTAATCGGTTCCACTTTATCAACTAAGCTCCAGCCCTTGTCCCAATACTGCAATGTTGCATCTCATGTCTGTTTTACAAATATTTTAATGGAATGTGTTCTGATGAACTCGTTGTACTTGTACCCCCTAGTCATACATATCCTCGACAAGCCCGCTAAGCAGTAAGATCTCACCCCTTTACTGTTGAGGTTCCTAGATGCCAGAAAGCTTTCTATACTAATAGTCTCTTCCCTCGAACAGCTAGACTTTGGAATTCCCTTCCTGCTACCTGCTTTTCTGGTCGTACTGATATGCAGAAGTTTAACTGTAATATAAACCAATATCTTGTTAATCTTTCTTGGACATGGTTCCAGATAGTAGCCTTTTACATCCAAGTGGTGATATACCTTGTTAGGTGTTCACGTGAATAAAATAAATAAAGAAAGAAAGCTGGTTGTATATGTGAGTATATTTATCATACAAGTGAACGTTTAGCATAAAAAATGATATACATGAAAAGTAATTATAAAATGCTGAATAAGTGTGGGAGGCTGGTATATGGATCTGCAGAATAGATTTCCACATAGGGGTCAAAGAGTCGGGAGTTGAAGTCGGAGTCCGAGATGGGAGTTGAATTTGGAATCGAAGATATCAAAGAGTCGGAGTCGGCATCTTAGGAATTCTAGGAGTTAAAGTCAGAGTCGGTCGAAGTCCGAGTCGGACTTTTACCATCCGACTCCGCAACCCTCTTATATACTAAACTGACATCTCCAAAACGTATGGAAGCTGAGACGATTATATAAGGACCAAAATTCATTAAAAATGTCTGGCGAAGTTATTAGCGACAGTCTATTAATCTCTATGGTTCTTAAAGGGTTACAGAGTATAATTTCTAGGGGTATTTTTCGTGCTGATTTCAAATCTGAAGAGATCTCCAGGCTAAATGTGTGCACTGCTTCAGAAAAAGGAAGATAATACAGGGTGTGTAATTTACAAAAAAGTCCATTTTCATGGTTTACTTTATGTAAAGTGAAATTTAACACATTAAAGTGTATCAACAAGAAGTTGATATGTCTATTCTCTTATATAATGTGTAGGAATTTTCAGCAAATAAATAAGTTGTGTAAAGTCATATCAATGAAAACGTTACTTTTTATTTTCATAATAGTTTCTCAAGTTGCAAATATTCTCATAAAACACTGCAATTTACCAGCAGTCTTTGCAATGTCCTCTATGTATTTGTTCCAGTTCATATTGCCCACAAATGTTAAGCCAAGGAGTTTGATGGTAGAATTCTCAGGTAGGATGTTATTTGTCATCGATATAGGCGTTTAGAGAGGCGTCTTGTAATTGTTAAAGGAGAGCAGCTTAGTTTCACTAGCATTGAATGCTACCATCGATTTGCGTCCCCATTCCATAATGGTCTGGAGGTCGTTTTCTAATGATTCTGCCATTGCCTTAGATTTATGTGTATCGTCACTGATGCATGTTATAGAGCAAATATACCCATCTTGGACACAATATCATCAGGGAGGGCGTTTATGAATATCAGGAATAATAATGGTCCAAGGATACACCCCTGAGGTACTCCCACATTAATGTTATACTGCTTGGATGTATTCGTCAATGACAACCTGTATACTTCTATTGTCTAAGAAGGATCTAATTATATTTAGTATACATACATTTATAACGTACGATTTAATTTTCATTAGCAGCCCTTTGTGCCAGGCTTGGATATATCAAGAGCCACAGCTCTGCTTCACTCACTTTATCCAGTACATGGTAAATGCGTTCACAGATGAATGTTAAAATATATGTAGTAGAACGACATTGCCTGAATCCATACTGTTTGTCAGAGAGAAGATTTGCTTTTGCAAGTTGGTGAACTAGTGCTTGATTAATTAAGGTCTCAAAGATTTTAGTGAAGAGGGAGAAGAGACTAATAGGGCGATAATTGAGAGGGTCTGTTCTTTCACCAGAATTCCTGTACACTGGTACCACAGAGGCCATCTTCCAGCTATTAGGGAAGCAAGATTCAGCAAGACATTTATTGTAGAGCTTGGAAAGTATGGGGGCTAGCTCAGTTAAACATTTCTTAATTAGTATAGCATGGATGAAATCAGGCCCACACGCCTTTGAGGTGTTTATGAAAAAGGGTGATTTTTACATCATCTAATGTGGCTTCAGTCCGCATAGTGAAATTTGGGAGGGAGTTGTTTGGTGGAGTTGGAGGCGAATCACCAGGCAAGCAGTTCTGCCTTCTCCATTGCTGTGCATGCAGCCTTCTGGTTGTTGCTCAGTGGACGAATTACTAATTGCCCTTCACTACACTATAATAGATTTTTCAGAAATCACGAGTTCTTATCTTTCGCAATTCTATGCGTTCCCTGATTATTTCAGCATGCTTTCTTTTGACTGTCACTATTTCTCTCTTACAATGATTTCTAGCATCTACGAGTTTTGCCTATTTGTCTTTGACTTATGACGTACAAATCGGTGGAATGCATGCTGTCTTTGTGCAATGGCAGCTACACAATCTGTAGTGAATCATGGAGTGAGTGGGCCTTGCTATAATACTTCTGTGTGGGAACATTTGCTTCAATGCCCGCTTTGCACCATTCATTGGCACATTGTTCAGCAGGAAACAAGAAGATATCGGTCTAGGGGGCATCTCGGATGTGTTCTCTAATGGTTTGTTGTATTACCTTGTTATTTTGAGCAATGATTCCTACCCTTGAGGTTGGGATTTAAATGTGATGTTAACTGATACCACTAGGTGGTCTGCGTTTTCAAGTGGACTGTGGGCACACAATCCTCAGGTACTGTGGTGAGGAATAGGTGTGGAAGTGAAGCCTGCTGAGGTTCACAATCTGGTAAGCCAGTTAGAAACATTACTGTCTATGTGAGGCAATGGGCTATAGAGAAGCTATAAGTAGAGCATCCAGCTGCATCTGTGTAACCTGAGAAACCAAGCCAATTTTTATGGTGGACATTAAAGTTGCAAAACACATGTATTTGGGCCTTACTATCCAAGGAGAGTGCTGTGTCTATACTATCAAAGACATGATCGATTAGGGTACAATCCTGATGAAGAAAAACAGTAGGAAAAATATAAGTAACTGACACAGCGATAAAATGTTAGTCAAAACCACATAAAAGCTTGGTCATTCGATTCAAGATTTTTCTCTCTAGTTTAAGGGAGGGTGCTACAAATGTAGACTCCAAGTCCATGCATATATCTATCGGAGTCCTTACATCAAAGAGGGAGGTATCCTGTCATGTTAAAGTAGTTAGAGGGGATTGAAGAGTGTAAGTTTGTTTCACTTAATGCTAAGATATCTTGGGAGTTTACTAAAAGGTAAGATTCTACATCATCTATATTACCTCTAAGCCCACGGATATTTGTGAAAGCGAGCCTCAAGGGTGGAGGCAAATTGGTTTTGTTTGAGTGGTTGTCTGGTTTTATTGTGATATTTGTTTGGGTTGTCATTTAATTACGTTTTTGATTAATGTCAGGTTAGAGGAAAAGTGTTGGGCCTGTTTTGACACCAAGTATACTCACAGTGGTCCATTAGCCGAGTCCGGTCTAGGTGTGGTCTCGTGAAAGCCTCCCTCTCCCAGTTTTATTATCAGAGTTTTCTTTCTCTTAGATGGATGATCTGACAAGATCTACGGGTCCATCACATCGAGAGGGGAAACTATGCACCTGGTTTCTACATTAGGTATTTCTGCACCCCCGCATGGATGAAAATATTGAGTATCTTTCTTTAAAGTTTTTCTCTATTCTACATATTAAGTGCAGGATTGGAGATAGATTCTCCCCTACCATTTACAAGAAACTGTATCTTTCAAGTACTACAAAAGAACCAATCTGCTTTAGCAACTAATTTGTTTTAAAATAAATGAATAGGATTGTCGTTTGCGTGACACTGCTGTCCAAACTTTCACCTTCTGGTTACCACTTGACGCATCTTCTCTCCACTCCAAAACGAACTTCTGCAACTTTAGCTTTTCTCTCCCCAAATCCGACTTTTCTCTTCTACAAATAGAACTTCTCTGCTCGCAATCTAACTTCAGAATACCCTCCTTCCCCAAATCACTCCTCTTTTATCTCCAATCAGGAGCATCTCATTTGCATACCTCGTGGTCACCCTGTAGGCATATAAAGAAACAGGGCAGCCATTTTTGTTTCTTTCTTCTTCATTATGAACACGAGGTAAGCCACACAAAAACGCGGTCGGTCGTTCTTGTTTCTTTTTTTCTTCATTTACACCACACGCCCCCCTGATCTTCGAGATCAATAGGATACTTCGTAATCCTCCATCCAAGCAGGCCGCCTCCTCTCACATCGAGGCCTCTGGGGGACAACTTCTCGGGGGTTAACGTTTTCAGGTTCACTACAACGCGGGCCTAAGTCAGGTCGAGCAGCATCATTTGCTTCTCGGTGGCCCTCGATTTCTTCTTCTTCACTGCCCTCACTGCATACCGGCAATGTCACACGACGCAGGTCTAAGATATGCCGGGGAACGCCATTCACCATCACATTGTTCTTCGACTGCAATCCTGTTACGACCCCTCTTTTCCAACGAGTGGTACACTGTGCATTGAGGGGTTTCACCCACACCTCTTCACCTACTTTGATAGTGGCTTCTTCACTCTCAATTCCTGCTGTTTTGTTGCACGGATGCCGCCACTTATATGTGAAAACGGCCCTATGAGGCACAGTTGTCTCATCTTGTTTGGTCTTCGGCGAAATGTTATACCAAAACACCGCCTCTATGGGTGATACGTTGCTTTTTTCCGCAGCAGCTTTAAGAGTGCGATGATTCCTCTCCACTATTCCGTTGCCACTCGGCCGATACGCTGCTCTGAAAAATTGCCTTACTCCCCACTTATCGCACACCCCTTTAAAGGCTTCTGATCGGAAAGCGGGGCCATTGTCCATTAAGAGTTCCTCAACCGGCCCTCTCCAAAAATATCTCCTCGATGACCCCTCCGATCGCCCATGCAGCTTCTGCCCTGATCTCTCTCCAGATGGCAAACCTTCCCGGTCCACAGTCGACCATCGACAGATACAATTTGTGGCGATAGTGTGTCACATCAATGGCCAATCGCTTCCAGTCCTCCGCAACGTGTAGCTCTCCTGCTTCGTGTCGGGACGGTCCAGGGTCAATTGATTGGTACTCTCGACAGTTCTCCACCACCTCCCTAACCTCCTCCTCGGTGGTCTCCAGGTAAACCTCTCTGGCTAGGAATAACGTTCGTTCTCGACCAAAGTGGTGCATTTCGTGTGACTCTTTGACTTCTTCCCCTGCACAGCATACCGAGGAGACCTCCTTTCCCTCTTGCAGCCAGGCCTTCTTCACGCGTGTCATCGAATCCGCCTTGTTTTTTTCTGACGGGACCAACACAACAGATACTCTCAACTGGAATTCCGCTATCAGGTCGGTGAGCGCTCCGAGTCTGCGCTTGATCAGCATTTCCGCAGCACCCCTGGTCTTAACTCTCTTATCGCCAGTTACTGCCGACTGAATCCACGACACTACCGTTGCCGAATCGGTTTTGACTTCAATTATTTTCAATCCCCATTTCAGGGCCAGATTGATTCCTTTTATAGCGGCATCTAGTTCTCCTACGTTGATATGGGAGAAGTCGTTGTTTTTTCTTAGCCATGCCGCATCCTCCACAGTATCTCTAGTACGACGCCCAACGCCAGGTTACTGGCATCGCACCAAACCACACCCGCATCTTCGCCGCTGACATACCATTTCCCTTTCACTGGGTCCTCATTCCTCACTCTCGCAATGACTTCTTGCAGCATGTTCATGACCTCCTTCGTCACACGGCCTTCCCAGTCATCAGTGCCTGTTTGTCGTTTAATAAAGCTGCATGCTATCCTGAGCCAGCCAGCGATAGGATAGTGCCCGACCAGCCTCCCGCAGACTGAGAAGAGTTCTCGCCTCGTCAGCTCAGATCCGACTTCAGGTATTGCATTCCCTCGTTCGAAGGCAAGGCTTTCTTTTCCATCTCGCCTTAGTTTCAACCCCAGCACCGCTCCTCCATCTAGGGCCTCCGCCGGTTTTGCGGTTAACCCATACTTCTCGACATGGCTTCTTACTTTCTCTGCTGTCACCTCTGCCTCCTCCACCAGGATGTCGTCAATGTACGAGCTAGTGGCCTCCTCCACTGTACAGTCTTTGCTCAGCACTGTCTTCAGCACGGCAGTCATAATTTTGGGGGCTGAACTCAGCCCAAAGCCTAACCTCGTCAGACAATACACCCGCCCCTTGTACCGGACCAGTTGGTACTGCCAGAGTTTTTCATCTACATGGATCTGCAGATATGCCGATTTCAGATCGACAATCTTAGTGGCCCGCCCCATTCTTCTCCATTTCCTCATGACATCCTCACATACGTCGATCCCTGTTCCAGTGTGGCAGGCTACGTGTCTGTTCAATTCCCTAAAATCCAGCACGGGCCTAATCTTGTTTTTGGTAGGCTGAACAACCGCCAGTAGTGGCAACACTCCTTTTTCTTCCCCTGTCCACGGTTTCAGAATTCCTTCTTTTATCCACCTCTCCACTTCTTCCTCGAATCCTTTTCTTATTTCTCCTCGCAGGGTGTTTTCGTAGCAGCCCACCTTATTCTGTAGTTCTGGGGGCCCGGAGATCCATTTCCATTCCACTGTCCACCTCACGCCATCAAACTTTGCCAGGAAATCTTTGTCCTCAATGCAGCAAACCTCCGGTTTTAGGGTTCTGACGGTTCTATCACCTTCCACTCCTGCTATCCCCACTGCGCCGAGACGTCCAAACGTCACTTGGCCCCCTCTTAACGTAGCGCCCCCCAGTTGGTTAATTGCACTCATACCTATAATCACGTCGACACCACCGACCAGATGATTCAACACTAGAGCTTGCAGTCCAATGGGCACCCCTTGCACCATTACTTCCGCTGTCGTCTCTCCTAGGCATTTCAACGCCCTGCCATCCACGGTCCTAATAATCCTGGTTCTGCTCCATGATCTCGCGACATTCCTTGCTAACAGCGTTGTAGTGCAGCCTGTGTCGACAAGGGCTATGGCTCTCTTCCCATTGACTACCACCGGTAACCGAGACAATGTTCTATCATGCGCCATTTCCACACAGAAGGGGTAACCACTGGCGCAATAGCTCCCCTTCACTCGTTTCCCTGGTCCCGTGCAGCAACACAATAGTGGCTAATATGCCCCACTTGTCCACATCGGTAGCACGTGATCCCCGGTCTTGGCTCTTTGCAGTCCTTGATCAGATGAGGACCCTGGCACCGGAAACACTTGATGGCAGATCTCCCCTCCTGTCGCCTCGCCGGCTGCCTCTCATTCAAGTGAGGCCTCATGCACATATTTCCACTCACAGCTGCAGCCACGATTGGGCTTTTAACATTTTTCACTAGGACTCTGGCGTGGACCAAGAGATCGTCCACTTCCATAGAATGGATCCCCGTGATTCTCTGCATGTTTGCAGAGATTTCCTCTGGGAAGCCGTTCACTAGGTACAGCTTTACCATCATCTCCAGGCTCCTCCCCACGTAACCAGCCAACCCTGCCAGTCTCCTGATCTCTGCCGCAAAGACGTTAATGGACTCGCCGGTCCACCTCAAACTTGACAGTTTGCCAAGTGCTTCAAATGGGCGCTCCACGAAGGCCAATTTCAGCCTTTGCTCCACTAAGGCAAGATCTTCCTTGTCTTCATCTCGCATCTGCTGGTAAATCGTGAGGGCTTCCCCCTCTAAGTATAGCGGCAGCAGGGTGACCACATCTTCTATCTTTTGCAGCTTCGCCACCATTTTTAATTTCTCCAGCCACTTAATCAGGTCGCCCTCCCCAGTAAAGGGTCTCAACATCTGAGTGCTCAGTCTCCACTCAGCCATGTTAATTGCTTGATACGCCGAAATAGCTTGTCGTTTGCGTGACACTGCTGTCCGAACTTTCACCTTCTGGTTACCACTTGACGCATCTTCTCTCCACTCCAAAACGAACTTCTGCAACTTTAGCTTTTCTCTCCCCGAATCCGACTTTTCTCTTCTACAAATACAACTTCTCTGCTCGCAATCTAACTTCCGAATGCCTTCCTTCCCCAAATCACTCCTCTTTTATCTCCAATCAGGAGCATCTCATTTGCATACCTCGTGGTCACCCTGTAGGCATATAAAGAAACAGGGCAGCCATTTTTGTTTCTTTCTTCTTCATTATGAACACGAGGTAAGCCACACAAAAACGCGGTCGGTCGTTCTTGTTTCTTTTTTTCTTCATTTACACCACAAGGATATTAATAATTATTTGAATATGTAAGAGAATATAAAGCAAAGAAAACAAAAGAAATGATAGGACTAGCTCTACATAACACGGATATATAGATGCACTTAACTTATTGTTCTTTGAGGGACCCATGTTAATCTAGCTTAAAAGACCAGTGTCTCCACGTGGAATGAATTGGGGTGCAAAGATTAGTCTTTATTTGAGAGCAGTAAGAGGAAGGGAGGGAGGATCTGCCTTAAGCACCAGATGCTTTGATTTTAATACTTTCTTTTTATCAGAAATCTTTGTCTAATGCAAAGCAACAAAAACGTCAAGCAAAGGTTCGCTAGTCACAAGTTGAGTCGAGTTCGTTGTTCACAATACAAGATACATGTCGACATTCTCTATTCGTATGTCTTAAACCCTTCTCCCACTCCTCCCAGCGACTCGCCTTTTATAATGTTTTGGGCGCACCCAATTTGCATATACCACACGAGATTGCTAGAGATCTATGCGTGACCGGAGGCTTTAAAAGACAACAGCCATCATCTTAGCCTCTTTTTTTTTTCTTTTTCTGTCTTTCAGCTGCCGAGACAGATTCTCGCCCGTTTCTGAGGTAGGTCCTCTCTATGTCTATCACACTCCCTCCTGATCTCATGATCACAGAAATGGCAATGGGATGGTGATTGCCGTCGCTGGGTACTTCTCCGAAGGGGAACGATGCATGCCTCTTCTTCGCTTAAGTTCTTGTCCATGGACTGAGTGTTGAAGAATACTACTTCCACTGGGAGGCTTTTGATATCAGAGTCACTTTCTGAGGGAGCTGCCGTGAACCAGAGCAATGTCTCACTGGTCCCTGACTCGGAGTCAGACTCACTCCCGTTGTTCACGGGTAGCCACGATTGTGTTGTAAGCCATAAGTCCTTAATGTAATGGAGCACACCATCGACACATAATGTTTGCTTGCTGATCACTTCAGTAATGCGTCCAAGTCCATACCAAGTTATACATTTGCCGTGTGGGTTCTTGAGCCAGACAACATCCCCTTTTTCCAGCCTCCCTCCAGTTACTTTCATCTCAGTTACTGGGTTCGTTTCTATGCTCTTCACCCTAACGTGATACCTGAACAATGTGTCGGATGGTGCTGTAGAGGTGACACAGCATCCTTTGGGGTGACGTTGTACAAATAAACTGCTTCAGACACTGCATAGCCCGTTCTGATGGCGATAGTTTTGACAGTCCTGTGGTTCCGCTCAATAATCTCATTCCCACTCGGTATGTAGGCACATCGGAACCGCAGATGTACTCCCTAGCCATCGGCAAACTTTCTGAATTGTTCATTGGTGAAAGCGGTGCCGTTATCAGTTAGTATCTCCATTGGGGTGGGGGAGCACATTTGAGGAAGATGCTGTTTAGCTGATGGATGACTGCTGCCATATATTGCCTGCGGAGCGGCCTCCATATCGCAAACCTAGATGGGCCGCAGTCAATGAGCGTTAGGTAATCCTCGCCATTGTGGTGAGTAACATCTATCACCAGTCAGCTCCAGAAGCTTTTTATGTCCAGTTTTCCTTTTCCCAGCAAATGGATGCTGGATCGATCGATTGGCGAGCCACGCAGCTCTCAACCATCTTTTAACATCTGCTTTTCGTACTTCAGGGTCATCCAACTTAGCAAAATACAAGGTCCACTTTGGTGGTGGACTTTCTTGATTCGATCAAACTGAGCAGAACACACGGCTGTGGCATAGGCCGGCTGTATGAGTTCAATGTTTCTTCTAGTGGCGTCAATCCATCTGCGGAGAACTCTTGTTAAACAATCGGCCTTGTTCAGGTTGGATCTGACCAGGGAGATTTCCATTGACAGCGCATATTCTTCTTTGATCCTCATGATGGTATCGAGCTGCTGTCGGATGAGCATCTCGCCCCATCATGGACTATTGATACGCCCGTGGCAAGAGAGCTTGCATCAACCCACACACTCAGGTCCCAGCTGTCGACGCATCATCTGCCCCATGCAGGGTCCTTGTGCCCTCTGGTGAGGACTTTCTCCAGGATTGTGTTGAGAGGGGCGTCGTCTACCACATCGTCCCATCCAGTGGTGACCTCAGATGCTCTCCTCTTTATGAACACCACTGCAACATGAAGCCAGCCGCTGACAGGGAGGTGTCCAACCAATTTTCCACACCAAGAAAATATGTTTCTTCGTGTGACATTGCGAGGCATGTCTAGGGACTTCATTTCCCCGTTTCCAATACAGGACACTGTCTTCTCCTCGGACCTGTAAACCGAGCACATGTGTATCATCCTATAGTCTCTCCGGCTCCTTACTGAGAAGTTCAAAGTTGCAGAGATGCTCCTTTACATGCGTTGCGGATACAACCTCTTCATTCATGTACATGTTATCAATATATGAAGATGTTGTCTGCCTTATGTGCTCATCCTGAGCCAGAATGGTGTCAACAATCATTTGCATGGCACCACGTTGAGTCCGAACCCCATACGGGTTAAGCAGTATCTCTTCCCCTTAACTAGAACTGTCTGATAAGGCCATAGTGACTGGTGTACACGCACTTGAAGGTATGCCTTCCAAAGATCAAGCACGCACACATTAGACCCTGCTTGCCGCCATTCCCATAATTTATCGACGCGCACATGTCAATCTAGGTCTTTAGTTCCCTATCATACTCTATGCGAGCTCCGGGGGAAATCTTTTACTCTGGCACTCTATTGAACAAATTCTCTGCCGGTTGTTTGTCCGACCACTTCTTCCACAGTCCAGGACTTCGTGCACTGATCGAACTCCGCATGAAAATCAGGCTTATCTAGGGGAGTGCTGCGCAAACGCACTCTTCACGTTGGGAGAATGTCACGTTCCCAGCTCCATCTACTACGACTCTACCCAGCTGCACAACTGCGTCCATTCCTAAGAGTAAATCGTACCCAAGTAGCTCCCTGTCCATAATACTACTTCAGCTACCGATGCTTATGTGTCTGGACACAACCCGTGTCCACAAGTGCAATGCACTCACACCCATTAACACGTATGCTTACCGCAGGTAGCACCTTGTTTAATGATGATCTGGGGAGAAGACTGGTGCTGTAACTTCCTTGCCTAGCCCATTTCCCGGACAGGTGCGAGCCAGGTGTTTCCGGTTTTTGCATTTGTGACACAGCGGTCTACTAGGCTTCTGGGTCATTGAAAGCGGCGACAGGCAATCACGAGCCCAATGGTTCGGGTCCCCCCACATCTGAAGCAGGTGTTCTTGCTAGCTGTAGGCAGTGGTGTAGGTGAAATGCGGCCTCTTGAGATTGCACTGCGGCGATGACCTCCTTATCTCTGGTATCCATTAGCATGGCACAAGCTCTCTCAAGCAGATCTTTCAATGACAACTTGTCCATTCGGGTTGAAGCTCACAAAAGTCCCTTGCATGGCATGGCAATCCATTCATGAAGGCTCCCTTTATCCAACACTCTGGTGGCATTTCACCTATCAGGTGTGCTAGCCGCTGCAAATTCGTCAAAAACTCATCCACGGTCTCCCCTGGCCAAAGGCGGTGGGCAGTGAACTATTCCAATGCCGTAATCTGTCCCGTAAGCCTTTATAAGGGCTTGATTTCCTCGAGGTCACTCCATTGGTCCTCCGAGAGTTGTCGATACATCTCACGAGCCGCACACTTCAGCCACAGCAGCAGTACTCGCTCCACATTAGTTACCTTGCACAGCTCACACGCTAACTCTACATCCTCTAGCCATTCTACTATTGGAACGTCCGTTGCTGTGCCACTGAACTCAGGGATGAGTTGGATGTCAAACTGTCTTAGAGCCATGATTAGAATACAGCCGGAATAGCTTGTCTCAGAAGTTTTTGTCTAACGCAAAGCAACAAAACTTTTGGCTAAAATGTCAAGCTAGTCACAAGTTAAGTTGAGTAGAGTTCGTTGTTCACAACACACGAGATACACGTCGACGTTCTCTATTCTTAACGCTTCTCCCACTCCTCCCAGCGACTCACTTTTTATAATGTTTCGGGCACACCCAATTTGCATATATCACACGAGTCTGCTAGAGGGGTACGCATGACCGGAGGCTTTAAAAGACAACAGCCGCCATCTTGGGCTCATTTTTTTCTTTTTCTGTCTTTCAGCTGCCGAAACAGATTCTCGCCCATTTCTGAGGTAGGTCCTCTCTATGTCTATCACATCCTTCAAATTTATTTAACTGAAACTTTTCGATTTCTGTATTAATAATTTAAAACATACAAACTCGTTTACCAAAGGTAATGAATGCTAGAAAAGAGATGCATATTTCCACTTTTTTTATTGTGTCTATACATATATTGCTAACTATTACTAATGTATTACAAACAAGATGACATGTGAGAAAAATCTGAGAAAATAGTTTCAAGATAGCATGGAATATAGAAATGGAATAAAATAATACAATAAAATAAATAAATTATTTTTTTTTTTAAAGGCAGATTAAGGGATGGTCTAAATTTTAAATATATTTAAAGCCTTTTTTTTAATGCCAGTCCCCTTTACAAAATTTGATTATTGTATTTTTATTGTCTTTAGTGTCTCCACATGGAATGAATTGAGGTACAAAGATTAGCGTTTATTTGAGAGGGAGGGAGTATCTGCCTTAAGAGCCAAATGTGTGCTTTGATTTTAATACTTCTTTCTTTTATTTAATTGAAATGGTATGATTTTTGATTTCTGTATTGATAATTTAAAACATACAAACTCGTTTACCAAAGGTGATGAATGCTAGAAAACAGATGCATATTTCCACTTTTTTTATTGTGTATATACATATATTGCTAACTATTACTAATGTATTACAAACAAGATGACATGTGAGAAAAATCTGGGAAAATAGTTTCAAGTGGGTAGATAGCACAGAATATAGAAATGGAATAAAATAATACAATAAAATTAATTTTTTATTTATATCTATTTTAAAGGCAGATTAAGGGATGGTTAAAATTTTGAATAGATTTAACGCTTTTGGGGGGGGGTAGACTCGCCAGTTAAAATGAATTCAGATAAGAATGGGAGTTTCGAAATATGGTTAAAAATACATTATAAATACATTTAAAAATTTTATAAAATAAGTTAAGATAACAAAGGGATAAAAAATTTACAATTAAATTTTATTATGCTATCAGTTTAAAAGGGACTACAATATTTCTGGAAAGCGAAACCTCTTTAGGCCTTGACATTTCGAAGCCAAACGCTTCTCATCAGAAGAGGGAGTAAAGACACATATTATACAGAGAAGAAATTTTTTAAAAGATAATATTGCCTTTGTGGAAAGAGGATCAAAGGAAAAATATGAAGCTGTACTGAGACTGCCAGCAATCACTGTAAAAGATTAATAAAGAATGCGAGAGAGTTGTATGCTCAGTCCATTAAATCCAAAGTAGCTGAGCAACGGCTCGGTTCCCACCAGCTTTGGCAAATAGCAAATAGGGTCCTGAACAGAAGTATGTGCTCTATCTCAGCCATCATCAATGGACCTGGGGTAATCTCGTCAGCATCAAACAAAGCCAAACTCTTTGTCAAGAACTGTGCAACTAATTATACCCTATGCGACCAAGGCCATCAACCCCCGTACTTCCTCTTTTATCAGAAAACACGCTATGTGACACACAAATATCTGTGTATGATGTTGCCAAGCTTATCAAAACCTTGATTCCAGTAAAGCAACTGGCCTTGATGGCATTCCAATTATAATGCTGAAAAGCTTCAACCAGAACTAGTTCCCATACTTATAAAGTTGTTTAAGCATTGTCTTAAAGAGAATTGCTTCCCAACGCCCTTGAAAACCTCATCAGTGTGCCCTGTATTTAGGAATTCAGGTGATCGGTAATCTTCTTCTCAGTACAGACCAATAAGTCTCCTGTGCGTCATGAGTAAGTTGCTGGAATCTGTGTTAAAGTAGTTAACCACCTCAGCAAAAATAACCTTCTTAGTGACATGCAATAGGGTTTTTGTTCTACTAGATCTACAGTAGATGTGCTAACGATTATATCTTACAGGATAAGTAAATCTCTCAACAGAGGCTTCCTTTCAAGGGCAATTGCTCTTGACATATCAAAGGCCTTTGATAAGGTATGGCATAAAGGCCTACTTCACAAGATCTCCAGCTACGGTATAGCTGGAAATGTCTTCTCAATTATTAAATCATTTCTCTCCGATAGGTTCGTAAGAGTAGTTGTTGATGGGCAGAAATCAGAAGCTCATAGTAATAATGCCGGAGTTCCTCAGGGGTCCATCCTGGGCCCAAATCTCTTCCTGATCTACATTAATGATCTTCCAAATCACATACTAAGATCATTTGTAGACATTTGTGCTGATGAAATTACCATCTATGGCAACACATCAAAGGCTGTAAATAACCAAGTTCTCTCTGGTTCTTTCTCCTCTGGAGCACTTGGTGCAATTGGGAAAAAAGTGGCTGGTTACTTTTAATGCATCTAAAACCAAGCTTCTATCTTTATATCATGAACGCTCTGATCCCCTATCTGGCATCAATTGAAATGAATGGCTCTCGTCTTGGGGAGGCTCCATGTTTTGACAAGCTTCTGGGTTTGACCTTTACTCTTGATCTGAGATGGAACACATACATCAAATCCGTTGCCAAGGCTGCTGAAAAAATGGTGGGATAACTCTATTAATCCTAACTATCCATGCGGGATCACATTACCGGTTTGCAAACCTAAACTGCTTAAGGAGTAGATAGGCTCTGCCTATCGCCCAGCTTCCATACTCCTTCTTTGCCTATTAACCAGGAGCAGAGGTGTGGTTGCAAGGACTCATTAGAGATGCCCAGTGCTTGTCCTTGTTTCTTGATTAGGGCAATGAATGCTGAATGCTGTCCCCCCACATTTTCCTTATTCCTTTCCCCTATATCTGGGCATACTAACATGATTGGACTAGGCCACTCCTGTCGGACAGGTTTGAGGGTACCAGTTTGACAGTTGCTGGTTGCTGTTTCCAACTAATAGTACAGGAGCCCTAACTCTTTGGTAGCGCTTAGTGCGGTTGTTCTATCATCAGTTGTATAATATCGGGATGTTTGTAGTGCCATGTCATACATGGAAAGAGACCCTAGACTTATCTCTGGTGGGCATTGTGGATAAGGAGCCAGCTGATGGTCTACTCATGTTGTATGGTGGTGGCTATGCACATCCGTTCTGCCTAGTACCTCACACTAGATCTGAAACTACGAAATAAAATGAAATGACTGCTCAATCCAAAAAAACGTTCAAACTAGAAATACACTCAAATAATTCGCTTCCTCCCTTGAGGCTTGCATTTACAAATATCGGAGGACTTAGAATGAACTTAGATGATGTAGAATCATTTCTCCTAGCAAACTCCCCGGATATCTTAGCACTAAGTTAAACTAACTTGCACTCCTTCATCCCCTCTAACATCTTTAACATGTCTGGTTATCTTCCATTTTGTCGTAAGGACTCTGACAGACACATGCATGGACTTGGAGTCTATATTCTAGGGAATCTAAACTAGAATCAGGTGACTAGGCCTTCATGTGCTTTAAACTAATTTTACAACATAGCGTTAGCTACTTGTATTTTCTTTATCGCTCTCCATCAACCCAGGACTGTACTCTAATCAATCATGTCTCTAACAGCATAGATATAGCACTCTCCTTTGACACTAGCACCCAAATACATATATTTGGTGACTTTAGCACCCACAACAGAAATTGGCTTGGCTTCTCTTACTACACTGACACAACTGGTAGTGTCGTCCATAACTTTGCTATATCCCATTCCTTGACACAGACAGAAACATTCCCGACCCATCTCCCAGGATCAGCAAGCCTCACTTCTGGATCTATTTCTAACAACAGTTACTGAGGATTGTGTAACAAGTGCCCATTGCCCACTTGGGAACGCTGATCATACCATGATAATGACAGATATCACTCTAAACTCTCGACATCAAGTTAAAGGGCTAGTGCTCAAAACGACAATGTACTACAGAAAGGCTTACTGGGATGCCATCAGAGATCACATCAGAGATGCCCCACGGGGAAATATCTTTCCTCTTCCAGCAGAATAGTGTGCAAATGAGACTCAATGATTCAAAGCAGCAATTGAAGCACAAGTGCTTGTTATATCGCATATCCCTCCATATTTTCATGAATAAACCAGAAACCAGTAATGGCGAGGCTAGGACAAATCTGTTCGTCGTTACAACACAAATGAACACAATAAATACACATGACAACTTCAAATCCCATTTCTTTAGATACACACATCATTAGAATAACTCGCACCTTACTTCAACAAAGAAAACCACCAGAGAAAGCCACATAGCAAAAGAAAAAAAAACAAAATACAAAACACAAACATCACAGTAAACGCAACTCCTAAGCATATAAACACCCATATATAATTCACAAAACATTGCAACTTCACAACACTGACTAGATTATATTCACAATTTTATTAGCTTCAAATTGATATAACACATGCATACATACACCAAACAGACGGTTCACTACAACACATTATAGCATGAAAAACAAACACAATCAAAAAGCAAACTCAAGCCAGCGATTAAAAAAAACTTTCTTTGCTCTTTACTACGTCCGCTTCATGGCTATAAAAATACCAGCCTTTTCGACAACTGACAGCGCTGTGCGTAGTGCGCTGTGAACTCACTCCATCTTCAACCAGTATCCGACCCCTCGCCAACGACATCAGATGCGGAGCTTACTACGCACAGCCAGCATCGCCCACTGCTACCATCTCACCCGCGATCCTGATACAAGCATCACCTCTCACCAACCCCACGCTAAGTGTCATCAGCTAACAAGGATCGCCGCACACGCTAAGCCATATTTCTGCCATCACCGCCCCGCACCCAACCAAACCCAAAGAAACTTTAATCGTTGACAAGTTTATCTCAACGCCCGGCCAGCCATCCTACCGACGCCGCCTTAAATCTCAGATTTGGTGAGAAATAAAATATATATATATATTTAACCTTACTCGGTCGTCTGTATTTTTCTTGCAACCATACACTTGTTTATTTCATTCTATAGCAAACCCCACCCTCCCCAATGGTTTACTTCTACTTGCGCAGCTGCCATTGCTCAGAGGCAACATGCATACTGTAGATTTATCCAGCATAATTCCTGTACAAACAAACAAAAGTAATTGTAAGAAAGAAGAAGCGACAGCTTAGAGTTAATATACTGAAACCACCAGGAAACACATTGATGTGCAGAAATTAGGAACTCGTGACTTTTGGAAAATTTACTAGTGCAGTAAATAATGGGCAATCAACAATACCCTCACTATCCAACAATCATGAGGTTGTTTGCACAGCAACTGAGAAAGATAACATGCATGCCCGTCAGTTTGCCATAAACTTTGCCTTAGACCAGGAAACCATTCCCTCCCTGATTTTCCTCTGCAGACAGAAACCACACTAGATGATCTGAAAATCACCCCTTCTCAAGTACATGATATAAAAAACCTAGACACCTCAAAAACATGTGGATCTGATCTCATCCCGGCTGTGCTATTATTAAGAAAATGCTCCGCTAAGGTTGCTCCAGTTCTCCCTAATCTCTTTAATAAATGTCTTAACGAATCTTGCTTTCCTGACAGCTGGAATACTGCTTCTGTGGTACCAGTTTACAAAATCTCTGGCGAAAGAACTGACCCATTAAATTATTGCCCAATTAGCCTCCTCTCGCTTTTTGCCAAAATATTTGAGTTTTTAATTAATCAAACTCTAGTCCACCACCTTACAGCAGCTAAACTTCTGTTTAACCATCAATATGGATCTAGGCAATCTCTGAACGTTTATACAAAGCACTGGATAAGGCAGCAGAAGGGAGGGCACGATTGTTCCGCTGCACAGATTCCAAGGTTTCGAACATCATACGATGCAGTACGGCGTCCCTTACTTCATCATCCCAGCCCTTCGTTACTGAAGGAAAACATTGTTCATCACATAACAATGCTGGGAACCTCTGGAATTGCATTTCCTCGCTTCCACCGTAGTTCACTGTGTTCCATCCAGACCGCCAATCCCAGCACCCGTGCACCGCCCTTCAACCGCTCTGGGTTCTTGCACTCCAACCTGAACTACGCTAGGTGTTCTCTTACATGGGTCGTGGTCATCGATGTAAGCAGATGCTGCGCGGCTTACAACTTCTTCCTTGAGACAATACTTCGCTGACAATTGCTCTCATGATCAGGGGAGCCACATTCAAACCGAACCCCAGACGGGTCAGACAATATTTCTTCCAATCGATTTCCACAGTCTGGTATGGCCACAGTGTCTCATGGATCCGGACTTGTAGGTATGCTCTCCTGAGGTCCAGTAGAGACACGTTAGCACCTTTTTGTCTCCATTCGCGCAGCGTAGCCGCACAAACATCTGCATTGGCCATAAACGCGTCTACGTAATGATTTAGCTCCCGGTAGTCCATTACCGGGCGCACTTTGGCTTTGTTCTGCTGCATCACAGCCATCAGGGGAATTAGGCCTTTGGGAGGTCCCAATTTATCCTCTGGGTACGGCATGAGCCAACCATTATCTATCCAGGTGCAGAGCTCCTGCGTGTATTCTTCACGGATTTCTGCCGGCACTGGGTATTCTGACACTCGATTGTGTAGTCTTTCAGGGGGGTGGTCTTCAGACCACTTCCACGATGCGGTCCACGTTCGGTTTTGATGATCAAAGGTGGTGGTGAAATCTGGTTCATTAATAGAAATGGCTGCGCATTTAATATTTTTCCTGTCGCCCAGCCGCACTGATCCTGTAGGGTTGACAATGACACCGCCCAGAGCTTTTATGGCGTCGATCCCTAAAAGTAAGTCAAACCCCAGCGATTTGCCATGCACAACCAATACATCGATTCTGGCAGACACACCTTCGTCAGTGGACACAGAGACTGCTCCAACTCCGCAGCACACATGGGACATTCCACCAATCATTTTGACATCTACGTTCGTTTTTCTCCAAGACCAACATCAGTCTGCATGTAAAATAGTCGTAGAGCATCCTGTATCAATAAGTGCCAAACATCGCGTCCCGTCAACGTGGATGCTTATCACCGGGAGCGTCGTGCTCGCATCTTGGTGGGGAAGGAGACTGGCGCTTCCCAAGCAATTCCGAGCCCAATGTCCACTCGCACCGCAACGGTAACACGGAAGGAGACTGGCATTTCCCGAGCAATTCCGAGCCCAGTGTCCACTCTCACCGCAACGGTAACACCGTGTTCCACGTTTTCGACAGTCCTTTGCAAAGTGGCCTTTCGTATTGCACTTGAAACAGGTCACACTAACAGGAATATTCTGGGCCCTGTGGTTGTTTGGTGAGCGTGTGACCGCAACCACGTCCTGATTGTGTTCCCCAGTCGTCGTCAAAATTCTTGCTCTCGACATTAGTTCCCCCATGGTCAGGACTTTGATGTTCAGCACCTGTTGAAGAGCAATTGAGATAGCGTCAGGGAACCCAGTGACGAAAGTAAATTTTGTGAGTCTCTCTAAGCCATCTCCTGTGAATCCGGCCAATCCAACCAACTGCCTGATTTTGTTGGCGTAAACATCCACACATTTGCCAGCCCATCTAACCATAGTTATTTTTCTGTATGCTGAAAACGCGTCGTCGGTAAATGCCTCCTTAAATCGGGCCTCAATCTGGTCTATTTCTCTTTGATCGTCCTCCTCCATTTCCATGTAGAGGGCCAGTGCATCACCTTCCAGATATAAAGGTAGCAGACTCGCTACACCATCCACCTGCTGAAGTTGTGCAACAAGTCTCACTTTTTTCAGCCACGCTACAACGTCTCCCTCGCCAGAGAACGGCTTGATAATATCGCTGCTTATCCGCACCTTCACCATAGTCGTGCCGAAATAGCTTGAAACAAAAATGTAGTAGGCAAAACAAACAAAAAAAATACAACTAAAAACAGACGGAACAAAAACTCGCTTCTTGCAGACACGTGGGTCGAAACAAGCACAATCTACTCGCCAGAATCACCAACACAATCTGCAGAACGCTCCCTCTTCTTTCCAGTGTCCTGCCTTTATAGCGGCCGGGAACGTCATATTTGCATAATCGCGCGAGAGCAGACGTGATTCAACGATAATTACATTGGGTAAACGCTAATAAAAGCCCATGGACGCCATCTTGGAACTCTCTCTTTCGCTCAGCCCAAAACAGACATATCCGAGGTAAGCTCTCTATTTCTCACTTTGGTTACTGCTAATTCTGCTACAATTCGAAAAACTACTTTTAACAGAAAGGATTACATTCCTTAATATTCGGAAAACTACTTTTAACAGAAAGAATTACATTCCTTAATATTCGGAAAACTACTTTTAACAGAAAGAATTACATTCCTTAATATTCGGAAAACTACTTTTAACTGAAATAATTACATTGCTAATTATTCGGAAAGCTACTTTTAACTGAAAGAATTACATTGATTAATATTCGGAAAACTACGTTTAAAAGTAAGAATTACATTGCTTAAGATTCGGAAAACTACTTTTAACAGAAAGATTTACATTGATTAATGTAGAGGCCAGAAAGGAGTTATCTCCCTTTCGCTCAGACTTTGCATAAGTTGAGTTATCCCCCTTATAAAAGGACAGCCGAATCGCCATTAGTTGTTTACACTCATTCACGGCGACACGCTGTCGGATTGGAAAACCAGCTTGCTTAACGCAAACTTTACATGGCGCTACGAACATATTGTCACTTTAAAACATGAAATACTTATATCGCAGCATTGAACCAAAGATATTGTCACACTATGGAACAAGAAAACGTTCTCTTATTATGTCAATTAGTCGAGTTACAAAAAGAAAACATCGAATTACGGAAGGACATCTTATACGGACGAGCGAACACGCCGCTAACAAAAAGAATGCAGCGACCTTCTATAGGTTTGGACTCAACAGATAGCGAATGAGCACTCTTTTTAGACACCTGGTCACGGTACAAGGAGATGTGTAGACTTGAAAATCCAGCTGCAATTCGGAATGAACTGCGAGAAGCATGCACATCGGAAACGAACAGGTTACTGTTTGAGCTTGTTGGACCAGAACGACTCAACAATGCGGCAGAGGAATACCTGCTTCATCAAATACGACTGGTGGCCGTTCGAGGCTTACACAAGGAAGTCCACCGACAAACCTTTCACTCCATGAAGCAAAATGAGGGTGAGTCAGTGACCCATTTTTTATCGAGGTTACATGGCCAGGCGAAATTTTGTGAATTTCGTATTCAGTGTCCGAACGAACCCACTTGCCGGCAGCAGGTTAATTACTCAGATGATATGGTTGCCGGGCAAATGATGGCAGGGTTAAGAAATATCGAACACCAGAGAAGGGTACTGGCAGAGGCAGCTACACTTCCTACCTTGGATCTAAAATTTTCATGGTTGGTTTGCCTGGAGGCAACAGACGAAGCAACGCCACACTTTTCCAATACCACACAACCTCTCGCGATGTGTGGGGTACAAAGGTCGAATCAAGTACAACAAATGCATGAGGCAAAGGCCCTGTCGACCCCACGGGACACCAAACCTTGCAACGGTTGCAGAAAAACGTCACACCGAGGTGGATCGATGAACCAGAAAGATTGCCCAGCAGTGGGACTCAAGTGCCACTTTTGTGGAATAGTAGGGCACATTAAAAAGGTGTGCCGGAAAATTAATAGATCCAAAATGGAGGCTATAAAAAGCGGGGAGTCGTTCATGTTTTGCACCACGGATAAAGCCCCTACTCAAAGACACAATGAGAGACAACCGGCAAACATTCCTCACCTAGAGTGGAATGGGAAACATTTCCAGGTGGGCGCCCCAGAACCGCCCCCCTCAGTTACAGCAGAGGTAACTGTAATGAACAAGTGCCATGCGACCTTTGGAAGGGTGCCAAAGAAGCTGATGAAAGTGAGCACCCACGCCATCCAAGCCTTCGCGGACACAGGAGCCCAAACTTGTTCTGTTGGCCCCGAGATTCAAGGACTCCTCGGGTACCCAAATGGGTACTTGGTTCCAACTACCCATCGGATAAGGGGTATAACAAATAGCCAGTTACACATCAAGGGGGTCCTGTTTTTACATATTAAGGTGGGATCAAGAGAAACACGACAGGCAGTGTATGTGTCTGACAACACATCCGGGCTCTACTTATCACAAACGGCACTTAAGGAGCTGAAATTATTGCCATCCAATTTTCCTACATCATTATCGCAAAGCAGCTCAGCGGAAACAGAAGAGACGGCCCCTTGCGGGTGTCCGCGCAGAGCACCGGCTCCGAAGAAACCAGCAGCAATCCCATTGGAGCCAACCAACATTAACAGAGAAAATTGGAGCAATGGCTAAAGGAACATTTCAAGGCCAGCGCATTCAATACCTGTCCACACCAACCACTCCAAGTAATGAAGGGTAAACCCTTAGAAATAAAATTCCTCCCAGATGCGACACCGACGGCAATCCACACACCAATACCTGTCCCCCATCATTGGAAGGAAAAGGTGAAACAAGATATAGACCGTGATGTGGCACTGGGGATAATCGAACCCGTACCAGTAGGCACACCAACTACTTGGTGCTCGAGAATGGTGGTCACACCAAAAAAGGATGGATCCCCAAGGCAGACGGTGGACTTACAAAAGTTGAACGAGGCGACCATGAGGGAGACGCACCACACTTCGTCCCCATTCAATCAGGTCTCGGTAATACCTGCACATACCAGGAAGACTGTACTCGATGCGTGGAACTGTTACCACAGTTTACCGCTGTCTCCAGCTGCACGAAACGCCACCACGTTCATCACTGAATGGGGTCAATACAGGTACTGTCGAGCCCCTCAAGGATTCCATGGATCAGGAGATGGCTACACCCGTCGATTTGATGATATCACCATGGACATGGCTCGAAAAACTCGGTGTATAGATGACAGTCTCCTGTGGGACAACTCAATGGAATCCTCATTCTGGCACACAATTTAATATATAAACCACTGCGCCGATAGAGGGATTGTGTTTAACCCAGACAAGTTTCACTTTGCTGACATGGAAGTGGAGTTCGCAGGGTTTCAAGTAACAGCGAACGGGGTCAAACCTACAAGAAGAATGACTGAAGCCATCCTGAGCTTCCCCACCCCGACAAATATTACTGGGGTTAGGTCCTGGTTCGGACTCGTAAACCAAGTCTCCTATGCATTCTCACAAGCGGAAGTTATGGCCCCATTCCGAGAGTTGCTGAAAACAAAGGATAGGAAATTTTATTGGGATGAGACATTGGAACAGATATTCCAAGAATCGAAAAAAATAATAGCGAAAAGGATTGAAAAAGGCATCCAAACGTTCGAAATGAACAGAGCAACAGGACTCGCGACAGACTACAGCAAAACAGGGATATCGTATTTTCTGTTTCAAAAGCACTGTAGATGTGAGGGGGAATTAAACATGAGTTGTGGGGATGGCCATTGGAAACTCATCCTGGCGGGATCCCGTTTTACCAACGACGCGGAATCACGATATGCACCAGTGGAAGGTGAAGCCTTGGCTCTGATCTATGGGTTGGAATCATGCCGCATGTTCATACTCGGATGCTCAGACTTGGTGATTACAGTGGATCACTTACCGCTCGTAAAGATATTTTCAGACCGAGCCCTGGAGAATATAAAAAACCCACGCCTGTTAAACTTCAAGGAAAAGTCACTCATGTATAAATTCAAGATAAAACATCGACCGGGGAAACTCAACTTGGCCCCTGACTGTGCATCTCGGTACCCAGCGTGCACCCCACCAAGAGACCAGGACCAATCCATTGACACCGCAGTCAAAGCCGCCTTCACATCAATGTACGAGAACGATACTACGTTGAGCCATCACATGGGGAAGGATTGTGGCTGCGGCTGCCACCGCCGAAGAATGCAGGACTTTGAAAGAACTGATTCAAAATGGCTTCCCCCAGTCACGTAACAATATCCCAACCGTAGTTCGAGTCTTCTGGCCTATGCGTGAGGAGTTATATTGCCTGGAAGGAGTGATCATCAAGGGGAACAAAATCCTAATACCTCGACAACTCCGCGCAGAGGTATTGGAATCTCTTCATTCCGCTCATCAGGGTGTGAACGGAATGCTGGCGAATGCAAGACAACGACTATTCTGGCCAGGGTTGGATGCTAACATCAGGCAAACAAGAGCCAAGGGCCGCACGTGCAATGAAATAGCACCATCTCAGCCCAGGGAACCCTTGATGTCCCCAGCAGACCCGGAATTTCCATTCCAACAAGTGGTGGTTGACTTCGTCCAGATGCAGGGTAGACACTTTATGGTATACGCAGACAGGTATACGGGATGGGTTGAAGTGGCCCTAATGACGTCGGGAAGAGCCAAGACAGTGTGCGATACCTTGAGGATTTGGTTCTGTACCTACGGCGTACCGGAAGAAATTTCGTCGGATGGTGGACCACCATTTGAATCCCAGGAATACGACTCCTTTTTGAGGAATTGGGGTATAGGAAAACGTACCTCATCAGCGCATTATGCCCAAGGCAACGGCCGCGCAGAGTTAGCCGTCAAAACCGCGAGATGTATACTGGCGGACAATACGGACAGTTATGGACGCCTGTGCCATGATCAGGCGGCCCGAGCACTACTGACCCATAGGAACACGCCTGTCCAAGATCTGGACATGTCCCCGGCCATGATGCTGTATGGTCGGGTCATTAAAGACCACCTTCCTGTCCTGCGGGACAAATACCAGGTTCGAAAACAGTGGACAGAAATAGGCAAACTAAGGGAAGTGGCAATGGCCAAAAGACACATGAGGAACGAGCAGTATTACAACCAACATTGTCGCCCACTCCGGGAACTCCAGGTAGGAGATTACGTCCAGATCCAGAATCAAGACGGGAACGACCCACGTCGATGGACAAAGACGGGGAGAATCGTGGAGACCCAGGGGTACCGACAGTACCGAGTCCGGGTCGATGGAAGCAATCGAGTGACATTGAGCAACCGTCGGTTTCTCCACAGAATACACCCGGTAGTGGATAACATCAGACAAGAAATCCCGAACCCACCTATAAATGTGGAGACCCCACAGGCATAACCTCCGGAGGAGGCAATGGAAGTGGAACAACAGGCCGACACGGAATCCCCAAGCAAGCATGAGGAAGAAATGGAAGTGGAAGATACCATGGGAGGAGATACCCAAAAATACAGTCTTCCTCCGTTAAGGGAACCGTCAAGTCGGAGGACGAGAGCCCCAAGGGGTTTGTCGCCGCAAATGCGGGGAAATCGCACGAGTATTTCTCCACATAAAAGATGACCACAACAACTTGCTTTTGTGGTCACGAGGAGGAGGGGCATGTAGAGGCCAGAAAGGAGTTATCTCCCTTTCGCTCAGACTTTGCATAAGTTGAGTTATCCCCCTTATAAAAGGACAGCCGAATTGCCATTAGTTGTTTACACTCATTCACGGCGACACGCTGTCGGATTGGAAAACCAGCTTGCTTAACGCAAACTTTACAATTAATATTCGGAAAACTACTTTAACAGAAATAATTATATACTTAACATGGAGAAAACTACTTATTACAGAAAGAATTACATTGCTTCATATTCGAAAAACTTCTTAATATGCGGAAAACCACTTTGTGACAGAACAAATTATATTGATTTTTATTCGGAAAACTACTTTAAACTGAAAGAATTACATTCCATAATATTCGGAAAACTACTTTTAACACAAAGAATTACATTGTGTAGAATAATCAAAAGAATTAAAAGTTAAATTCTTCACTAGTTTGGAGACGGAATGCGTTGTTGTGATAAGTGATTTTCTCTATTAATTCGCACTTTTTATTTTAAGATTCAAATATTAATAACTACATTTTATTTCAGTATTTAATTTATGTATTTCTGTTGTATTAAATGCTAGCTTTAATTTTTTTTTTTTTTTTTTTTTTTTTTTTTTTTTTTTTTTTCTCGTCCATAAATGTTTATATACCAAGTTGATCTTAAATATTGTATAATCAATCCATTATATTATCATTTTCAGTCCCCCACCCCTAATTTCTGGCTCCCATCTTATCTCGCAATTACTTATAACGTCACCAACTAACCTTCGGAAGAAACCCCCCCCCCATCCGATTTTGTTTTATATCATAAGTTGCTTAAAACGTGATTAGTTAAAGTTCAGAATAAAATCACGCTTTCTCTTAACGGTTAATTTAAAAAAAAAATCTTCTGAACGCTATTAAAAGTTAAATTCTTCACTAGTTTGGAGACGGAATGCGTTGTTGTGATAAGTGATTTTCTCTATTAATTCACACTTTTTATTTTAAGATTCAAATATTAATAACTACATTTTATTTCAGTATTTAATTTATGTATTTCTGTTGTATTAAATGCTAGCTTTAATTTTTTTTTTTTTTTTTTTTTTTTTTTTTTTTTTTTTCTCGTCCATAAATGTTTATCTACCAAGTTGATCTTAAATATTGTATAATCAGTCCATTATATTATCATTTTCAGCCCCCCCCCTAATTTCTGGCTTCCATCTTATCTCGCAATTACTTATAACGTCACCAACTAACCTTCGGAAGAACCCCCCCCCCCCATCCGATTTTGTTTTATATCATAAGTTGCTTAAAACGTGATTAGTTAAAGTTCAGAATAAAATCACGCTTTCTCTTAACGGTTAATTTAAAAAAAAAATCTTCTGAACGCTATTAAAAGTTAAATTCTTCACTAGTTTGGAGACGGAATGCGTTGTTGTGATAAGTGATTTTCTCTATTAATTCGCACATTTTATTTTAAGATTCAAATATTAATAACTACATTTTATTTCAGTATTTAATTTATGTATTTCTGTTGTATTAAATGCTAGCTTTAATTTTTTTTTTTTTTTTTTTTTTTTTTTCTCGTCCATAAATGTTTATCTACCAAGTTGATCTTAAATATTGTATAATCAATCCATTATATTATCATTTTCAGTCCCCCACCCCTAATTTCTGGCTCCCATCTTATCTCGCAATTACTTATAACGTCACCAACTAACCTTCGGAAGAACCCCCCCCCCATCCGATTTTGTTTTATATCATAAGTTGCTTAAAACGTGATTAGTTAAAGTTCAGAATAAAATCACGCTTTCTCTTAACGGTTAATTTAAAAAAAAAAATCTTCTGAACGCTATTAAAAGTTAAATTCTTCACTAGTTTGGAGACGGAATGCGTTGTTGTGATAAGTGATTTTCTCTATTAATTCGCACATTTTATTTTAAGATTCAAATATTAATAACTACATTTTATTTCAGTATTTAATTTATGTATTTCTGTTGTATTAAATGCTAGCTTTAATTTTTTTTTTTTTTTTTTTTTTTTCTCGTCCATAAATGTTTATCTACCAAGTTGATCTTAAATATTGTATAATCAATCCATTATATTATCATTTTCAGTCCCCCACCCCTAATTTCTGGCTCCCATCTTATCTCGCAATTACTTATAACGTCACCAACTAACCTTCGGAAGAAACCCCCCCCCATCCGATTTTGTTTTATATCATAAGTTGCTTAAAACGTGATTAGTTAAAGTTCAGAATAAAATCACGCTTTCTCTTAACGGTTAATTTTAAAAAAAAATCTTCTGAACGCTATTAAAAGTTAAATTCTTCACTAGTTTGGAGACGGAATGCGTTGTTGTGATAAGTGATTTTCTCTATTAATTCGCACTTTTTATTTTAAGATTCAAATATTAATAACTACATTTTATTTCAGTATTTAATTTATGTATTTCTGTTGTATTAAATGCTAGCTTTAATTTTTTTTTTTTTTTTTTTTTTTTTTTTTTTTTTCTCGTCCATAAATGTTTATATACCAAGTTGATCTTAAATATTGTATAATCAATCCATTATATTATCATTTTCAGTCCCCCACCCCTAATTTCTGGCTCCTATCTTATCTCGCAATTACTTATAACGTCACCAACTAACCTTCGGAAGAAACCCCCCCCCATCCGATTTTGTTTTATATCATAAGTTGCTTAAAACGTGATTAGTTAAAGTTCAGAATAAAATCACGCTTTCTCTTAACGGTTAATTTAAAAAAAAAATCTTCTGAACGCTATTAAAAGTTAAATTCTTCACTAGTTTGGAGACGGAATGCGTTGTTGTGATAAGTGATTTTCTCTATTAATTCGCACATTTTATTTTAAGATTCAAATATTAATAACTACATTTTATTTCAGTATTTAATTTATGTATTTCTGTTGTATTAAATGCTAGCTTTAATTTTTTTTTTTTTTTTTTTTTTTTTTTTTCTCGTCCATAAATGTTTATCTACCAAGTTGATCTTAAATATTGTATAATCAATCCATTATATTATCATTTTCATCCCCCCCCCCTAATTTCTGGCTTCCATCTTATCTCGCAATTACTTATAACGTCACCAACTAACCTTCGGAATACCCCCCCCCCCATCCGATTTTGTTTTATATCATAAGTTGCTTAAAACGTGATTAGTTAAAGTTCAGAATAAAATCACGCTTTCTCTTAACGGTTAATTTAAAAAAAAAAATCTTCTGAACGCTATTAAAAGTTAAATTCTTCACTAGTTTGGAGACGGAATGCGTTGTTGTGATAAGTGATTTTCTCTATTAATTCGCACTTTTTATTTTAAGATTCAAATATTAATAACTACATTTTATTTCAGTATTTAATTTATGTATTTCTGTTGTATTAAATGCTAGCTTTAATTTTTTTTTTTTTTTTTTTTTTTTTTTCTCGTCCATAAATGTTTATCTACCAAGTTGATCTTAAATATTGTATAATCAATCCATTATATTATCATTTTCAGTCCCCCACCCCTAATTTCTGGCTCCCATCTTATCTCGCAATTACTTATAACGTCACCAACTAACCTTCGGAAGAAACCCCCCCCCCCCATCCGATTTTGTTTTATATCATAAGTTGCTTAAAACGTGATTAGTTAAAGTTCAGAATAAAATCACGCTTTCTCTTAACGGTTAATTTAAAAAAAAAATCTTCTGAACGCTATTAAAAGTTAAATTCTTCACTAGTTTGGAGACGGAATGCGTTGTTGTGATAAGTGATTTTCTCTATTAATTCGCACTCTTTATTTTAAGATTCAAATATTAATAACTACATTTTATTTCAGTATTTAATTTATGTATTTCTGTTGTATTAAATGCTAGCTTTAATTTTTTTTTTTTTTTTTTTTTTTTTTTTCTCGTCCATAAATGTTTATCTACCAAGTTGATCTTAAATATTGTATAATCAATCCATTATATTATCATTTTCAGTCCCCCACCCCTAATTTCTGGCTCCCATCTTATCTCGCAATTACTTATAACGTCACCAACTAACCTTCGGAAGAACCCCCCCCCCCATCCGATTTTGTTTTATATCATAAGTTGCTTAAAACGTGATTAGTTAAAGTTCAGAATAAAATCACGCTTTCTCTTAACGGTTAATTTAAAAAAAAAAATCTTCTGAACGCTATTAAAAGTTAAATTCTTCACTAGTTTGGAGACGGAATGCGTTGTTGTGATAAGTGATTTTCTCTATTAATTCGCACATTTTATTTTAAGATTCAAATATTAATAACTACATTTTATTTCAGTATTTAATTTATGTATTTCTGTTGTATTAAATGCTAGCTTTAATTTTTTTTTTTTTTTTTTTTTTTTTTTTTCCTCGTCCATAAATGTTTATTTATCTACCGAGTTGATTGCAAAAATAGATTACCTAATTGTACTCATTTTTAGTTCGTGGGAGGGGAATCTATCACCATGCTTTCCCTTAAACAGGTCCGTTGGACTTTTATTAAGTACAATACTTAATAGTTATTTTATTTTTTTATTTTTATTTTTTTAATGGAGAGTAGAAAACGCATTGTGGATGCGTTATCGGCAGCTCCTGTTACTCTCGCTTCTTCTTATTTGTCCCTCAGTCCTCATTTTTAAATGAGTGATTTTTCTGACAAAGGGAGAAGAAAAAGCTGTTTTCTAGGTTGGCAGTATTTTTGCGCGAACAGTTGGCAGAGTTGGTGGAAATTTTCTGTTTCTATGTCTATCCTTGTAGCCATGTCACTAGTAAGGGTGCTGGAGGTAAACGTTTTGTCTGGGCTGACGTTATCCGCCTGATAGTCAGGGACCCGAACCTTGGATTAACCACTAAGGAGGCTGTCCTATCAGCAGGTGCAAAGTACTGGGGCTGCTGTATTGCCATTTGGTGAATGGAATCTGGACCATGTAGTAGCTTCTGGTGGGGCCTCTCGATGCCATACTAGTGGGTAATTGTTACGGCTTTACCTTATCATGTGGTACAAAAAAAAAAAAAAAAAAATTCTTCGTTTCTTTTTCTCTCTTAGTTTCCCCTCTCTGTCCTGCTCTAAGTAAATCTGTCGACCTAGTCCACAAATTCCAAAATTTCATCATGACAAGTTTCAAGAAAAAATACACGATTAAACCCGGTTCTCCAACTTCCAACGTAGACCCCTACTACCATGTCTCCTTCTCCAACATCAGGGGTCTACGTTCTAACCTTCCAGAGGTTGAAACCCAATTACAGGAGACTAAACCAGACCTTTTATTTTTAAGTGAAACTGGCATTGGACAGGCTATTTCCCTTGATGAGTTTGCAATTACAGGATACTCTAACTTAACTTCTAAATCTGACCCCCAAGATCGCCATGGGCATGGAATATGTGCCTATATTAAAGATAGCTTTCCATGTGGGAGGGACATCTCCAGGGAAGATCCTAACTTACCTTATATGTGCTTCCGGGTTGCTTTAGCTCACACTACTGCATTTATATTTACTCTCTATCGCCCCCACAACAGCGGAGTTACTATCTTTCAAAGCATATCTGAGAAAATTGACCAAGTCCTTTCTACTTATCCTTCAGCTAACATTCACGTATGTGGAGACTTCAATGTTCACAACGTCGAATGGTTGACCCACTCAAACAAGACCGATGATGAGGGGAGGTTCTGTCATGATTTCTCCATTGCCTATGACCTCACTCAGATTGTTCAAGAACCTACCCGTGTGCCCGATAATGACGGCCAGTATGCGAGCCTACTAGACCTTTTTCTCACAACTTGCCCTGAACTATGTTCAGTTTCTGTTCTGTCGCCTCTTGGATCTTCCGACCACTCTGTTGTATCAATTAAGATAAAAATGAAATGTAATAAGTCCCCAGACGTACCTCTTCATCGTACAGTATATCGATACACTAAGGCTGACTGGGATAGCTTCCGTACATTTATATCTGATCTACCTCTGCATTCCATGTTTAAAAAGGATGTGTCCTCTATAGTATTAGACCTAACTGAATGGTTAATTGTAGGTATTGACCATTTCATACCCTCTAAAAAATTTCAGCAAAAACCTAACAGCCAGCCATGGTTCTCTCCAGAATGTGCTGCTGCCATTGCGCACAGAAATCACTTTTTCCACTGCTTCAAACGTAATAGATGTATGGAAACTAAAGCCGTTTTCAGGACTGCCAGCAACCATTGTAAGAAAGTAATAAGGAATGCAAGAGAGTTGTATGCTCAATCTGTTAAGTCCAAAGTAGCTGAGCAGCGGCTTGGTTCCCACCAGTTTTGGCAAATAGCAAACAGAATCCTGAACAGAAGCGTGTGCTCCATCCCAACTATTATCAATGGATCTGAGGTAATCTCGTCAGCATCAGACAAAGCCAAACTCTTTGTCAAGAACTTTGCAGCTAATTCTACCCTTTGCGACCAAGACCGCCAACCCCCAATATTTCCTCTTGTATCAGAAAACACGCTATGTGATATACGTATATCTGTACGTGATGTTGCCAAGCTAATCAAAAACCTTGATTCCAGTAAAGCAACTGGCCCTGATGGTATTCCAATTATAGTACTCAAAAAACTTCAACCTGAACTAGCGCCCATACTTACAAAACTGTTTAAACGTTGTCTTAAGGAGAATAGTTTCCCATCTCCCTGGAAAATCTCATCAGTATGCCCTGTATTTAAGAATTCAGGTGATCGCTCATCCCCCTCTCAGTACAGGCCAATAAGTCTCCTGTGCGTCATGAGTAAGTTGCTAGAATCTGTATTAAATACAGAAGTAATCAAACATCTCAACAAAAATAACCTTCTTAGTGACACTCAATATGGTTTCCGTTCTGCTAGATCTACAGCAGATGTCCTTACAGTTATATCGCATAGGATTAGCAAATCTCTCGACGGTGGCAATCTTTCTAGGGCAATTGCTCTTGACATATCTAAAGCCTTTGATAGGGTATGGCATAAAGGTTTACTTCATAAGATCGCTAGCTATGGTATAGCTGGAAAAGTCTTCTCAATTATTAAATCATTTCTTTCTGATAGATTCATAAGAGTAGTAGTTGAGGGGCAAAAATCAGAAGCTCACAATATTAATGCCGGTGTCCCTCAGGGATCCATCCTGGGCCCAACTCTTTTCCTGATCTACATTAATGATCTTCCAAATCATATCCTTACATCATTTGTAGACATTTATGCTGACGACACTACCATTTATGGTACCACATCTAAGACAGTAAACGAGCAAGTTCTCTCCAATTCTCTCTCCTCTGATCTTGAGCACGTAGTACAATGGGGAAAGGAGTGGCTGGTTACTTTTAATGCATCTAAAACCAAGCTTCTCTCTTTACATCATCAACATTCTAATCCACATTTGTCATCAATTGAAATGAATGGCTCTCGTCTTCAGGAGGCCTCAAGTTTTGACAAGCTTCTGGGCTTGACCATTACTCCTGATCTTAAATGGAACACGTATATCAAATCTGTTGCCAAGGCCGCTGGAAAAATGGTGGGATCTTTCTATCGATCCAGTAGATATCTCACTGCTGATGCTATTCTCTATCTATATAAGAGCCAGGTACGTCCAAGGATGGAATACTGTTGCCACATCTGGGCAGGAGCTGCTAGAAAGAACTCGTCCTGCCTTGATAGAGTTCAAAATAGACTTCGTAGCCTCGTAGGAGATGTCCTTTTCTCCTCCTTGCAACCTCTATCTCACAGAAGAGATGTTGCGAGTTTGTCTCTGATGTATCGTTATTTTCATGGAAAGTGTTCAACTGAGCTTCAATCTATGGTCCCCCCTCGCCAAACTTTCACAAGAAACACTCGTCTAGCTGTAAACACTATCAATAATTTCCCCCACTCTTTATCTGTGCCTAAACCTAAACGTAGATTCCATGAACAAAGCTTCTTTCTTAGAACTGCACGCCTGTGGAATTGTCTTCCGTTTTCCTGCTTTCCGGCTGACTACAATATGGTTTTGTTCAAGTCTAAAGTAAATAAGTTCTTGATGAGCCGTTCCATATAAGTTATTAAATTTACCAAATTTTCATTACTAATGATTACTATATTGACCAACTTCTACTGTACACTCTTTAACCCTTATCCTTGAGTGGCCTCTGGGCCTTGATAATGTGGTGATGCCTTTGTAAAAAAAAAAAAAAAAAAAAAAAAAAAAAAAAAAAAGAACTGTGTTAGTCAATAACACACAACAACAATAATAATAATAGCAGCAACACTTACCAATGGTTCATCTCATGCACAAGACAGACATCAGATTGAGCTGGACTGAGGGCTTGTATTTATGTACAAGCATATCCAATCAGGTGATTCAGCCAATCACAATCCAAGGAATAGACTGGCCCATGTGTGCACAATGGAATCTCCCATTGTGCCATAAATAGTTCTCCTTTCATGAGAAGTAACTTTAGTCTTTGTCAAGTTATCCACAACTTGAACGCTGACCGAAAGTCCACTACACAATCCAACATGGCGCTACGAACAGGATTCGAGACAGAAGATTGGGAAGACTATTTCCTCAAAGCAGGCATTGCTGCCGATTCCGCCAAGAGCTACGCTGCAACTTTTGTGAAGGAAAAACTGAGGAAAGAAAACCTTCAAGTAATGGATCGAGCCATGCTAAGAGAATTGGGAATCACAACAATGGGAGAAGCTCTGTCTATCCTTCGACAAGCCAAGGAGCCCGCTACCCAGACCACCTATGCTAAGGCACCAGCTGCCAGGCCTCCCCAACTTCATCTCGAAATGACCCCTCAACAATTCAGAAAATTTCGGATTGACTGGGAAGTATTCACCAGAATAACGGACATGCCAACTTCTCAGGCCAATACCCAGTTATACAGTTGCGCTGATGAATCCGTTCAAAACGCAATCATAAATACCTACTCTAAGTTCTTCACCACCAACCCAGACAAGCTGCTAGAGATGACAGAAGCATTGGTAACTCAAAAATCAAATCCCATGGTCCATCGGATGACATTTGCAACTATATCACAGCATGAAGATGAACCCATCCAACAATACCTTGTTCGTCTTAGGTCCATGGCCATAGACTGTAATTTTTCATGCCCCAACTGCGATCACGACCTGTCCAACATTTACATCAAGGACCAATTTATCAAAGGGATATCGAATGATACGCTTCAGACCGATCTACTGGCAAAAGCCAGGTTGCTAAAAACTCTCAACCAAAATATTTGTCATGCTGAGGCATTTGAGTCTGCACTACGGGACCAAACCGCAATGACTGATACCTCAGACATAGCTACAGTCCGGATGTCAATGTATCGCAAAAAAAAAAAACACAGTGCTGTACGGACTAGCAGAGGCAATATTCGCACTAGCTCTACTGCTACTCACAACGATAACATTGCTGATAAAGAACCCCGTCAAACCTGCATAGGTTGCGGTAGTCACCAACACGGTACTCCAAGGACAAGTGCCCGCCATTTAACATGTCCGGCATGGAATCAAATGTGCAACACTTGTGGGAAACTTAACCATTTCTCAGCAGTGTGCCGGACAAAGAAATATCGCCCGGCAGTGATAAAGAGTTTTGAAGACCAAGAAGCTCCCATGAATACACTCATGGCCCATATCACATTCGATCAAATGAGGGGCACCATTATGACTACAGAAGGTGATCTGTTAACTGAAATAAATGCATCAGTAATCCCATTCTCACCAAAACCAGATCCCAGACGAGCTGTCAATATCCCTAGGAGTTGTAGTACAACACTAAAGGTTTTTCCCGACAGTGGCGCCGCCATTTGTCTTGGGGGACCAAAGCATTTAATCAAAATGGGCCTCACAGAGATTAGTCTTATCCAATCAAGAAAGATCATACGAACAGTTGGAGGTTTCACACTCATGTGTCAGGGTTGGCTACCAGTTGAGTTTGTGGTCAGAGGGAAAACAACTAAACAAGCCCTCTACATATGCAAGGGCATACAACGGCTTTATCTCAGCAGAGCAGCCTGCATCGATGTGGGAATATTGCACAAACATTTTCCAAACCCTTTAGCAGACGTACATGAAGAGGTAGACACCGAGTCTAAAAAGTGTGTAGATCAATTGCCAAATCGCCCCAAAAACCTCCCTTTTCCCGCAACAGAAGATAACATAGGCAAACTTAAGAGCTGGCTCCTAGAAAAGTTTGCCAAAACGACATTCAACAAAGATGGGATATTTCCAGCCATGTCCGGCCCAGCTGCCCACATTCACCTCAAAGAGGGAGCAATCCCTAAAGCCAGGCATAACCCAATTCCTGTACCCTTCCACTTCAAGGAACCAGTAAGACAAGCCCTTTGGAAGGATGTAGAAAAAAGTATCATAGCTCCAGTACCCGTGGGTATGCCTACTGATTGGTGCAGTACTATGGTAATAACTGCCAAAAAGAATGGTAATCCAAGGAGAACAATAGATTACCAACACCTTAACTCTCAATGCAAGCGAGAAACCCACCATACTGGGTCGCCATTCCAGTTGGCACTGCAAGTGCCACCTAGAACAAAGAAAACAGTCCTAGACGCTGTTGATGGATACCACTCGATTCTCTTAGACAAAGAATCTCAACCATTAACCACCTTCATAACTGAGTGGGGAAGATACATGTATCTTAGGATGCCCCAAGGATATGTCGCATCTGGGGATGCTTACACTCGCAGATACGATGAGATAATAAAAGATATCCCACGCAAGGTGAAGATAGTAGACGATACCCTGCTATATGACTCTAGCATTGAGGGAGCCTTTTATCATACCTTCGATTTTCTGCTCCAATGTGCTAAGAATGGAATTGTGCTCAACACCGACAAATTCCAATTCTGTCAGGATGTCGTACAATTTGGAGGCCTCCAGATAACTTCTTCAGGAGTGACCCCTTCTGAGTCCATGATACAGGCGATACAGGATTTTCCAGTCCCAAGGACAATTACTGATGCCAGATCATGGTTTGGGCTTGTCAACCAAGTAGCCTGGGCATATTCACTGGGTCCAGTTATGGTGCCTTTTCGGGACCTCGTCAAACAAAACTCCAAATTTGCTTGGAATCAAAACCTTGAAGACGCATTCAAAGATTCCAAGCGAGTTATAATTCACCTAGTCCAGAAGGGGGTAGCAACATTTGACAAAGACAGAGCAACTTGCCTTGCTCCAGATTGGAGCAAAGAAGGAATGGGCTTCCTACTCCTACAAAAACATTGCCAATGTACCATGGAAAAAGCCCCAATCTGCTGTTCCGAAGGTTGGCATCTGATATATGCCGGCAGCAGATTTTGCACGGATGCTGAGTGCAGATACGCACCAATAGAGGGTGAGGCAGCAGCAATAGCATGGGCATTGGAGAAATGCCGTATGTTCGTCATGGGTTCTCCAAACATCATAGTGGTCACAGACCATGAACCGCTGAAGGGGATATTTGGCGATCGTGATCTGAGCAAGATCCAAAACCCCCGGCTCTTTAGACTAAAGGAAAAGACCCTGAGATACAGATTTACCATACAGCATTGCCCCGGGAAGTGGCACAGAGGCCCTGATGCAGTTTCCCGCCACCCAGTGGCGATGGTGCAAGCCCTCCTCGATGTATTTCCAACAAAACCCTCTCAAATGGATATACTGGAATCGAACAACATAAGCAACATAACAGAGTCAACAGCCTTAATAGCAACATTTGCAGACAGCAGTAATATAGCCATGATATCACCAGACCTAATTCGTTCAGCAGGTCATGGCGATCAACAATATAACAAATTAATAGACACAATACAGCAAGGCTTCCCAAAAACACATAATCTCACTGCGCCCGAAGTCCGTGAGTATTGGGAGGTGAGGCACCGCCTTAGCACTAACAATGGTCTAGTATTGTTGGATCGAAGGATCGTCATCCCCAAAACACAACGAAAAAAGGTTCTACACTGCCTGCATTCTGCACACCAAGGAGTAGTCGGCATGAAAGCACATGCCAACGAATCGGTGTACTGGCCAGGGATGGATGCATCAATCCGCAGTATTAGGGCGAATTGCATGGTATGCTCAACCATCGCACCTAGTCAACCAAGGGAGCCTATCATTCTAACACGATCCCCAGAGTGGCCATTCCAGCAAATCGTCATGGATATTTTTTATATTGAAGATCACACATACCTTGCCTGCGCAGATAGGCTAACTGGTTGGCTAATTTTATATCGCCTAGAATCAGGTCACACTACTACAACCAAATTGATGTCCATATGCCGACAACTGTTCCAAACATATGGTGCCCCAGAAGAACTCAGCACCGATGGCGGCCCACCTTTCACTTCCAGCACGTTCCAAGAATTTCTGAAAACATTGTGTGTTAGGCACAGATTATCTTCTGTTGCGTATCCCCAATCCAATGGCAGGGCAGAGCTCGCAGTAAAAACTGCAAAGAGGATTGTGAAAGGAAACACAGGCCCCCACGGTTCCTTGGACAATGACAGTGTTGCCCGGGCCATCTTGCAGTATCGGAATACCCCAATCCAAAGCATTGGCCTATCACCGGCCCAATTATTACTTCACCGTCGACTACGTGACTCCATCCCATCACAGCCCATCCTCTACAAGCCTCATCCTGAATGGGTGTCAGCGGCACAACATCGCGAGGAAATGCTCCACCACCGCAATGCAAAAATAGTAGAAAGATACAATAAATATACCCACAACCTTCCACCATTAAAAGCTGGTGACACTGTAGCCATCCAAAATCCAGTCAATCGCAGATGGAACACAACGGGCAAAATCATCAGTTCCCTACCAGATCGACAATACCGAATCAGGGTTAACGGATCCGGAAGGATCACACTTAGGAACTGCCGTTTCCTCAGAAAATGCGAACTTAAGCCTACGCCAACCCCAATACCAAGTGCAGCACTAGGACCAACAATTCCCTCAAGCGATACTACATTCTTGCATATCCCACTATCTCCCTGTAATAGCACATACACAGCAACCAAACCCCAACAACAAACCACACATATATCCCCACGCTTTCGATCAAGGATTCCCCGAGCTCTTTCTAGGTTACTACCACACAACAAACTAGGCCTAAAAGAGAGATACACCTCTCACACAACCCAGCCTACTCGTGGGGGGGGGAAGAGGGGAGATGTAGAATAATCAAAAGAACTGTGTTAGTCAATAACACACAACAACAATAATAATAATAGCAGCAACACTTACCAAGGGTTCATCTCATGCACAAGACAGACATCAGATTGAGCTGGACTGAGGGCTTGTATTTATGTACAAGCATATCCAATCAGGTGATTCAGCCAATCACAATCCAAGTGTGCACAATGGAATCTCCCATTGTGCCATAAATAGTTCTCCTTTCATGAGAAGTAACTTTAGTCTTTGTCAAGTTATCCACAACTTGAACGCTGACCGAAAGTCCACTACACAATCCAACACATTGCTTAATATTCGGAAAACTACATTTAACAGAAAGAATTACATTGCTTAAGATTCGGAAAACTACTTTTAACAGAAAGAATTACATTGCTTAATATTCGGAAAACTACTTTTAACAGAAAGAATTACATTGCTTAATATTCGGAAAACTACTTTAACAGAAAGAATTACATTGCTTAATATTCGGAAAACTACTTTTAACACAAAGAATTACATTGCTTAAGATTCGGAAAACCACTTTTAACACAAAGAATTACATTGCTTAATATTCGGAAAACTACTTTTAACAGAAAGAATTACATTGCTTAATATTCGGAAAACTACTTTTAACAGAAAGATTTACATTGATCAATATTCGGAAAACTACTTTAACAGAAATAATTATATACTTAACATGGAGAAAACTACTTATTACAGAAAGAATTACATTGCTTCAGATTCGGAAAACTCCTTAATATGCGGAAAACCACTTTGTGACAGAACAAATTATATTGATTTTTATTCGGAAAACTACTTTAAACTGAAAGAATTACATTCCATAATATTCGGAAAACTACTTTTAACACAAAGAATTACATTGCTTAATATTCGGAAAACTACTTCTAACACAAAGAATTACATTGCTTTATATTCGGAAAACTACTTTTAACACAAAGAATTACATTGCTTAATATTCGGAAAACTACATTTAACAGAAAGAATTACATTGCTTAAGATTCGGAAAACTATTTTAAACTGAAAGAATTACATTGCTTAATATTCGGAAAACTACTTTTAACAGAAAGGATTACATTGCTTAAGATTCGGAAAACTACTTTTAACAGAAAGGATTACATTGCTTCATATTCGGAAAACTACTTTTAACAGAAAGAATTACATTCCTACAATTCGGAAAACTACTTTAAACAGAAAGGATTACATTGCTTAATATTCGGAAAACTACTTTTAACACAAAGAATTACATTGCTTAAGATTCGGAAAACTACTTTTAACAGAAAGGATTACATTGCTTCATATTCGGAAAACTTCTTTTAATAGAAAGAATTACATTGCTTTATATTCGGAAAATTGCTTTTAACAGAAAGAATTACATTGCTTAAGATTCGGAAAACTACTTTTAACAGAAAGAATTACATTGCTTAATATTCGGAAAACTACTTATAACAGAAAGAATTACATTGCTTAATATTCGGAAAAGTACTTTTAACAGAAAGGATTACATTGCTTAATATTCGGAAAACTACTTTTATCAGAAAGAATTGCATTGCTTAAGATTCGGAATACTACTTTTAACTGAAAGAATTACATTACTTAATATTCGGCAAACTACTTAAAACAGAAAGAATTACATTTCTTAATATTCCGAAAACTACCTTTACCAGAAAGTATTATATTGCTTAATAATCGGAAAACTTCTGTTAACGGAAAGAATTACATTGCTTATATTCGGGAAACTAAATTTCATAGAAAGTATTATATTGCTTAATATTCGGATAACTACTTTTTACACAATGAATTACACTGCTTAATATTCGGAAAACTACTTCAAACAGAAATAATTACATTTCTTAATATTTGGAAAACTACATTTAACAGAAAGAATTACATTTCTTAATATTTGGAAAACTACATTTAACAGAAGGAATGAAATTACTTAATATTTGAAAACTACTTTTAACAGAAAGAATTACGTTCCTTAATATTCGGGAAACACTTTTTAACAGAAAGAATTACATTGCTTAATATTCAGGAAACTACGTTTAAAGTAAGAATTACATTGCTTAATATTCGGGAAACTACGTTTAAAAGTAAGAAATATTCGGAAAAATACGTTTAACTGTAATAATTATGTTGCTTAATATTCAGAAAACTACACTTTAGAGTAGGTATTACATTGCTTTATATTCGGAAAACTACGTTTAACAGAATAATTTCATTGCTTAATATTCGGAAAACTACTTTTAACTGAAAGAAATACATTGCTTAATATTCGGAAAACTACCTTTAACAGAAAAAATTAAATTTCTTAATGTTCGGAAAACTACTTTTAATAGAAAGAATTACATTGCTTAAGATTCGGAAAACTACATTTCAAAGGAAGAACTACCGTGCTTAATATTCGGTAACTACTTAAAATTGAAAGAATTAGATTGCTTAATATTCGGAAAACTACTTTTAACACAAAGAAGTACATTGATTAATATTCGGAAAACTACTTTTAACAGAAAGAATTATATACTTAACATGCAAAAAACTACTTATAACAGAAAGAACATTGCTTCATAATCGGAAAACTCCTTAATATGCGGAAAACCACTTTGTGACAGAACAAATTATATTGCTTTATATTTGGAAAACTACATTTAACAGAAAGAATTACATTCCATAATATTTGGAAAACTACTTTTAACAGAAAGAATTACATTACTTAATATTCGGAAAGCTACTTTTAACAGATAGAATTTAATTGCATATTATTCGGAAAACTACTTTTAACAGAAGAATTACATTGCCTTATATTCCGAAACCTACTTTTACCAGAAAGTATTATATTGCTTAATAATCGGAAAACTACTGTTAACGGAAAGAATTACATTGCTTAATATTCGGAAAACTACTTTCAACAGAAAGAATTACATTTCTTAATATTTGGAAAACTACTTTTAACAGAAAGAATGAAATTACTTAATATTTGGAAAACTACTTTTAACAGAAAGAATTACATTGCTTAATATGCGGAAACCCACTTGTAACAGAAAGAATTACAATTCTTGTTTTTCTGAAAAGCTATTTAGCAGGAAGAATTACATTACTTTATATTCGGAAATCTACTTTTAACACAAAGAATTACATTGCATAATATTTGGAAAACTACATTTAACAAAAATAATTACATACTTAATATGCAGAAAACTACTTATAACTGAAAGAATTACATTGCTTAATATTCGGAAAACTACTTACAACAGAAAGAATTACATTACTTAATATTCGGAAAACTACATTTAACTGAAAGAATTACTGTTGTGGAGACGCCGACTAATTAACATAGGCTGGTGAGTGAGATATATATAGATATCAATCACCAATACTGGGGAAGTTCAGCCACGACCGCCAAATAGGCAAGACGCCTATGCTTCCTCCAGTAAGGCATGCAACACGCCACCTGCCGGAATATCTCCAACTGAAGTATATCTGAAGACATATAAATATGTATATAACTTTTATTCCTAATATATTATTGTATACCTGTACTTTCCGTGTTCTTGTTAATTATTTGTGCAGACACAACAGGTTCGACGGGTATGGTGAGCTACGATGTTCACTCTTTCGCTTCCGGAAATTGTTGGAATTTTTTTGTACCCATAATGGTGCATCCCCCCCTGTTTACATTTATTATTGTTTATCTGGTTTTTATATATGATTTTTTGTGTTTTGTATCCATTATGCTTTTTAGTTTCGTATATTTTCGGTTTGTACGAAACTCCCTTTAATTTGGAGAAAAGAGAAATGCTAGCTCTGTAATGACGTCACGAGCTCAGCACGTATTTCGTGCTCTTTTGAAATTCTGCTGTCGAGGAGAGAGAACGTGTTCTTTGCCCGGCGCTGAAGATGGAATTTTGAAGAGCCCTCCTTGAAAGAAGTAAACCCGGCAAGAAATGTATACCCGGCTGTGACGAGACAGGCTTCTGGAAATTAACTACGTGGCTGCGGTCCTGCACGTATTTATTTATTATTATTTTACAAGGAGTGGAATTTAAAGAAAATGCCTTTTACGTGACAAGGTATTATGGAATTTCCTATCCGGACAAGCGACGAGGTCTTGGTCCTGTAATACGTGTGTCTACGGTTTTCATGCAAGGAAGGAAAATTCTGAAAGAACTTTAAACAAAAAAAGAAAAAGGCCACTTGCCTGACAGGCTTTCAATTGTGAGTACGCTCCTGAAATTAACTTCATATGCGAGAATGAATGGGAGATACTACTATTTTGTATATTCTTGTTGTATTCGTTAATGGATACGCACAACTTCTTTATAAGAACCAGCAGTGTTGTTATTTTTTCTTTACATGTTACTTTTTCATTATAAGTTACATTGGCGTTTTAAGTTTAATGCCCGCAAAGGGAAAAATTTGCAACTTATTGTAAATAAAGTTTCTTCTTCGTTTTAAAGCAAGACATTTATATTTTATTCCTTACTCCCCCCCCTTTGTTTCATGCTTTTTTTTTTCAGCCTTGTTACTTTAGCGTCGAATTTATCTGGAAGCAAGATAAATTCCGACATTTTGCAAATTTGTTTTTCGTTTATTTAAAGGTAGTTTAGAAAATTTCTGCCTTTATTTGTGGGCACTTTTGCAAATTGTTTCCCGACAATTTGCAAATTTCTCCCCTTTATGCAGAGGTAGTTGGAAAGTTTCTGCTTTTGTTTGAAAGCATTAGGCAAATTTATTATTCCCGTTTTCGGAACCCTTTGAAAATTAAGTATATTCCCTTTTTTATCGAGATACGCTAATTCTCTTTTGGTGAATGCATTTTGTAAACTTTGTTTATATTAAATACATTTAACCATCTTTGTCCGTTATTGTGTATCCTTTTCTAATAGATACGCTTTAATTCATTTACTTTCGAGTTAGGATTGAAATTTCTGTTAACTTCGCTACTTGACGCTATCAGCGTCACTTAGATTCGTTCGACCACTGTAAATTGCTTCCGTTATTTGAAGGCATTTTACAAACTCGTATTCCTTCATTTCAGAATACTTTTCAAACTAAGTGGTCAGTTATTTCAAATAATTTAGCGAACTAAGTTACTATACACATTGTATGATACGACGCGTATGCCCTTTCTATTTCGAGACGCGTTTCTATCACTTCCTCGTCCACAACACGCCTTATTGACACCTTCCCTTCCCACTTGTAATTTAGCGCGTCTGTTAACGCTCTCCCTGAAATATTCGACGACTGCTATGTCCGGAATTTGCGAAACGTGTAATGTAATTTAGTGTTCCCAACGTTCGACTTTCGCTTCATAAAAATTCCCGAATTTAGCATTCATGTACGGCTGGTGTCTTTATATCTGAGTAATATTTTACGCACAACTTTTCATAAATATTTTTCTTAATAAAAAGATTAAGCGATAAGTATACACTTTCCTTTTTTCTATTCCTTAGAATTGAAGTTGTAAATTTCGTAAACCTCCTTCGGAATATAATTTATATTTTACCCGCTTTAGTTGAATTTCCACGGGTGTTGCGAGTTAGGGTGGGAGAAACTATAGCATTTTCGGTCCCTAGTCAGCGAATAAGAAATCCTACTAGACTGAGGTAATTTTATTTTTCGTCCTAATTCAGCGTGTTCGATATTTTTCGGAAGCTGGATTTTCCCCACTTTAAGAAACGACTTTTATCTAATTATACCCTCGTGGGGAGCCTAGTAAATAGAGACGCTGTGTCCAAAACTGGTGTCAGTTATATGTTGGTATTTTTCCTCAATATATTAGAAAAAAAGGAATAAGTATATACCCCACTATTTGATTTAATGAACACGTGCGTTCTCTCACATGTGTTAAATGTTTCTGGGTTGTGAATTAACCGTTATTATTTTACTTTAAGGCCCGTCTCACGTTCGTATAGAAGAAAATGTTTTTTTTGTAGATTCCAGTGTGCTGAAAAAGAATATGAAAACCGTTTCCGTCGGAAATTTACCGTTTGCATGGTATGAACCTCGGAATGTTGGAAGTACGCGCGAGCGCGCGGAAACATAAGCGAGCTTTTTCAATGGCGGAATCGCGCGCGCACTCGCGTACCTGACGGCCTTTTCACAGAGCAATGTAATGTTTGGCGGAAAATTTCAAAGTAGATGAAAAACAAGAAAAATAAAACAACTTTGCGGGGGAGGGGGATGTCGGAAAGACCCTTTTTTTTGTGGCGGACAAATCAGTTTTTTTTTTTTTTTTTTTGAGGGAAGGGTGAAGTTGGAATAGCATTAATAATCTCGGAAAGACATTTTTTTTTTTCAAAACAATTTTTTGTAAATATCCAGATACGCTACTACAGAACACCGACCACTCTAATTTGTTTTTTTTTTTATAGGTAATTGAGGTCGCTGACAACTTACATTATCTCCGTTGTTGGCAAATGTTCCTTGGCGCGTGTAACCGGTGGCTGACTGGCTGGGTGGGTGCTATAAACAAATATAACTTCCGGCGCAAATTAAACCTCACACCCCCACCCACCCCAATATATACGCGGAAGAATATCAATTAAAGAATTTTCGAATTTTTCGAAATTATTGATTCTTTCTAAAATATATTATAGCACTTTTTGGGTGGAAAATTTAAAATTAGCTGAAAAAGAAATAAAACAAGAGAAGGAAAGCACTCGAAGTTGGAGTAGGGAGGGGGGGGTAATTTATCTTCTTTTTTTTTTTTTGTTTGTTTTTTTTTTTACCTGGAACATAGAATTTTCAAATTTTCAAAAAGTAACGCACCGACATTTACCAATTAGAACACCATTTAACATTTTCCGAAGATTTTACTGTGTACATTGGGGGCGCGAGCGGGCGGGGGGGGGGCGGATGTAATGTTGGGGCGCGCGCCCCAACATCACATCATTTAAACTCTTTCCACGTTTTTCCTAGGGCGTATTCAGTGAGGATATTGCTGTAAGCGTGTTAACGCTATTATTCATTTCCAGTGAATTAACTTCCATATAGAAGTTTGAATTTTAAATTCACTTAATTTTAATTTTGAATCATAGTTACTCTTTTAATTTGTAACTGGAGATTGTATCCCTTGATATTTTCACAGCTCCATATGCTGTATTGGTCTTGTTTTGTTTGTGCTATGAGGAAGGAATTTTAAGCGAATACCCTTGTAACCTTTGTGTGTGCATTTTTTGTGTATAATTCTCGAACGCCTATTTTTTGTATTTGTTTGGATTTATTCCATATTTTTGAGAAAGGAAAAAAACGCTGCACGATGTTGGTCACTCGTTCTTCCGGATTCCTTGTAAGGAAAGGAAAGTTTTATTTGGGGAAAATTATCGCCGTCTTGGATTTGTTGCGGTTGCAGAGGGAATTACCTCAGCCTTATTTTATAACGATGAAGGCCGATGTTGATGAATGGTTAGCATCGGTGGATAATATTACAGAGTTGTTGGGTGATCGTTCCTTACGTGAGGACGTGGACTGTTCGCTAGTAGAAGCGGATGCTGTTAATGTTGTAGTGTTCTCGTCCCAGGTTCGATTCATTCTTTCGATGTTGGCAGATGGTGTAGAGTGTGATTCCTTGTGCAACCCTGAGATATTTGAAACCCCTAGGGAGATGTTTGGCGAGTTTCCGACTACTAAGCCCGAATGTCCAGACTCTGAAAACTGTTTGCTGAGTGCTGGCAAGTTTGGCTTGGAAGATGTTGCATCACAGTCTGAAGGCAGTGTTGCAAGTGCCACTTCAGAGGATCTGCGTAGTCAGGCGCTGAAGTTTGACTTTTCTGGCGGGCAGTTTGCCTGTAGTATTTTAAAGGTATTGGGAGTGAGATTCCCAGGTATCATGAATGATACCACTCGTGTCCACAACTTGGTAAGTGTGGGCATGAATATTGTAAAATTTATGGAGGGATTTCCATGGGATGTTGGAATTGTTTTGCCCTCTAACCATGTGAGTTCGAAAACTCGCATTTGTGGTTATCTTCCGCAACCTTGTCAGAATACCGAGGAATTTAATCATGACGGTGGGATATTTCTCCGGTCATGTGGTTCTGACAATGGTCAGTGGTTAAAGGACAGGAGTCTGTCCTGTGTGAAAGTGCAAGTTTTGTGCACTTTAAGTGCTAATGTTAGCACTGGGAGAGACCTTCTCCATCAAGGGTATAGGGCAGAAAGCACTATATCCACCTGTGAACGTGTAAAAACCAGGAGAACGGTTTTTGAAGAGTTACGTGAACTCAAGTTGGACTGGGGCGTCCAGATTCAGGTTGAGTGTAACTCGTTAAAGAATCCCATGAGGGATCCGGTTGAATTTGCTAACTACATGGTGTGTAGTTCAGCTTCTCCGAGTTCCTATGAGAGTGTAGGATATGTTGTGCAGAGAACACTTGCAGAACCTTCATTCTATGAAGTGGCTCCTTTAAGTAGAACGGTTCCTGCTTGGGAGTCACATGCAGGTGTTATTGTTTTTGAATATTTTGTAAAGATCTGCCTTGACGTAGCCTACTGCAGTATTGCAAGAGCTATCGAAGTCAAGCTTGATTTGTCCAGAGGTGTTTCTGAGGCGCTCAGAACCATCTTATACTTAGTTAGAAATGATTTTTCTAATGCTGAGATGTTTGTTTCAGTGCTGAACACAACAAGATTGGATCTCTCCTCGATAGGAGTCTTCCATAAGTATTACATATCCAGCTGCCTAGGTGTTTCCGACACCTATATTCAACTTTGTTTGTTTAGCAACATTTATATAGCTATGCAGGCGTTTAAAACTGCAATTGCCTTTAATAATTTGTGCAAAATTTGGGTTGCAGTTTTATTTTATTTTACTGAGTTGAAGAACTCGTCCAAGCATAGGGTTGATTGGATTCGCCCCTCTTGTAGCACCGGTGTTGATCTCACTGGGCTCTTGTGGTTACGAGGGAGCTGAGATATTTTGGTGTACGCCAGAGATAATAGAAGGATGAGGAGGTTGGATGGTAAGTGAACTTCTCAAGCATTTATGTGCTAATAGTTGATTACCTGGCAAAATATTCTCTGTTCAAACTTCTGTTGCAACCTAGCATCAGTTTTTAATTTTTTAATTTATGTACTCCTCTGTTCTAACCTAAAACATGAATGTTTTCATGTGAAATTTTGTAGAATAAGCCTATTTGATTTTTTCTGCTTTTTTGTTCGAATGTGTTTCCTGGAGAGCTCCTGACCATGCATTGTGTAGTATATGTATGTATATATAAAGAAAAACTTTTTGTATTGTAAATTTTACAGGTGTCATCCAACTGTAGGTTGACTGCCATTTCCTGTTGGGGGAGAATGTTGGAATTTTTTTGTACCCATAATGGTGCATCCCCCCCCCTGTTTACATTTATTATTGTTTATCTGGTTTTTATATATGATTTTTTGTGTTTTGTATCCATTATGCTTTTTAGTTTCGTATATTTTCGGTTTGTACGAAACTCCCTTTAATTTTGAGAAAAGAGAAATGCTAGCTCTGTAATGACGTCACGAGCTCAGCACGTATTTCGTGCTCTTTTGAAATTCTGCTGTCGAGGAGAGAGAACGTGTTCTTTGCCCGGCGCTGAAGATGGAATTTTGAAGAGCCCTCCTTGAAAGAAGTAAACCCGGCAAGAAATGTATACCCGGCTGTGACGAGACAGACTTCTGGAAATTAACTACGTGGCTGCGGTCCTGCACGTATTTATTTATTATTATTTTACAAGGAGTGGAATTTAAAGAAAATGCCTTTTACGTGACAAGGTATTATGGAATTTCCTATCCGGACAAGCGACGAGGTCTTGGTCCTGTAATACGTGTGTCTACGGTTTTCATGCAAGGAAGGAAAATTCTGAAAGAACTTTAAACAAAAAAAGAAAAAGGCCACTTGCCTGACAGGCTTTCAATTGTGAGTACGCTCCTGAAATTAACTTCATATGCGAGAATGAATGGGAGATACTACTATTTTGTATATTCTTATTGTATTCGTTAATGGATACGCACAACTTCTTTATAAGAACCAGCAGTGTTGTTATTTTTTCTTTACATGTTACTTTTTCATTATAAGTTACATTGGCGTTTTAAGTTTAATGCCCGCAAAGGGAAAAATTTGCAACTTATTGTAAATAAAGTTTCTTCTTCGTTTTAAAGCAAGACATTTATATTTTATTCCTTACTCCCCCCCTTTTGTTTCATGCTTTTTTTTTTTCAGCCTAGTTACTTTAGCGTCGAATTTATCTGGAATCAAGATAAATTCCGACAAAATTCAAGTGCCCTGAGACGTTTTCTGCGCAAGCGGCTAGAGGCGCCTTTTTACTGAATTGCTTTGGAAGTTCAATGTTTTGATTTTCTGACCAATCAGAGAGTTTTCCGGGCTGTCGGAAATTCGGTGTCTGAGAGCCGGTGAGAATCTTTAAAAGACCTCTGTATTTTCCAAAAAAGAGCAGTTAACAAAAATTCAGAGATAGTGTTGAAAGGTATATATATCACTACTGTCTGCAACTCAAATCTAGCGCGACAACACTTTGAACGTAGCAGTCGGCTGATCAAACAATGTGGGCGAACACACAGACACAGTAACTAACTTTTGCCTTCCCCCTTTTTATTATTATTATGCTCACTTGAAATTAAGTTTATGAAAATAATTATTTTAAAACTTCTAACATTTTTCAATGAAACTTCCAGAGTGATTAATTAACTACTCAAAAACTTTCAGTGAAAATTATTTTATATAGTTGAGTGAGGAAGTTTTCTTTACGATTTACAGACCCGTGAACTAATCACGGCTCCTTAATTATCAACTCAAACTTCCTCGAAATCTCAAACTAAATTCCCCTTTTTGTTCACTCATAAATGAACTATTATTTTCAATGAAAATATTTCCTAAAAAGTAATAAATCTTTTTTCTTTTATAAATTGAGAGTTAACCGTGTTTGTTTTGTTGATATATTTTCTACGAAAGAACCTCGTAAATTCGACTCTCTGTCTTGCTCTCTTTACTTCTTTTCCCCACAATAATAAAATTAATTAATAAATAATAAACAAATATAAAAAATCAGGAAAAGGCCAAACTGGCGACCCAGTCACCGACGTGATTATTTTGAACACGCAAACATTTCTATAAAAAAAAATTAAAAAAAAAAAAAAAAAGGCTATCTTCTGATGCTTCAAGTAACCAATCTTTTGATGTGAATTTCAACGAAACTAAACAAAATGAAAACAACCCATGAAATAATTTCACTACAAATTCACCACGGACCTACAAAAAAAAAAAAACAAAAAAAAACTGCTTTCTAATACTTCAAATAACCAACTTTTGATGTGAATTTCAACAAAAGTAAATAAAAACTCAAGAAACAATTTCACCAAGGTCGCGAAAAACTACGGAAATTCAACAAAAAAAAAAAATTTTTTTTATGAAAACGATAAAACAAATCTGAATATATAAATCTACTTTTCAAAAAAAAAAAAAAAAGTTTTTTTTTATTTTCTAACAAAAATACAATCCTACAAATATATTCCTTTTCTTCTTGAAAACAAACAAAATATTTCAAACAAAAAAATTATTCTTTTGAAACAAAACATTTTCACACAAAAAAAAAATATTTCTTTTTAACATAAAAACCTATCTTCATAACAAAATTATAAAAGACAACACACAGCAAAAGTGTGTATAACAAAAAGGAAAACTAAAATGGCAGAAAACGAAGTCGACATGGCAGCAGAACAAGATAAACCAGTGCAGTCAATAGTGATAAAAACTCCGGCATTTATTGATTCAAATGTACTAGCTTAGTTTTCAATAATGGAAGCCCAGTTCAGTATTATGAACATTAAACAACCAAGACAAAACTTTTTCCATATTCTAGCGTCATTACCAACGGATATAGTTGGAAAATTACAAAACAACATACTGGAATCAAAAGACTTTGATAAGTTAAAAGATGCTGTGATTTAACCAGTATGAAAAATCAAAGCCTGAAATGCTGGACAAACTAATGTCATCTTCAATCATGACAGGATGTCCTTCGATTTATTTGAACGAACTCATGTCGTTAGCAGGTAGAATTGGTGTTGGAGAAGACATTGTCCGACATAAGTTCATCCAAGCCCTACTTCATTCGATCAAACCCGTGGTAGCAGCACAAATTGATCTCGATCTGAAAAGACTTGGAAAAATGTCCGATGATCTGCTGTTATATTTTAATAGACAGGAAGCTGCGCAAATACAACAGATATCATGGAACCAAAACCATCGTAACCAGAGTGATGACGGATCTCAAAGAAAAAGTAATCCGTCACAAAAATCATATAATTGTCCAAATGGAGTTCGTCCTTTTAACAAGGATCAGAGACCCAAAATCTGCCGTTCACATCTATATTTTGCCGAACGTGCAAAATATTACAAACCATGGTGTAAATGGCCAGACAAACGGAATGTGCAAATGCAACCCAGTTATCGCCCTGCCTCCCCTGCTTTTAGTAAAACATCGGAAAACTAACCCGGCGAAGCGTGATAGCTTCCACATCTTCGCCGCTTCTTGAAGTAGCCGCACGGTTAGGAGCTATAAAATTGAATTTTGTTGTGGATACGGGAGCTGCAATATCTGTAATCCCAAGAAAATATATAAGCGGTATAGTTATATACCCAACAAACATCTCTATTGTGTCAGCTAACGGTCAGAACATTGAATGTTCCGGTCAAGCAGTATTAAACCTGGCACTTCATAACTTGAGGCGTGATTTCACTTGGACCTTTCTCATTGCAGAAACTACCAGACCTCTCCTAGGTTATGATTTTCTGAATCATTTTGGATTGATGGTTGATTGCACAAATAACAAATTGATTGATCAAACAACCAAAAGATATTCAAACGCACAGCCATCACCAATACTTATGAACATTGCTTTATGCTCGGATAATGTTGCCGACACAACTGTTCACACAATTTCGCAAAAATATCCCAACTTAATTTCTCCACATCGCGATTCCAACGCAACAAAACCTAAAGTGTTTCATAGAATTGAAACTGGCAGTAACCCTCCATCTTTCTCTAAAACGAGGCAGTTATCAGCCCAGAAATACAACATAGCAAAAGAGGAATTCAGGAAACTCCAGAATGCCGGAATTATATCCCCCTCTAAATCAGAGTGGAGTTCGGCCTTGCACATGGTGAATAAATCTGATGGGACTTATAGACCTGTAGGTGACTACAGGTTACTAAACACTATAACAAAACCAGATCGATACCAAGTGCCAAACATAAATTCTTTGTCATCAAAACTGCACGGTAAGAAAGTTTTTTCAAAAATTGATTTATCTTCTGCTTACCACCAAGTACCAGTCCATCCGGATGATGTATGCAAAACAGCCATCACAACACCCTTCGGTTTATATGAGTACAATTACATGCCTTTCGGTTTGCGGAACGCATCTAGTACTTTCCAAAGGATGATGGACAATATTTTCCGCGACATCGATTGTATTTTTATATACATCGATGATATTCTTATTTTCTCAAATAGTGAAGAAGAGCATTCCAAACACCTCGATACTGTTTTACAGAAACTCAGTGAGTACGACCTTAAAATTTCCCTTTCTAAATGTATTTTCAATGTTTTTCAACTTGAATTTTTGGGATTTCACATATCTGTTGATGGTCTTAAGCCAAGTGACAAGAAAATCCGCGAATTAAATGAATTTCCTCAACCGAGCGATTCAAAATCACTGCGTCGATTCCTTGGCATGGCAAATTTTTACAGAAAATTAGTTCCAAATTTCAGTGAAATCAGTTTACCACTCACCTAGTGTATTCGGTTGAATCAAAAATCTAAGAAAATAGATTTTACAAAGGAGGAAGTTGAATCCTTTGAAAGGATAAAAACAAGTTTATCAGGTGTAACCGCTCTACCTTATCCCGATTCAAAAGCTACTAATTATCAGCTTGTTACGGACAGTTCCAGTTACGCTGTTGGAGCAGCACTTCATCAAATGATTGACAATCAACCAATTCCTATTGGATTCTTTTCAAAAAAGTTATCACAAACTCAACAAAAATATTCTACCTTTGACAGAGAATTGCTAGCTGCTTATTTAGCAGTCTTGTATTTTAAACATCAGGTGGAAGGCAGAAACTTGTTGTTATTAACAGATCATAAACCGCTCTGCGGCGCCTTTAAAAGCCAAACACCTTTAAAATCCGATAGACAACAGCGTCACCTTTGTTTCTTGAGTGAATATGTGACTGATATTTCACACATAAAAGGTTCACAGAACATTGTAGCTGATTGCTTATCGCGACCAGCGTATGCAATCACAATTGATATTTGTGACTTACAGGAGATGGCCAATCACCAAACCACTGATGAAGAAACGAAAACTCTATGTGGTCAACTGAAGCCGTATCAGATTAATGAACATAATATGTGACGTGTCATTACCTTTTCCACAACCTTTTGTCACACAAAACTCCGGAAATCGGTTTTCGACAGTTTACACAACTTGTCACACCCTGGAATTGCTGCTTCAACTAAAATGATAACTTCCAGATATTTTTGGCCCAAAATGGCCAAGTCAATAAAGGAATGGTGCAAGGAATGTCAGCATTGCCAACAAGCAAAGATAAACAAACACACAAAAAGTGACGTGCATCCGTTTGAATTGCCATCCAGCAGATTTCAAACTGTACACATTGACATTGTTGGCCCTCTACCACCAGTCAAGAGCAAAACAGACCCGTATTTATCTCCCTATCGTTATTTATTAACATGCATCGATAGAAATACGAGATGGGTAGAGGCTTGTCCATTGACCGAAATAACTGCAGCGTCAGTATCAACTGCTTTTGTTGATCTGTGGATATCGCGATTTGGTGTGCCCCACCATGTTGTTACAGACAGAGGTAGCCAATTCGAGTCTTAGCTGTTCTCAGAACTGTCTAAAATTATAGGGTTCCACAGGCTGAGAACGACTTTGTACCATCCCCAAGCAAACAGAATTATCGAGTGAGCACACAGAACATTAAAGACAGCAATTATTGCCAGAAGAGAATCTTGGTTGTCTGGTCTTCCTATAGTTCTTCTAGGTATCAGGATTACACCCAACGATTCCAATTATTCACCATTTACTGAAGTTACGGGTGCTAATGCACATATACCTAGATTGTTAATCGATGCGTACGAGGATGCAAACATTGATATAACAGATGCTCACATAAAAGCCCTAGCTGAGGAGATGCGGAAATTTGACACAGACGGATTATCCAGTGGACACCTCCATTCTTTACCTACTGTGTACATTCTTAAGGATCTTCAAATTTGTGACAGCGTCTGGTTGAGAACAGACAGGATTCGAAAATCTATGGAAGCTCCATATACAGGTCCATTCCAAGTAGTACATCGTCATGGCAAATATTTTACTATTAAAATGTCTGATGATGTACACAGTAACGTTTCCATAGATAGATTGAAGCCTGCATATTCTTCAACAACGTCAAAAGATTTTGTTCCACCCCTTCCAGTATCTGACACTTTTGTATCTTCCTCTGAGACAGAGGTTGAAAAGAAACAAACTAAATCAAAGTCCGGAAGAACCATCAGGTGGAAGAAGGACAACACATATTTTTATTATTAAAAATAAAATGATATAAAAATTTTCTAAACACAAAAAAAAAAAAAAAATTTTCCAACCTACATTTACATGTAAATATCCTACCAAACTTTCCTTTACAATGAAAACCAAAGCTATTTTATCATGAACGATGAACCTTTAAACTCCGTTTACTGGGCGGAAAGTTATATGGTGAGGTGGTGAGCTACGATGTTCACTCTTTCGCTGCCGGAAATTCAAGCGCTCTGAGACGTTTTCTGCGCAAGCGGCTAGAATTGCTTTGGAAGTTCAATGTTTTAATTTTCTGACCAATCAGAGAGTTTTCCGGGCTGTCGGAAATTCGGTGTCTGGGAGCCGGTGAGAATCTTTAAAAGACCTCTGTATTTTCCAAAAAAGAGCAGTTAACAAAAATTCAGAGATAGTGTTGAAAGGTATATATATCACTACTGTCTGCAACTCAAATCTAGCGCGACAACACTTTGAACGTAGCAGTCGGCTGATCAAACAATGTGGGCGAACACACAGACACAGTAACTAACTTTTGCATTCCTCCTTTTTATTATCGTATGCTCACTTGAAATTAAGTTTATGAAAATAATTATTTTAAAACTTCTAACATTTTTCAATGAACCTTCCAGAGTGATTAATTAACTCTACTCAAAAACTTTCAGTGAAAATTATTTTATATAGTTGTGTAGCAGAAGTAGCAATAACTAAAATGAGGGGAAAGAGAGCTTACCTCGGGTACGTCTGTTGTGTCACCGGTTGGGGGGAAAAGAGAATTCCAAGATGGCGTCCGGGGGTTTTTATTAGCGTTTACCCCATGCAACTCTCGGAAAATCACGTTTCTTTCTCATGTGATTATGCAAATGGATAATTCCCGGCCACTATAAAAGCAGGAGGCTAGAGACGAGTCGGCAGTGTCCTGCAAATTGTGTGTGTGGGTGTTTCTGGCGATTGGAGTGTGTCTTCTTTTACCACGGTTATCACGGACAGGAATTCCCTCTCTTCTGGAGGTGGGCGATATTGACTATTTTGAAGTTGTACTGTTGCTGACAGAACATTTATTTTTTTTTGCCTACTACATTTTTTGTTTCAAGCTATTTCAGCCCGAATATGGCGAAGGTGCGGATAAGCAGTGATATTATCAAGCCGTTCTCTGGCGAGGGAGACGTTGTAGCTTGGCTGAAAAAAGTGAGACTTGTCGCACAACTTCAGCAGGTGGATGACGTAGCGAGTCTGCTACCTTTATACCTGGAAGGCGATGCGCTGGCCCTCTACATGGAAATGGAAGAGGACGATCAAAAGAAAATAGACCAGATTGAGGCTCAATTAAAGGAGGCATTTACTGATGACACGTTTGCAGCATATAGAAAAATAACTATGGTTAGATGGGCTGGTGAATGTGTGGATGTGTACGCCAACAAAATCAGGCAGTTGGTTGGATTGGCCGGATTCACAGGAGAAAGCTTAGAGAGACTCACAAAATTAATTTTTGTCACTGGATTCCCTGACACCATCTCAATTGCTCTTCAACAGGTGCCAAACATCAAAGCCCTGACCATGGGGGAGCTAATGTCGAGAGCGAGAATTTTGACGACGACTGGCGAACAAAATCAGGATGTGGTTGCGGCCACACGCTCACCCAACAACAGGGCCCAGAATAATCCTGTTAACGTGACCTGTTTCAAATGCAATGTTAAAGGCCACCTTGCAAGAGACTGTCGAAAACGTGGAACACGGTGTTACCGTTGCGGTGAGAGTGGACACTGGGCTCGGAACTGCTCGGGAAACGAGCAAGGGGAGGACGCATAAGCGCCAGTCTCCTTCCCAACCAAGATGTGAACACGACGCTCCCGGTGATAAGCATCCATGTTGACGGGACGCGATGTTTGGCGCTTATTGATACAGGATGCTCCAGGACAATTTTACATGCAGACCGGTGCCGGTCTTGGAGAAAAACAAACGTAAATGTCAACACAATTGGTGGAATGTCCCATGCGTGCTGCGGTGTTGGAACGGTCTCTGTATCCACTGATGAAGGTGTGTCTGCCAGAGTCGATATGTTGGTGGTGCATGGCAAGCCACTGGGATTTGACTTGCTTCTAGGGATCGACGCCATAAAAGCTCTAGGAGGTGTCGTTGTCAAGCCTACAGGATCAGTGCGGCTGGGCGCCAGGAAAAGTATTAAATGCGCAGCCATTTCTATCGATGAACCAGATTTCACTGCTACCTTTGACCATCAAAACCGAACGTGGACCGCATCGTGGAAATGGTCTGTGGACCACCCCCCTGAAAGGCTGCATAATCGAGTGTCAGAGTACCCAGTGCCAGCAGAAATTCGTGAAGAATACACGCAGGAGCTCCACACCTGGATAGATAATGGTTGGCTCATGCCATACCCAGAGGATAAATTGGGACCCCCCAAAGGTCTAATTCCCCTGATGGCTGTGATACAGCAGAACAAAGCCAAAGTGCGCCCGGTGATGGACTACCGGGAGCTAAATCATTACGTAGACGCATTTACGACCAACACAGATGTTTGTGCGGCTAAGCTGCGTGAGTGGAGACAAAAAGGTGCTAATGTGTCTCTACTGGACCTCAGAAGAGCATACCTACAGTCCGGGTCCATGAGACACTGTGGCCATACCAGACTGTGGAAATTGATGGGAAAAAATACTGGCTGACCCGTCTGGGGTTTGGTTTGAATGTGGCTCCCTTGATAATGTGAGCAATTGTCAGCGAAGTACTATCTCAGGAAGAAGTTATAAGCCGCGCAGCATCTGCTTACATTGATGACATTTTTGTCAATGAAGACGTGGTGCCCGCGATCCGTGTGAGAGAACACCTCGCGCAGTTCGGGTTGGAGTGCAAGAACCCGGAGCAGTTGAAGGACGGTGCATGGGTGCTGGGATTGGCAGTCAGGATGGAACGCAATGAACTGCGGTGGAAGCGAGGAAATGCAATGCCAGAGGCTCCCAGTATTGTTACGCGACGAACAATCTTTTCCCTGTGTGGTCGACTTGTCGGGCACTTTCCGGTGTGCGGTTGGCTTCGTGTGGCTTGCGGAATACTCAGAAGGAGAGTAAGTTCGGTAACGAAGGGCTGGGATGATGAAGCAAGGGACGCCGTACTACATCATATGATGTTCGAAACCTTAAAATCTGCGCAGCAGAACGATCCGGCACAGGGAAATTGGTGTGTGGACGGCAAAGAGCTGAATGTATGGGTCGATGCTAGCTCCCTAGCAATTGGGGCAGCCTTGGAGATGTGTGAAACTGTGTTGGAAGATGCATGTTGGCTGCGACCTGAAGATGACTCTCAACATATCAACTTGGCTGAACTGGATGCCGTATTGAAAGGCATCAATTTGGCTCTCCAGTGGCAGAGCAAGGTGCTACACATAAAGACAGATTCTGTTTGCATATGCCATTGGGTCTCGGACACGTTAACTGGAAAGGCGCGAGTACGCACCAAAGCAGCAAGCGAGATGCTTATTAGGAGGCGATTAAGCACTCTTAAGGAGCTCGTGAAAGAGTACGGGCTGACAGTGGATGTGACGCTGGTTCCATCAGCACGAAACATTGCTGACCGACTGACACGAGTGCCACAGCGGTGGTTTGAGGCAATGAAAAAGAAAAACGGTCTTGACCCAGTGATAGGCGCGGTCCACACAGACGAGCTGGATGAGAGTCAAATCATGGCTATTCACAAAGATAGTGGACATCCGGGGGTGCGACGCACTACCTACTTTGTCAGGAGAAAATGTCCAATCACGACAAAAGCAACTGTCAGAACGGTCATACAGAAATGCGAGGAATGTCAGTCCATTGACCCAGCGCGAGTCAGGTGGGAAAAGGGAAAGCTGGAAGTTAACGAGAATTGGCAGAGAATTGGAATGGATATCACGCATTATGGCACCTTCCATTTTTTAACTTTAACAGACTGTGGTCCATCGCGTTTCTCCATTTGGAGGAAATTGGCAAGGCAAGACTCGGCAAGCATGATTCATCAGTTGGAGGCGGTGTTCCTCGAGCGTGGCGCGCTGCATGAACTCCTTTTAGACAATGACACAGCTTTCTGCAGCAATATGTTCCAAGCATTTGCATGTAAATGGGGAGTTCACTTGCGATTCCGTTGTGCATACGCTCCAGCCGGGAATGGCATAGCGGAGCGATGTCACCGTACAGTGAAACGAATAGCGGCTAGAATGTGTTGTCCCATACAGGAGGCTGTCTACTGGTATAACATCACACCAAGAGACGACACATCTCCCTCCACTGCGCCTGCCAACAGGATTTATCAATACGAAGTTCGAGTAAAGGAGACCAATCTCGCAACTGCGTCCCCAGGTCCCAAGAACAGCTTTTACCAGGTTGGAGATCGCGTATGGGTCAAAAGACCGCAAAATCGATGTACCACGAGGTTCGGCAAGGGTGAGGTGACCAAGGTGATCAGCCCTCAGTCGATTTTGGTGGACGGTGTGCCTCGTCACGTGAAGGATTTGCGCCCTCGCCATTATGTTGTTACATCGGAGGAAGAGGGAGACTCAGACAGTATGATGTCTTCTGAAAAGACAGAGAGTATGATGCAGGACGACGGAGAGGATTTTGAGCCATATAATGTACATACTGAAGAAGCGGAGGAAGGACCACCCGTCTTGCCTTTACGAAGGAGTACCCGACAGAGACGAATACTGCCCCCCTGCCCTGATTGTGAAACACCGCCTATGGAGCAGACTGGTGGCAATAATGGCGATGAGGAGAATGGCAGGGAGGAAGTGCTGCCTCCGGTTCTTCGGAGAAGTACCAGACAGAGACGACTGCCGCCCTGCCCCGTTTGTGATCATGAGATCAGGGGGGAGTGTAGCAGAAGTAGCAATAACTAAAATGAGGGGAAAGAGAGCTTATCTCGGGTACGTCTGTTGTGTCACCGGTTGAGGGGAAAAGAGAATTCCAAGATGGCGTCCGGGGGTTTTTATTAGCGTTTACCCCATGCAACTCTCGGAAAATCACGTTTCTTTCTCATGTGATTATGCAAATGGATAATTCCCGGCCACTATAAAAGCAGGAGGCTAGAGACGAGTCGGCAGTGTCCTGCAAATTGTGTGTGTGGGTGTTTCTGGCGATTGGAGTGTGTCTTCTTTTACCACGGTTATCACGGACAGGAATTCCCTCTCTTCTGGAAGTGGGCGATATCGACTATTTTGAAGTTGTACTGTTGCTGACAGAACATTTATTTTTTTTTGCCTACTACATTTTTTGTTTCAAGTTGAGTGAGGAAGTTTTCTTTACGATTTACAGACCCATGAACTAATCACGGCTCTTGAATTATCAACTCAAACTTCCTCGAAATCTCAAACTAATTTCCCCTTTTTGTTCACTCATAAATGAACTATTATTTTTCAATGAGAATATTTCCTAAAAAGTAATAAATCTTTTTTCTTTTATAAATTGAGAGTTAACCGTGTTTGTTTTGTTGATATATTTTCTGCGAAAGAACCTCGTAAATTCGACTCTCTGTCTTGCTCTCTTTACTTCTTTTCCTCACAATAATAAAATTAATTAATAAATAATAAACAAATATAAAAAATCAAGAAAAGGCCAAACGGGAATTCGAAAAAAGACTTACGCGGTATAAAATCCACTAGTAAACAAAACAGTAGCGACGGGAATTTGAAAAAAGACTTACGCGGGATAAAATCCACTATTAAAACATGACAGCGGGGTCGAGAATTCGAAAAAAGACTTACGCTGAAAAATCCATTACTAAACTCAACAGTGGTGTACGAAAAATACTTACTCGAGAAAGATTGGAAAAAGAAAAACGTACTCGAAGAAAAACAAAATCTACTGTTTGAACACAACAGTAACATCGAGGATTTTGAAAAAGATTTACTCGAGAATTCACTGTTAGACACAGCCACAGTATTCGAAAAATAATTTACGCGGAAAGTTATCACGGTCGAAAGAAAAACAAAAAACAAAAGAAAAACAAACGAAAGTAACTTTTAGGGAGTGGAGCCGGGCACTCCCTTATAAAATAAATATTTCAACACAAGCTACTGAATAAACGAACAAACGACTTCGTAAAACTTGCAAAGAAAAGGTTTATTGAAGTAAGGCAAGATGCCATTTAGATATAGCTGGGATAGAACTCGTCTGCCATTGCCCGGTAGTTATTCTCAAGTGGGGACCGTCAATACCGATGTAGGCAGAGAGAGAGAGAGAGAGAGAGAGAGAGAGAGAGAGAGAGAGAGAGAGAGAGAGAGAGAGAGAGTTCCTGGAAGAGGTGGGATTCAAACTGTACGCCACGATCAGTGGTGATGGTAGTGGGAACTCCGTAACGCGATATCCAGCCTGATATAAGGGCTCGCGCTACGGACTCAGCCGAAATGTCTGTGAGGGGAATGGCTTCAGGCCATCGTGTGAAACGGTCTATACAGGTCAGGAGATAAGTGAATCCCTGGCTGACCGGCCAAGGTCCAACCAGGTCGATGTGCACATGGCTAAACCGAGCGTCTGGGGTGGTGAATGTTCCAAGGGGTGCACGGATATGCTCGTGTACCTTTGACTTTTGGCAGGATACACAGGAACGTGTCCAGACAGTGATATCACGCCTCTTATTTGGCCAGAAAAATCTAGTTGTAATCAGCTTCACTGTGGCTCTGCATCCAGGGTGTGCCAAATTGTGTAGGGTGTCAAAAACAACTCTACAATGAATCAATTGAACGAATGGCTGAGGTGAATCTGTTGAGGTGTCACAAATGATCTGCGTGTCCGAGGTAGGCACGGGCAGGTATGCGAATTTGCAAGTTGCAAATTCAGGTGACGACGGATCCAACGTGTCCAGACTTGGCTGGTCTAAGACCATCTGCTGTAAGTCGATATCCGATGGTGAGAACAGAGAATTAATGGGAAGGCGGGACAAAGCATCTGCCGCAGCATTCTGCTCACCTGAGATATCTCGGATATCGCTGGTAAATTGCAAAACAAAATCCAAGTGGCGTGTTTCACGGGGAGAATATTTGTCCGGCTTAGAACGAAGTGCGTATGTAAGCAGACGGTGATCAGTGTAGATCACAAATTGACGGCCCTTGAGTGAATGTTGGAAATGTTTCAGTGCGAGGTACATTGCCAGGAGTTCACGGCCAAACGTGCTGTAACGTTGGTCTGCCGGTTTCAGCTGTCTCGAAAAGTATGCGAGAGGTTGTAACTGTTGTTGGTGCTGCTGTTGCAATACTGCACCTACAGCTGTGCCTGATGCGTCAGCGAACAGTGAAAACTAGGCATTGGGTACAGGATGTGCAAGTAGAGATGTTGTCGCTAGTTTTGTTTTCACTTCATTGAAAGCTTTTAGCTGGGCCTCATTAAGTGAGATCTGCTCATTTTTCTTCTTCCTGTTACGTAACAGGTCGGAAAGAGGAGCTAGAAGATTCACACAATGTGGGATAAAGTGTCTGTAGTAGTTCAACAGACAGAGGAAGTGCCTTAGTTGGCGAAGTGAAGTGGGTGATTGAAGGTCTTGCAGAGCCTTCACCTTTTCCGGTAACGGAGATATACCATCTGGGCTGATAATGTGGCCCAGGAAAACTAGTGACAAAGCACCGAAAACGCATTTACCAGGGTTAATCCTCACCTGGTATTGCTGAAACCGTTCGAATAGTAGGCGGAGGTGAGTGACATGTTCCTCAGGTGAGGCACTTGCTACGAGGATGTCGTCTATGTAGTTATAGACGAAGTTCAAGTCGCACACTACTTCGTCCAGGAAGCGCTGAAATGTGGTAGCCGCGTTTCGTAAACCAAAGGGCATAGTTCAGAATTCAAACGCTCCAAATGGAGTTGTTACCGCAGTCTTAGGTATGTCGGCCGGATTCACTGGAATCTGATGGTAAGCCTTAACTAGTTGCAGCATCTGGTTAAATTCTGCCTTCGCTGCCTTAAGGTTATCAGCAGGGAGGCGGCGAGGGCGTGAGAAAAACAGGAGTACCTGTGGTCTCAATGTGGTGTTTTGTGGTGTCCGTGGGTTTGCTCACCACGAAATTTAAGTTGGTTAACTCCGGGTAGGAGTTTAAGGCAGTCTGATACAGGCTATCTGAAGCGGCAATGAAGAATACTGGGCTGATAGAGGGGGTGTTTGTTTTTACACCAGGGACAGAAAGTTCTGTATTTGCGTCTATCAGCTGGCATCTGCGCATATCCACTATCAGGTTGAAGTGGTGCAGGAAATCCGCATCTAGTATGGGGTAGGGTAAATCTGCTATAGTGAAGACCCACGTAAAGTCTCTCCGTAATTCCAAGTCCAGAGAACGAGAAATTTGACCGTACGTGGGAATAGGAGAATGATTTACCGCTTGCAGTGTGATGGACGACACTGGAGGCTTCTCTGTGAGAAGTTTAAGTGGCCAAATACTACAAGCTGCCCCTGTATCTACCAAACAACGTGCTTGGGATCGAGAATCCATAATGAAATAGGCACGGTTTTTGTGAATATCCCGTGGAGAGCCTGCCGTGATCAGCTCCCCAGACCTTAGTTTCCCTAGTTCAAATACGAACAGGGCATTTTACAGCGCCGTGCGTCCTTGCCAAAACGACTATGATAAAAGCTGGCTAGAGTGACGGCGATGATGTGGGGATGGCGAACGGCTCTTCTAGTGGCGGCGGGGCGAATGTGGCCTGCTCATGTTCAGCTCATCTCTCTGGTGAGGCGTTCGATGGCTGTAAGCATAGCCACCGATGTTGCTTCTTGCGTTACCTTTCTATCTGCCGCAGGGCCCGTAGGTACTTCAGCCTATTGCTGAGGAATTGCCTCGGTGGTAGGCCCTATCACAAAATCCATTACTTTATCTGCCAACGCTGCTACTACGTCGACGGAATGCTTCTCTATCATAGGCGCTAGTATTGCCTTTACTTGCGCCGGCAGCCTTTAAAAGAAAAGCTGCTTAATTAGGGTACTGTCAGGAGGGACATCTTCTGCCAGCTCCCTCATTCTGCAGAGTAACTCTGTTGGCCTGTGGTCCCCTAAATGTTCATCATAGACCAACGTTTCAAAACGTTTTTCCGCCGACACTGATGTGCAGAGCAGTACCTCCAGCTTAATGCTGTCATATTTAGCGTTAAGAGGGGTGTCAGTTATTAAGTCCTTGACAACAGGAGTTAAAGACGCGGGGAAAACACTAAATAAAATATGTAATTGTGTTTGCTCCGAAACGTTGTTCGCAGCAAAATATGATTCGAGTTGGGCAAACCAAACTCGCACGTCACCGGCAAAGGCGGGCAATGTTGTCATTTTAAAAGGAAAATAGACAAAAAAAAAATAAAATAAAGTATCCGGATACTAGAAGGAAGTTATCGCAGGACCAAGTGGGGACCGTCAATACCGATGTAGGCAGAGAGAGAGAGAGAGAGAGAGAGAGAGAGAGAGAGAGAGAGAGAGTGAGGAAACAGATCCGCTCTCTTTGACGTCTCGCTGGAAAAAAGGAAGAGTTTTTCTTGTCCGGGACGGAAGCAGTTATAGTTTCTTAAGGGGGTAAGGAAGATCCCTGCGCTATGCCTCTGATTGGTCAGTATGTGCCATATCACACAGTCAGAGGAGGCACTGATGCACAAGAAAAGAGTTCTATTTGTTTCTGCTACAAACTACAAAAATTTTTCGAGCAAAGATTTACTGAAACAAAAGAAAAACAAACGAAAGTAACTACAAAATTGTCGAACGAGTTATTCAAACACTGGATACTTGAAAGCAAAATACCAATAACCATTTCAACGTGACTACGAAAGTCAAAGAAAAATAAAAGGTGTTTTCGCTAGTACTTGTCTTGAAGGAGAAAAGTGATATTTTTTTTTCAGCTGTACCAAGAAAGGTTTTTTTTTCTTGTACATAATCAAAACTTAACGGATTAAGAGGAAAAAATAAAATACATTTTTTTATCTCTCAATAGAAAAAAGGAAAAAGAAAGGGTCAACGCAAAAAAAAATAATATATCGATAGAATTCGGTTGACACAAAAAAAAAGGCGAACCTAAAAACGGTTGTTCGTAGTTATTGTAAAAAGCGAATTAGTAAAATAGACTGATTTTTCTAATCTTTGAAAAAAATCAAGATGGAGGAATTTGCTAAAATAATGACACAGTTCATGCAGAATCTTACAAAAAGAACAGCAAGAATTGCACGCAGAAAGAGACGAAAGACAAAATGAACGACTCATAAAATGCCTAGAAAGGCAGGAAGAAAGGTTCGCGCAGATGCAACTTGAACAGAAAGAACTATTAGAAAGATTAACAGTTAATTCCATACAAGAAAGTAATACAACCTTCTCCAACACAACAATTGTTAACAGCATAGATGTGTTCACATACGTACCGGAAGAGGATAAAACTTTTGATGCATACTTCAAGAAGTATGAAGATATTTTCGAAACAGACTGCAAAAACTGGCCAAATAGAAAGAAAGTAAGTTTATTACTTCGAAAGCTTGGTACCAGTGAACATTGCGAATTTGTTGATTTCATATTGTCAAGGAGAACGAATCAGTTAGATTTTGCTGGGACCGTAAAGCTTCTTAAGGAGTTATTTGGACCGAACATGTCTTTTTCACAAGAGATGGTCATGTATGAATCTTAAGAAAACTGATGAGCACGACTACCTGACACACGCATCAGTAGTAAACAAAAACTGCGACAACTTCAAATTATCGGAACTCACGGTGGATGATTTCAAATGCTTAATCTTTGCACAGGGTCTAGTATCCACAAAAAATTCAGAGATCTGAAGACGCGTTCTCTCAAAATTAGAGACAGAACAAGGCCTGACATTGCAGAAATTAGCAGAAGATTGCTAAAGGGCAGTATCACTAAAAAAAGATTCCAGGGATATAGAAGAAGCAGGAGTGGAAGATTAAAAAAAAACTTTCAGAATCCCAAGACAAAGAAATTTTGAGACTAGGCAAAATTAAAAAAAAATACCCAAATTATAAATACTCAAATTATAATAACTACAGAAAACGGAATTACGATAATAACCAAAGGAATTATAAAAAGACAGTATCAGGTAATAATTGCAGAAGATGTGATGAAAAACATTTGGAAAAGGATTGTCCTTACAAAAATATCAGGTGCTACAATTGCGATAAAGTTGTCCATAAGAGTGTTTGTTGCAGAACAAAAAATGAGAACAAACGACAAAAAGGAAAAATAATTTACGAAAATATGTATCAGTAAATATTTTCGACAAACAGGTGAAATTTCAGCTTGACTCTGGATCGGATTTGTCGTTAATAAATGCCAACACTTGGAAAAAGCTGGGTAAACCGGCTCTTCAAAAGTCAAGTAAAGGTGCACGAACAGTGACAGGAGACGAAATAAAATTCGAAGGAGAGGTCATCCTACCCATTAATTTAAATGACACGACGAAGAAATTGAAAATCTTCATAATTAAAGAAAGCGAGAACTTACTGGGAATTGACTGAGTTGAAAAATTCAATCTTTGGGATAAACCAATGAACACTTTTTATAGAAAAATAACCAGTTGCACCCCAACATCAGAAAATATTAAAAATGATCTAAAAAGAAATTCCCAGAAATATTTACTACTGGACTGAGAAGATGCAATAAATTTAAGGCTTCGTTCGAGCTAAAAAAGGATGCATCACCGGTGTTTAAAAAAAAAACGGAACGTACCATTTGCCGGTCTAGATAAAATAAATAGTGAGCTAGATAGACTAAAAAAAACAGGCATCTTATCGAAAATCGAAACTAGCGTCTGGGCAGCCCCTATGGTGTACGTAAAAAAAAGTCGGAACAAATTCGAGTCTGTGCAGACTTTTCCACAGGCCGAAACGATAAATTAAAAGACTACCACTACCCTTTAACAAGCCCTGAGGAGATATTTGCCAGACTAAATGGTGGCAAAATTTTTTCAAAAATAGATTTGTCCGATACCTATTTACAAATTCCGATGGAAGAAGAATGCTCAAAGATATTATGCATTAACACGTTTAAAGGGTTGTTCAAATACAACTGTCTACCCTTCAGGATCAAAGTCACGCCGGCGATTTTCCAACAAACAATGGATACAATGCTGAACGGAATAGATTGTGCTTGTGCATACCTGGATGACATAATCATCAGGAGAGCGCCCATAAGTGAACACCAAGTGCATCTAAAAGAAGTATTCACAAGAATAGACGAATACAGATTCAAGGTGAAAGAAAACAAATGCGAATTTTGTTTAGACGAAATCAAATATTTAGGGCAAATAATAAATAAAGACGGTCGACGCCCAGACCCGGAAAGATCAACATCAATTAAAAACATGCCGGCACCACATAACGTGACGACTCTACAGAGCTTCTTAGGTCTCGCAAACTACTACCAAGTATTTATCAAAGAAATGCACGACCTAAGAATTCCGCTTAACGAGTTATTAAAGAAAGAAACACCATGGATATGGACAAAAGATGTCAAGACACATTTGAGAAAATTAAAAAGACGCTGACATCCAATCTATTTTTAATCTATTACGACCCAAAACAAGAAATAACTGTTGCGAGCGACATGAGCTCTTATGGTATAGGAGCATGTATACAGCATATCCTGCCAGATGGATCGAAGAAACCTATAGCTCACGCCTCAAGGACACTACATCCGGCAGAAAAGGCTTACTCTCAAATAGAAAAAGAGGGGTTAAACATTACTTTCGCGGTGACGAAATTCCACCGTTACCTGTACGGGAGAAACTTTATACTGGAAACAGATCACAAGCCCTTAGTGACAATCTTCGGCTCAAAAATGGGCTTGCCAGTATATACGGCAAATCGCCTACTCCGTTGGGGTACGATCTTGCTAAATTATGACTTTCAAATAAAACATCTTGATTTGAAAAAATAGGTCATGCAGATGGCCTGTCAAGGCTTATACCGAAAATGGAGGAAACCCTTGAAGAGTCAGTAATTGCTATACGTTCCAATTATGAGGGAAAAAACATGGTGGCGAATATAATAAAAGACTTACCAGTCACGTTATCCGATATAAAAAGGGAGGTTAAAAATGGCGATGTCATCACAGATATAAAGAAAAAAAAAGGAAAATGATGAAAAAACGCAAAGCATATTTTCCGTATAGAATGATGTTTTATTATATAGTGAAACAGTTGTTATCCAAAAACCCTTGCAGGAAACTATTTTTATCAGACAGAATGACATTACTTAATATTCGGAAAACTACATTTAAAATGAAGGATTACATTGATTAATATTCGGAAAATTACTTTTAACTGAAAGAATTATGTAGCGTAATATTCGAAAAACTACTTTAAACAGAAAGAATTACATTGCTTAATATTCGAAACACTACTTTTAACAGAAATAATTACATATTATTCGGAAAACTACTTTTAGCAGAAAGAATTACATTGCTTACTACTCGGAAAGCTACTTTTCACAGAAAGAATCACATTGCTTAATATTCGGAACACTACTTTTAACAGAAAGAATTATACTGCTTGATACTTAGAAAACTACTATTAACACGCAGAATTACATTGCTTAATATTTATAAAACTACTTTTAACACGAAAAATTACATTGTTAATATTCGAAAATTACTTTACACAGCAAGAATTACATTTCTTAATATTTAGAAAACTACTTTTAACACAAATAATTACATTGCTTAATATTCGGGAAACTACGTTTAACAGATAGAATTACATTGCTTAAGATTCGGAAAACTACTTTAAACAAAAAGAATTACATTGCTTAATATTCGGTAAACTACTTTTAACACAGAATTACATTGCTTAATATTCTGAAAACTACTTCTAACAAAAAGAATTACATTGCATAATATTCGGAAAACTACTTTTAGCACAAAGAATTACATTACTTAATATTCGGAAAACTACTTCTAACACAATGAATTACATTGCTTAAGATTCGGAAAACTGCTTTTAACATAAAGAATTACGTTGCTTAATATTCGGAAAACTACCTTTAACACAAAGAATTACATTGCTTAATATTCGGAAAACTACTTTTAGGAGAAAGAATTACATTGCTAATATTCAGAAAACTACATTTAACAGAAAGAAATACATTGCTTAATATTCGGAAAACTACTTTTAGCAGAAAGAATTACATTACTTAATATTCGGAAAACTACTTTAAACAGAAATAATTACATTGCTTAATATTCGGTAACTACTTAAAACCGCAAGACTTACATTGCTTAATTTTCGGAAAACTACTTTTAACAGAAAAATTTACATTGCTTAATATTCGGAAAACTAATTTTAACAGAAAACATTACATTGCTTTAAATTCGGGAAAGTACTTTTAACACAAATAATTACATTGCTTAATATTCGGAAAACTACTTCTAACAGAAAGAATTACATTGCTTAAGATTCGGAAAACTACTTTTAACAGAAAGAATTACATTGCTTAATATTCGGAAAACTACTTCTAACAGAAAGAATTATATTGCTTAAGATTCGGAAAACTACTTTTAACAGAGAGAATTACATTGCTTAATATTCGGAACACTACTTTTAACACAAAGAATCACATTGCTTAATATTCGGAAAACTACTTTTAACAGAAAGAATTACATTGCTTAATATTCGGAAAACTACTTTTAACACAAAGAATTACATTGCTTAATATTCGGAAAACTACTATAAACAGAAAGAATTACATTGCTTAATATTCGGAAAACTACTTTTAACAGAAAGAATTACATTGCTTAATATTCGGAACACCACTTTTAACACAAAGAATTACATTGATTAAGATTCGGAAAACTTCTTCTAACACAAAGAATTACATTGCTTAATATTCGGAAAACAACTTAAAACAGATATAATTACATTGCTTAATATTCGGTAACTACAAAAACTTAAAGAATTACATTGCTTAATATTCGGGAAAAAACTACTTTTAACAGAAATAATTGCATTGCTTAATATTCGAAAAACTATTTTAATGGAAAGAATTACATTGCTGAATATTCGGAAAGCTACTTTAAACAGAAATAATTACATTGCATAATAATCGGAAAACTACTTCTAACATAAATAATTACATTGCTTAATATTCAGAAATACACTTTAAACAGAAATAATTACATTGCTTAAGATTCGGTAACTACTTAAAACTGAAAGAATTACATTGCTTAATATTCGGAAAACTACTTAAAACAGAAAGAATTACATTGCTTAATATTCGGAAAAAAACTACTTTTAACAGAAAGAATTACATTGCTTAATATGCGGAAAACTACTTTCAACACAAAGAATTACATTGCTTACGATTCGGAAAACTCCTTTAAACAGAAATAATTACATTGCTTAATATCTGGAAAACTACTTTTAACACAAAGAATCACATTGCTTAATATTCGGAAAACTACTTAAAACAGAAAGAATTACATTGCTTAATATTCGCAAAACTACTTTTAACAGAAAGAATTACATTGCTGAATATTCGGAAAACTACTTTTAATAGAAAGAATTACATTGCTTAATATTCGGAACACCACTTTTAACACAAAGAATTACATTGATTAAGATTCGGAAAACTTCTTCTAACACAAAGAATTACATTGCTTAATATTCGGAAAACAACTTAAAACAGATATAATTACATTGCTTAATATTTGGTAACTACTTTTATCAGAAAGAATTACATTGCTAAAGATTCGGAAAACTACTTAAAACTGAAAGAATTCCATTGTTTAATATTCGGAAAACTATTTTTACAGAAGGAATTACATCGCTTAAGATTCGGAAAACTACTTTAAACAGAAATAATTACATTGCTTAATATTCGGAAATCTACTTAAAACTGAAAGAATTACATTGCTTAATATTCGGAAAACAACTTAAAACAGATATAATTACATTGCTTAATATTCGGTAACTACTTTTATCAGAAAGAATTACATTGCTAAAGATTCGGAAAACTACTTAAAACTGAAAGAATTCCATTGTTTAATATTGGGAAAACTATTTTTACAGAAGGAATTACATCGCTTAAGATTCGGAAAACTACTTTAAACAGAAATAATTACATTGCTTAATATTTGGAAATCTACTTAAAACTGAAAGAATTACATTGCTTAATATTCGGAAAACTACTTTAAATAGAAATAATTACATTGCTTCGTATTCAGAAAAATACTTTTAACAGAAAGAATTACATTGCTTAATATTCGAATAATTACTTTTAATAGAAAGTATTACATTGCTAATATTCAGATCACTACTTTAACCAGAAATAATTATATTACTTAATATTCGGAAAACTACTTTTAACAGAAACAATTAAATTACTTAATATTCTGAAAACTACTTTAAACAGAATAATTACATTGCTTTAGATTCGGTAACTACTAAAAACTGAAAGAATTACATTGCTTAATATAAGTAAAACAACTTAAAACAGACAGAATTACATTGCTTAAGATTTGTTAACTAATTAAACCTGACAGAATTACGTAGCTTAATATTCGGAAAACTACTTTAAACAGAAAGAATTACATTGCTTAATATTCGGAAAACTACTTTTAACAGAAAAAATTACATTGCTTAATAATCGGAAAACTACTTTAAACAGAAAAAATTACATTGCTTAAGATTCGGTAACTACAAAAACTGAAAGAATTACATTGCTTAATATTCGGGAAAAAACTACTTTTAACCGAAATAATTGCATTGCTTAATATTCGAAAAACTATTTTAATGGAAAGAATTACATTGCTGAATATTCGGAAAGCTACTTTAAACAGAAATAATTACATTGAATAATAATCGGAAAACTACTTCTAACAGAAATAATTACATTGCTTAATATTCAGAAATACACTTTAAACAGAAATAATTACATTGCTTAAGATTCGGTAACTACTTAAAACTGAAAGAATTACATTGCTTAATATTCGGAAAACTACTTAAAACAGAAAGAATTACATTGCTTAATATTCGGAAAAAAAACTACTTTTAACAGAAATAATTACATTGCTTAATATTCGGAAAACTACTTTCAACACAAAGAATTACATTGCTTACGATTCGGAAAAGTACTTTAAAAAGAAATAATTACATTGCTTCATATTCGGTAACTACTAAAAACAGAAAGAATTACATTGCTTAATATTCGGAAACTACTTTTAACAGAAAGAATTACATTGCTTAATATTGGGAAAACTACTTTTAACAGAGAGAATTACATTGCTTAATATTCGGAAACCTACTTTCAACAGAAAGAATTACATTGCTGAATATTCGGAAAACTACTTTGAACCGGAAGAATTACATTGCTTAATTTTCGGAAAACTACTTTTAACACAAAGAATTACATTGCTTAATATTCGGAAAACTACTTTTAACAGAAAGAATTACATTGCTTAATATTCGGAAAACTACTTTTAACAGAAAGAATTACATTGCTTAATATTCGAAAAACTACTTTTAACAGAAAGAATTACATTGCTTAAGATTCGGTAACTACTTAAAACTGAAACCATCACATAGCTTAATATACGGAAAACTACTTTTAACAGAAAGAATTACATTGCTTAATATTCGATACTTACTTAAAACTTAAGGAATTACATTGCTAAATATTCGGAAAACTACTTTTAACACAAAGAATTACATTGCTTAATATTCGGAAAACTACTTTAAACAGAAATAATTACATTGCTTAAGATTCGGTAACTACTTTTAATTGAAACAATTACATTGCTTAATATTCAGAAAATTACTTTTAACAGAAATAATTACATTGCTTAATATTCGGAAAACTACTTTTAACACAAAGAATTACATTGCTTAATATTCGGAAAACTACTTTAAACAGAAAGAATTTCCTTGCTTAATATTCGATACTTACTTAAAACTGAAAGAATTACACTGATTGATATTCGGAAAACTACTTTTAGCAGAAAGAATTACATGGCTTAATATTCAGAAAACTACTTTTAACAGAAAGAAATACATTGCTTAATATTCGGAAAACTACTTTTAGCAGAAAGAATTACATTACTTAATATTCGGAAAACTACTTTAAACAGAAATAATTGCATTCCTTAATATTCGGTAACTACTAAAAACCGCAAGATTTACATTGCTTAATTTTCAGAACACTACTTTTAACAGAAAGAATTACATTGCTTAAGATTCGGAAAACTAATTTTAACAGAAAAAATTACATTGCTTAAAATTCGGGACAGTACTTTTAACACAAATAATTACATTGCTTAATATTCGGACAACTACTTCTAACAGAAAGAATTACATTGCTTAAGATTCGGAAAACTACTTCTAACACAAAGAATTACATTGCTTAATATTCGGAAAACTACTCCTACAGCAAGAATTACATTGCTTAAGATTCGGAAAACTACTTTTAACAGAACGAATTACATTGCTTAATATTCGGAAAACTACTTTCAACACAAAGAATTACATTGCTTAATATTCGGAAAACTACTTTTAACACAAAGAATTACATTGCTTAATATTCGGAAAACTACTTTTAACACAAAGAATTACATTGCTTAATATTCGGAAAACTACTTTTAACACAAAGAATTACATTGCTTAATATTCGGAAAACTACTTTTAACACAAAGAATTACATTGCTTAATATTCGGAAACCTACTTTTAACACAAAGAATTACATTGCTTAATATTCGGAAAACTACTTTTAATAGAAAGAATTACATTGCTTAATATTCGGAAAACCACTTTTAACACAAAGAATTACATTGCTTAATATTCGGAAACCTACTTTTAACACAAAGAATTACATTGCTTAATATTCGGAAAACTACTTTTAATAGAAAGAATTACATTGCTTAATATTCGGAAAACCACTTTTAACACAAAGAATTACATTGATTAAGATTCGGAAAACTACTTCTAACACAAAGAATTACATTGCTTAATATTCGGAAAACAACTTAAAACAGATATAATTACATTGCTTAATATTCGGTAATTACTTTTAGCAGAAAGAATTACATTGCGAAAGATTCTGAAAACTACTTAAAACTGAAAGAATTCCATTGCTTAATATTCGGAAAACTACTTTAAACAGAAATAATTACATTGCTTAAGATTCGGTAACTACTTTTAATTGAAACAATTACATTGCTTAATATTCAGAAAATTACTTTTAACAGAAAGAATTACATTGCTTAATATTCGGAAAACTACTTTTAACACAAATAATTACATTGCTTAATATTCGGAAACCTACTTTTAACACAAAGAATTACATTGCTTAATATTCGGAAAACTACTTTTAATAGAAAGAATTACATTGCTTAATATTCGGAAAACCACTTTTAACACAAAGAATTACATTGCTTAATATTCGGAAACCTACTTTTAACACAAAGAATTACATTGCTTAATATTCGGAAAACTACTTTTAATAGAAAGAATTACATTGCTTAATATTCGGAAAACCACTTTTAACACAAAGAATTACATTGATTAAGATTCGGAAAACTACTTCTAACACAAAGAATTACATTGCTTAATATTCGGAAAACAACTTAAAACAGATATAATTACATTGCTTAATATTCGGTAATTACTTTTAGCAGAAAGAATTACATTGCGAAAGATTCTGAAAACTACTTAAAACTGAAAGAATTCCATTGCTTAATATTCGGAAAACTACTTTAAACAGAAATAATTACATTGCTTAAGATTCGGTAACTACTTTTAATTGAAACAATTACATTGCTTAATATTCAGAAAATTACTTTTAACAGAAAGAATTACATTGCTTAATATTCGGAAAACTACTTTTAACACAAATAATTACATTGCTTAATATTCGGAAAACTACTTTTAACACAAAGAATTACATTGCTTAATATTCGGAAACCTACTTTTAACACAAAGAATTACATTGCTTAATATTCGGAAAACTACTTTTAATAGAAAGAATTACATTGCTTAATATTCGGAAAACCACTTTTAACACAAAGAATTACATTGATTAAGATTCGGAAAACTACTTCTAACACAAAGAATTACATTGCTTAATATTCGGAAAACAACTTAAAACAGATATAATTACATTGCTTAATATTCGGTAATTACTTTTAGCAGAAAGAATTACATTGCGAAAGATTCTGAAAACTACTTAAAACTGAAAGAATTCCATTGCTTAATATTCGGAAAACTACTTTAAACAGAAATAATTACATTGCTTAAGATTCGGTAACTACTTTTAATTGAAACAATTACATTGCTTAATATTCAGAAAATTACTTTTAACAGAAAGAATTACATTGCTTAATATTCGGAAAACTACTTTTAACACAAAGAATTACATTGCTTAATATTCGGAAAACTACTTTAAACAGAAAGAATTACATTGCTTAATATTCGATACTTACTTAAAACTGAAAGAATTACACTGATTAATATTCGGAAAACTACTTTTAGCAGAAAGAATTACATGGCTTAATATTCAGAAAACTACTTTTAACAGAAAGAAATATATTGCTTAATATTCGGAAAACTACTTTTAGCAGAAAGAATTACATTACTTAATATTCGGAAAACTAATTTTAACAGAAAAAATTACATTGCTTAAAATTCGGGAAAGTACTTTTAACACAAATAATTACATTGCTTAATATTCAGAAAACTACTTTTAACAGAAAAAATTACATTGCTTAATATTCGGAAAACTACTTCTAACACAAAGAATTACATTGCTTAATATTCGGAAAACTACTTTCAACACAAAGAATTACATTGCTTAATAGTCGGAAAAGTACTTTTAACAGGAATAATTACATTGCTTAATATTCGGAAAACTACTTTTAACACAAAGAATTACATTGCTTAATATTCGGAAACCTACTTAAAACAGAAAGAATTACATTGCTTACTATACGGAAACCTACTTTTAACAGAAAGAATTACATTGCTTAATATTCGGAAAACTACTTTTAATAGAAAGAATTACATTGCTTAATATTCGGAAAACCACTTTTAACACAAAGAATTACATTGATTAAGATTCGGAAAACTACTTCTAAGACAAAGAATTACATTGCTTAATATTCGGAAAACAACTTAAAACAGATATAATTATATTGCTTAATATTCGGTAATTACTTTTAGCAGAAAGAATTACATTGCGAAAGATTCTGAAAACTACTTAAAACTGAAAGAATTCCATTGCTTAATATTCGGAAAACTACTTTTAACAGAAAGAATTACATTGCTTAATATTCGGAAAACTACTTTAAACAGAAATAATTACATTGCTTCGTATTCGGAAAACTACTTTTAACAGAAAGAATTACATGGCTTAATATTCGACAAAGTACTTTTAATAGAAAGTATTACATTGCTAATATTCAGAAAACTACTTTAAACAGAAAGTATTACATTGCTTAATATTCGGAAAAGTACTTTTAACAGAAATAATTAAATTACTTAATATTCGGAAAACTAATTTAAACAGAAAAATTACATTGCTTTAGATTCGGTAACTACTTAAAACTGAAAGAATTACATTGCTGAATATAAGTAAAACAACTTAAAACAGAGAGAATTACATTGCTTAAGATTTGGTAACTACTTAAACCTGACAGAATTACATAGTTTAATATTCGGACAACTACTTTAAACAGAAAGAATTACACTGCTTAATATTCGGAATAGTACTTTTAACAGAAAGAATTACATTGCTTAATATTCGGAAAACTACTTTAAACAGAAATAATTACATTGCTTAAGATTCGGTAACTACTAAAAACTGAAAGAATTACATTGCTTAATATTCGGGAAAAAACTACTTTTAACAAAAATAATTCCATTGCTTAATATTCGAAAACTATTTTAATAGAAAGAATTACATTGCTTAATGAAGTGAATAGTATCGGTAAGTAAAGAATTGCCTTTTAGAAAGGTTTTATTAACTGTAAAATACACGTACGCTCTTGAAAGGATCGAGCGGGAAAATGAAACAGAGGGCGCTTTTATTATGAATGTCAATCCCAAGGGGGATAACTCTTAACAACAAATTAAATCATAACATTTTCCCCGTCCTAAAGTATTCAAGTAAGGGGTAATTAATTATAGACAAATCTTTTTTTTTTTTTTTTTTTTTTTTTTTTACAATCACATAAGAATCATTTTATTTACAAATAACATATGAACCCAAACTGCAGTTTTTTCAGTATTTAGTCACAAAATCCTTATATTTACTAGGGAATTGTCGAACTCGGGACGACCTCCGCACAGATTGGCAGGAATGCTGATTTTCAGTATTATTCTTTAGTGAAATCTGATTTTCTTCAAGATCAGACGATTGATTTTTGTCTTCCTCATGACCAATGTTTTCATTAGTAGAAGGTTCAAATAAAGTCTCTGAAGTAGTAGGATTATTATTAGAGTTTTCTTCATTTGATGAGTTTGGAGCTAAGTCTCGAACGTTGACAGTGGTTTCAGTACCAGAAGGTAGTTGAACATAAGCGTAGTGGGGGTTGACATCTATTAGGGTGGCAGGCGTTACAGGAGGGTCATGTTTACTTGTTTTAGTGTGGTTTCTAATATATATTGGGCCTGGTTTAACCCAAGAAGGAATTGAAATTCCGGAAGCAGATTTACGACTATATTTGAATAGTCTATCATGGGGAGTCATATTAGTGGCAGTACAAAGTAATGATCTAATTGAATGAAGTGCGTCCGGTAGTATGTCTTCCCAATAAGGTAATTTCATTTGATTAGAATGTAATGTTTTTTGAATGGCCTTCCATAAGGTACCGTTGAGTTTTTCAATCTGTCCATTACCTTCAGGATGATACCTACTTGTTTTAGAAGTAGCAATTCCTTTTTTGTGTAAAAAAGCCTTTATTTCTCTTGCTAAGAAATCAGAAGCACGGTCAGTATGTATCATGTCAGGCAAACCAAAAATTGAAAAGAGTTTGTTTAGACAGTGGATAATGGTTTTGCTTGTCATATCTCTGCAAGGAAAAGCGAAAGGAAAACGGGAATACTCATCAATTAGAGTAAGTAGATATTTGTTGCCATGTATAGAAGTAGGTAGAGGGCCTTTAAAATCAAGATTTAATCGTTGAAAAGGTAATATGGCTTGAATGAGAGTCCCTCCATTGGTATTGGCGAATTTGGGTTTCAGTAATTGACAGGATGAGCAAGAGTCAGTAATATTCTTAATTTGATCCAAAGTAAAAGGGAGGTTCCTCGTTCTTATAAAATGGCTTAATCTTGAAACACCAGGATGACATAATTGTTTATGTAAATCACGAAGATCTTGTAGATTGTAAGTAAGAGCAGAGATGCGAGAGAATGTGTCAGCAGCAATATTTTCAGGTCCAGGTCGATAAACTATAGTGAAATTGTATTGGGATAATTCTATACGCCAACGACATATTTTGTCATTCTTAATTTTAGATTTTCTTTTATTGTCGAATATGAAGCTGATGCTCTTCTGATCTGTGATGACTTTAAAGTGCCTGCCGAGTAGAAAGTGTCGCCACTTACGGAGAGCTTCTACAATAGCGGCTGCCTCTTTTTCTACTGCATGGTGCTTAATTTCGTTAGTATTGAGAGTTCTTGAAAAAAATGCAATAGGACGACCTTCTTGATTTAGTGTTGCAGCAATGCAATAGTTACTAGCGTCCGTTTCTACTTCAAATTCTTTATTTGGATCTACCGTTATTAAAGTGGCGTCTTTTAGATCATTTTTCAATGTTTGAAAAGATTTTAATACAGATGGAGGTAGTGGAAATTCTTTGTTTTGATTTAGTAATAAAATTTTATCAGAAAATTTTTTAATGAATTTGCAGTAATAGGAAAACATTCCAACTATTCTTTTTTGAGATTTAAGATTCAGCGGAGGTGGCATTTCGAGTAATGGTTTTAGTCTTTGATAATCGGGAGCTATTTGATTATTTTCTATGGTGTAGCCGAGTAGAGTAATAGAACTAGAAGAAATTATGCTTTTATTTTCATTTAAAGTGATGTTATATTGTTTAGCAATTTTGTAGAATTTTTGAAGATTGTAATCGTGTTCTTCTTGATTTTTCCCACATATAGTTACGTTATCAACATACACAAAGGTATCGGTTAGATTTTCTTTTTCTATAATATAGTCTATGCTCCTCTGGAAAGCACTTACTCCATTGGTGACGCCAAAAGGAAGACGAGTAAATTGAAAAAGTTTGCCACTTACTTCAAACGCAGTGAATTTACGATCAGCATGATTTATAGGTATTTGGTGATAAGCAGATTTTAGGTCGAGAGTAGAGAAGATGTTATATTGAGCGATGTCGTCTACCATCTTATTGATATTAGGCATTGGGTAAGCGTCTAGTTCCGTGAATCTATTGATGGTATCGCTGTAGTCGACTACCATTCTTTTCTTATGATTCTCATTCGAAGTTACAAGAACCTGCGCTCGCCACGGAGATATCGAAGGTTCAATTATGCCTTCTTTCAACATTCTAGCAGTCTCTTCTTTTATGAATTTGTTGGCGGCAAAAGTGTAACGTCGGGATTTTGTCGCAATAGGAGTAGTATGAGGAGAAAGATTAGAAAAGAGAGGAGGGGGTGGAACGTTTATGGTAGGAAAAAAATTATTCGTGTTTATAGCTCCAATTATAAGTTTGTCTCTAGGACCGTCGAATTTAAGTGTTACTTTTTTATATTTTTTTAAAATATCTTTTCCGATTATTAAATCAATGAAAAGGTTTTCAATGATTTCAATTGTTATTCCAGAATGGGTTTTATCTTTCAGTATTAAATCCACGACAGCTTCGCCAGTTATTTTAGCATGTTGATCGGAAGCAGCCAGAGCTATAGTTTTGTTTTTAGGTATTGTGAAGAGTTTAAGTTTTTTAGCAGTATTTTCATTAATGAATGTTTTTACACTGCCGGAGTCCACCATAGCGTTCACGAAGTGCCCGTTAATTTGGCATTGAGTGAATGTGACATCTTTGGAGTTAGTTCCTAGTCAGGATAGAGAAGGTGAGGGGTAGTCAGAGTCGTCATAAAGAACAGCAGTATGAGTGTTAGAAATAGAAGATTTACACACTTTAGCCCAATGACCATTTTTTTTGCATTTTTTACATTCGGCGTTTCGTGCAGGACATAAATATCGAGGATGACGTGATTTTCCACAGAAAAAACAAACCCCTTTTGGATGCATATTTTCTTTAGTCACAGCTATACGATTGTAGCCCGAAGGATTATTTGTAGCTGCTACAGTAAAGTTATTTGCGTAGCTTATCGAATGCTTTTCTGCTTGTTCAAGAGATCTGGCCGTGGCATATGTGTCTTGTAAAGTCAGGATGGGTTTTTCTAACAGTCGTTGTCGGATGGACGAAGAAGAAATTCCGCCGATGAAAGCTTCCCGAATGTATTGATTTTTGTTTTCTTCAGCAGAAACCGCTTCGAAGTTACATGTTTTGGCAAGTATTTCCAATTGTAGTATGAAGGCATCTATATTTTGTGTTGTTTGTTGCTTCGTCGTCATCAATCGATATCTATTATAAACAATATTTTCAGGTTTTAAATAAGCGGCGTCCAATGTTCTTAATGCACTATCGTAGTCGGTTTTATGGCTTATTAAATCGAAAACAGAGGCTGAAATACAATTGATCAAGGCAAAGAAATTATCTGAAGTGTTTTCGATTAATCCGTTATTATGTGAGCGGATATAATTCTGGAGGGTTAATTTCCAATGCCTATAGGATTTTTCGGAATTAGGGCATGTAGGTTCCACCTCGAATCTGTCGGGACGTAAGATTCGATCCATTATTTTTTTTATTTTTTTTTTTTTTACAGTTAATAAAATTGAAGTGAATAGAATCGGTAAGTAAAGAATTGCCTTTTAGAAAGGTTTTATTAACTGTAAAATACACGTACGCTCTTGAAAGGATCGAGCGGGAAAATAAAACAGAGGGCGCTTTTATTATGAATGTCAATCCCAAGGGGGATAACTCTTAACAACAAATTAAATCATAACACTTAATATTCGGAAAACTACTTTAAACAAAAATAATTACATTGCATAATAATCGGAAAACTACTTCTCACAGAAATAATTACATTGCTGAATATTCGGAAAACTACTTTTAAACAGAAATTATTACATTGCTTAATATTCGGAAAACTACTTAAAACAGAAAGAATTACATTGCTTAAGATTCGGAAAACTACTTTTAACAGAAAGAATTACATTGCTTAATATTCGGAAAACTACTTTAAACAGAAAGAATTACATTGCTTAAGATTCGGAACACTCCTTTAAACAGAAATAATTACATTGCTTCAGATTTGGTAACTACTAAAAACTGAAAGAATTACATTGTTTAATATTCGGAAAACTACTTTTAACAGAAAAAATTACATTGCTTAAGATTCGGAAAACTACTTTGAACAGAAAGAATTGCATTGCTTAATATTTAGAACAATACTTTTAACAGGAAGACTTACATTGCTTAATATTAGGAAAACTACCTTTCACAGAAAGTATTACATTACTTAATATTGGGAAAACTACTTTTAACAGAAAGAATTACATTGCTTAATATTCGGAACACTACTTTCAACAGAAAGAATTACATTGCTTAATATTCGGAAAACTACTTTGAACCGGAAGAATTACATTGCTTAATTTTCGGAAAATTACTTTTAACAGAAAGAATTACATTGCTTAATATTCGGAAAACTACATTTAACAGAAAGACTTACATTGCTTAAGATTCGAAAAACTACTTTTAACAGAAAGAATTACATTGCTTAAGATTCGGTAACTACTTAAAACTGAAACAATCACATAGCTTAATATACGGAAAACTACTTTTAACAGAAAGAAATACATTGCTTAATATTCGATACTTACTTAAAACTTAAGGAATTACATTGCTAAATATTGGGAAAACTACTTAAAACAGAAAGAATGGAATTGCTTAATATTCAGAACAATACTTTAAACAGAAATAATTACATTGCTTAATATTCGGAAAATTACTTTTAACAGAAAGAATTACATTGCTTAATATTCGGAAAACAGAAATAATTACATTGCTTAAGATTCGGTAACTACATAAAATTGAAATAATTACATTGCTTAATTTTACGAAAACTACTTTTAACAGAAAGAATTACATCGCTTAATATTCGGAAAACTACTTTAAACAGACAGAATTACATTGCTTAATATTCGATACTTACTTAAAACTGACAGATTTACACTAATTAATATTCGGAAAACTACTTTTAGCAGAAAGAATTACATTGCTTAATATTCAGAAAACTACTTTTGACAGAAAGAAATACATTGCTTAATATTCGGAAAACTACTTTTAGCAGAAAGAATTACATTACTTAATATTCGGAAAACAACTTTAAACAGAAATAATTACATTGCTTAATAATCGGTAACTACTAAAATCCCCAAGACTTACATTGCTTAATTTTCGGAAAACTAGTTTTAACAGAAAGAATTACATTGCTTAAATTCGGAAAACTAATTTTAACAGAAAAAATTACATTGCTTAAAATTCGGGAAAGTACTTTTAACACAACTAATCACATTGCTTAATATTCGGAAAACTACTTCTAACAGAAAGAATTAGATTGCTTAAGGTTCGGAAAACTACTTTTAACGGAAAGAATTACATTGCTTAATATTCGGAAAACTACTTTTAACAGAAAGAATTTACATTGCTTAATATTCGGAAAACTACTTCAACACAAAGAATTACATTGCTTAATAGTCGGAAAAGTACTTTTAACAGAAATAATTACATTGCGTAATATTCGGTAAACTCCTTTTGACACAAAGAATTACATTGCTTAATATTCGGAAAACTACTTAAAACAGAAAGAATTACATTGTTTAATATTCGGAAAACTACTTTTAACAGAAAGAATTACATTGCTCAATATTCGGAAAACTACTTCTAACACAAAGAATTACATTGCTTAATATTCGGAAAACAACTTAAAACAGATATAATTACATTGCTTAATATTCGGTACCTACTTTTAGCAAAAAGAATTACATTGCTAAAGATTCGGAAAACTACTTAAAAGTGAAAGAATTCTATTGCTTAATATTTGGAAAACTACTTTTAAAAGAAATAATTACATTGCTTAATATTCGGAAAACTACTTTTAACAGAAAGAATTGCATTGCTAAATATTCAGAACAATACTTTAAACAGAAATATTTACATTGCTTAATATTCGGAAAACTACTTTAAACAGAAAGAATTACATTGCTTAATATTAGGAAAACTACCTTTAACAGAAAGTATTACATTGCTTAATATTGGGAAAACTACTTGTAACAGAAAGAATTACATTGCTAAGGATTCGGAAAACTACTTAAAACTGAAAGAATTCCATTGCTTAATATTCGGAACACTACTTTGAACCGGAAGAATTACATTGCTTAATTTTCGGAAAACTACTTTTAACAGAAAGAATTCCATTGCTTAATATTCGGAAAACTTCTTTTAACAGAAAGAATTACATGGCTTAATATTCGGAAAACTATTTTACAAGAAATAATTACATTGCTTTATATTCGGAAAACTATTTTTACCGAAAGAATTACATCGCTTAAGATTCGGAAAACTACTTTAAACAGAAATAATTACATTGCTTCGTATTCGGAAAACTACTTTTAACAGAAAGAATTACATTGCTTAATATTCGAAAAACTACTTTTAATAGAATGTATTACATTGCTAATATTCAGAAAACTACTTTAACACAAAGAATTACATTGCTTAATATTCGGAAAACTACTTTTAACAGAAATAATTAAATTACTTAATTTTCGGAAAACTACTTTAAAAAGAATAATTACATTGCTTTAGATTCGGTAACTACTTAAAACTGAAAGAATTACATTGCTTAATATAAGTAAAACAACTTAAAACAGAAAGAATTACATTGCTTAAGATTTGGTAACTACTTAAACCTGACAGAATTACATAGCTTAATATTCGGAAAACTACTTTAAACAGAAAGAATTACACTGCTTAATATTCGGAAAACTACTTTTAACACAAAGAATTACATTGCTTAATATTCGGAAAACTACTTTAAACAGAAATAATTACATTGCTTAAGATTCGGTAACTACTAAAAACTGAAAGAATTACATAGCTTAATATTCGGGAAAAAACTACTTTTAACAGAAATAATTGCATTGCTTAATATTCGAAAAACTATTTTAATAGAAAGAATTACATTGCTGAATATTCGGAAAACTACTTTAAACAGAAATAATTACATTGCATAATAATCGGAAAACTACTTCTAACAGAAATAATTACATTGCTTAATATTCGAAAATACACTTTAAACAGAAAGAATTACATTGCTTAATATTCAGGAAAACTACTTTTAACAGAAAGAATTGCATTGCTAAATATTCAGAGCAATACTTTAAACAGAAAGAATTACATTGCTTAATATTCGGAAAACTACTTATAACAGAAAGAATTACATTGCTTAATATTAGGAAAACTACTTTAAACAGAAAATATTACATTGCTTAATATTGGGAAAAATACTTGTAACAGAAAGAATTACATTGCTAAATATTCGGAAAACTACTTAAAACTGAAAGAATTCCATTGCTTAATATTCGGAAAACTACATTGAACCGGAAGAATTACATTGCTTCATTTTCGGAAAACTACTTTTAACAGAAAGAATTACGTAGCTTAATATTCGAAAATCTTCTTTTAACAGAAAGAATTTCATTGCTTAATATTCGGAAAACTACTTTTAACAGAAAGAATTACATTGCTTAATATTCGGAAAACTATTTTTACCCAAAGAATTACATCGCTTAAGATTCGGAAAACTAATTGTAACAGAAATAATTACATTGCTTGGTATTCGGAAAACTACTTTTAATAGAAAGTATTACATTGCTAATATTCAGAAAACTACTTTAGCAGAAATAATTACATTGCTTAATATTCGGAAAAGTATTTTTAACAGAAATAATTAAATTACTTAATATTTGGAAAACTACTTTAAACAGAATAATTACATTGCTTTAGATTCGGTACCTACATAAACTGAAAGAATTACATTGCTTAAGATTTGGTAACTACTTAATCCTGACAGATTTACAAAGCTTAAAATTCGGAAAACAACTTTAAACAGAAAGAATTACATTGCTTAATATTCGGAAAACTACTTTTAGCACAAAGAATTACATTGCTTAACATTCGGAAAACTACTTTAAACAGAAATAATTACATTGCTTAAGATTCGGTAACTACTAAAAACTGAAAGAATTACATTGCTTAATATTCGGGAAAAAACTACTTTTAACAGAAATAATTGCATTGCTTAATATTCGAAAAACTATTTTAATAGAAAGAATTACATTGCTAATATTCGGAAAACTACTTTAAACAGAAATAATTACATTGCCTAATAATCGGAAAACTACTTCTAACAGAAATAATTACATTGCTTAATATTCGGAAACACACTTTAAACAGAAATAATTACATTGCTTAAGATTGGGTAACTATTTCAAACCGAAAGAATTACATTGCTTAATATTCGGAAAACTACTATTAACAGAAAGAATTACATTGCTTAATATTCGGAAAACTACTTTTAACAGAAAGAATTACATTGCTTAATATTCGGAAAACTACTTTCAACACAAAGAATTACATTGCTTAAGATTCGGAAAACTCCTTTAAACAGAAATAATTACATTGCTTCATATTCGGTAACTACTAAAAACTGAAAGAATTACATTGTTTAATATTCGGAAAACTACTTTTAACAGAAAGCATTACATTGCTTAAGATTCGGAAAACTACTTTTAACAGAAAGAATGGCATTGCTTAATATTCAGAACAATACTTTAAACAGAAAGAATTACATTGCTTAATATTCGGAAAACTACTTTTAACAGAAAGAATTACATTGCTTAATATTAGGAAAACTACCTTTAACAGAAAGTATTACATTGCTTAATATTGGGAACACTACTTTTAACAGAAATAATTACATTGCTTAATATTCGGAAAACTACATTTAACACAAAGAATTACATTGCTTAATATTCGGAAAACTACTTTAAACAGAAAGAATTACATTGCTTAATATTCGGAAAACTATTTTTAACAGAAAAAATTACATTGCTTAAGATTCGGTACCTACTTAAAACTGAAACAATCACATAGCTTAATATACGGAAAACGACTTTTAACAGAAAGAAATACATTGCTTAATATTCGATACTTAGTTAAAACTTAAGGAATTACATTGCTTAATATTCGGAAAACTGCTTTTAGCAGAAAGAATTACATTGCTTAATATTTGGAAAACTACTTTAAACAGAAATAATTACATTGCTTAAGATTCGGTAACTACTTTTAATTGAAATAATTACATTGCTTAATATTCGGAAAACTACTTTTAACAGAAAGAATTACATTGCTTAATATTCGAAAAACTACTTTTAACAGAAAGAATTACATTGCTTAATGTTCGGAAAACTACTTTAAACAGAAAGAATTACATTGTTTAATATTCGGAAAACTACTTTTAACAGAAAAAATTACATTGCTTAAGATTCGGAAAACTACTTTGAACAGAAAGAATTGCATTGCTTAATATTTAGAACAATACTTTTAACAGGAAGACTTACATTGCTTAATATTAGGAAAACTACCTTTCACAGAAAGTATTACATTACTTAATATTGGGAAAACTACTTTTAACAGAAAGAATTACATTGCTTAATATTCGGAACACTACTTTCAACAGAAAGAATTACATTGCTTAATATTCGGAAAACTACTTTGAACCGGAAGAATTACATTGCTTAATTTTCGGAAAATTACTTTTAACAGAAAGAATTACATTGCTTAATATTCGGAAAACTACATTTAACAGAAAGACTTACATTGCTTAAGATTCGAAAAACTACTTTTAACAGAAAGAATTACATTGCTTAAGATTCGGTAACTACTTAAAACTGAAACAATCACATAGCTTAATATACGGAAAACTACTTTTAACAGAAAGAAATACATTGCTTAATATTCGATACTTACTTAAAACTTAAGGAATTACATTGCTAAATATTGGGAAAACTACTTAAAACAGAAAGAATGGAATTGCTTAATATTCAGAACAATACTTTAAACAGAAATAATTACATTGCTTAATATTCGGAAAATTACTTTTAACAGAAAGAATTACATTGCTTAATATTCGGAAAACAGAAATAATTACATTGCTTAAGATTCGGTAACTACATAAAATTGAAATAATTACATTGCTTAATTTTACGAAAACTACTTTTAACAGAAAGAATTACATCGCTTAATATTCGGAAAACTACTTTAAACAGACAGAATTACATTGCTTAATATTCGATACTTACTTAAAACTGACAGATTTACACTAATTAATATTCGGAAAACTACTTTTAGCAGAAAGAATTACATTGCTTAATATTCAGAAAACTACTTTTGACAGAAAGAAATACATTGCTTAATATTCGGAAAACTACTTTTAGCAGAAAGAATTACATTACTTAATATTCGGAAAACAACTTTAAACAGAAATAATTACATTGCTTAATAATCGGTAACTACTAAAATCCCCAAGACTTACATTGCTTAATTTTCGGAAAACTAGTTTTAACAGAAAGAATTACATTGCTTAAATTCGGAAAACTAATTTTAACAGAAAAAATTACATTGCTTAAAATTCGGGAAAGTACTTTTAACACAACTAATCACATTGCTTAATATTCGGAAAACTACTTCTAACAGAAAGAATTAGATTGCTTAAGGTTCGGAAAACTACTTTTAACGGAAAGAATTACATTGCTTAATATTCGGAAAACTACTTTTAACAGAAAGAATTTACATTGCTTAATATTCGGAAAACTACTTCAACACAAAGAATTACATTGCTTAATAGTCGGAAAAGTACTTTTAACAGAAATAATTACATTGCGTAATATTCGGTAAACTCCTTTTGACACAAAGAATTACATTGCTTAATATTCGGAAAACTACTTAAAACAGAAAGAATTACATTGTTTAATATTCGGAAAACTACTTTTAACAGAAAGAATTACATTGCTCAATATTCGGAAAACTACTTCTAACACAAAGAATTACATTGCTTAATATTCGGAAAACAACTTAAAACAGATATAATTACATTGCTTAATATTCGGTACCTACTTTTAGCAAAAAGAATTACATTGCTAAAGATTCGGAAAACTACTTAAAAGTGAAAGAATTCTATTGCTTAATATTTGGAAAACTACTTTTAAAAGAAATAATTACATTGCTTAATATTCGGAAAACTACTTTTAACAGAAAGAATTGCATTGCTAAATATTCAGAACAATACTTTAAACAGAAATATTTACATTGCTTAATATTCGGAAAACTACTTTAAACAGAAAGAATTACATTGCTTAATATTAGGAAAACTACCTTTAACAGAAAGTATTACATTGCTTAATATTGGGAAAACTACTTGTAACAGAAAGAATTACATTGCTAAGGATTCGGAAAACTACTTAAAACTGAAAGAATTCCATTGCTTAATATTCGGAACACTACTTTGAACCGGAAGAATTACATTGCTTAATTTTCGGAAAACTACTTTTAACAGAAAGAATTCCATTGCTTAATATTCAGAAAACTTCTTTTAACAGAAAGAATTACATGGCTTAATATTCGGAAAACTATTTTACAAGAAATAATTACATTGCTTTATATTCGGAAAACTATTTTTACCGAAAGAATTACATCGCTTAAGATTCGGAAAACTACTTTAAACAGAAATAATTACATTGCTTCGTATTCGGAAAACTACTTTTAACAGAAAGAATTACATTGCTTAATATTCGAAAAACTACTTTTAATAGAATGTATTACATTGCTAATATTCAGAAAACTACTTTAACACAAAGAATTACATTGCTTAATATTCGGAAAACTACTTTTAACAGAAATAATTAAATTACTTAATTTTCGGAAAACTACTTTAAAAAGAATAATTACATTGCTTTAGATTCGGTAACTACTTAAAACTGAAAGAATTACATTGCTTAATATAAGTAAAACAACTTAAAACAGAAAGAATTACATTGCTTAAGATTTGGTAACTACTTAAACCTGACAGAATTACATAGCTTAATATTCGGAAAACTACTTTAAACAGAAAGAATTACACTGCTTAATATTCGGAAAACTACTTTTAACACAAAGAATTACATTGCTTAATATTCGGAAAACTACTTTAAACAGAAATAATTACATTGCTTAAGATTCGGTAACTACTAAAAACTGAAAGAATTACATAGCTTAATATTCGGGAAAAAACTACTTTTAACAGAAATAATTGCATTGCTTAATATTCGAAAAACTATTTTAATAGAAAGAATTACATTGCTGAATATTCGGAAAACTACTTTAAACAGAAATAATTACATTGCATAATAATCGGAAAACTACTTCTAACAGAAATAATTACATTGCTTAATATTCGAAAATACACTTTAAACAGAAAGAATTACATTGCTTAATATTCAGGAAAACTACTTTTAACAGAAAGAATTGCATTGCTAAATATTCAGAGCAATACTTTAAACAGAAAGAATTACATTGCTTAATATTCGGAAAACTACTTATAACAGAAAGAATTACATTGCTTAATATTAGGAAAACTACTTTAAACAGAAAATATTACATTGCTTAATATTGGGAAAAATACTTGTAACAGAAAGAATTACATTGCTAAATATTCGGAAAACTACTTAAAACTGAAAGAATTCCATTGCTTAATATTCGGAAAACTACATTGAACCGGAAGAATTACATTGCTTCATTTTCGGAAAACTACTTTTAACAGAAAGAATTACGTAGCTTAATATTCGAAAATCTTCTTTTAACAGAAAGAATTTCATTGCTTAATATTCGGAAAACTACTTTTAACAGAAAGAATTACATTGCTTAATATTCGGAAAACTATTTTTACCCAAAGAATTACATCGCTTAAGATTCGGAAAACTAATTGTAACAGAAATAATTACATTGCTTGGTATTCGGAAAACTACTTTTAATAGAAAGTATTACATTGCTAATATTCAGAAAACTACTTTAGCAGAAATAATTACATTGCTTAATATTCGGAAAAGTACTTTTAACAGAAATAATTAAATTACTTAATATTTGGAAAACTACTTTAAACAGAATAATTACATTGCTTTAGATTCGGTACCTACATAAACTGAAAGAATTACATTGCTTAAGATTTGGTAACTACTTAATCCTGACAGATTTACAAAGCTTAAAATTCGGAAAACAACTTTAAACAGAAAGAATTACATTGCTTAATATTCGGAAAACTACTTTTAGCACAAAGAATTACATTGCTTAACATTCGGAAAACTACTTTAAACAGAAATAATTACATTGCTTAAGATTCGGTAACTACTAAAAACTGAAAGAATTACATTGCTTAATATTCGGGAAAAAACTACTTTTAACAGAAATAATTGCATTGCTTAATATTCGAAAAACTATTTTAATAGAAAGAATTACATTGCTAATATTCGGAAAACTACTTTAAACAGAAATAATTACATTGCCTAATAATCGGAAAACTACTTCTAACAGAAATAATTACATTGCTTAATATTCGGAAACACACTTTAAACAGAAATAATTACATTGCTTAAGATTGGGTAACTATTTCAAACCGAAAGAATTACATTGCTTAATATTCGGAAAACTACTATTAACAGAAAGAATTACATTGCTTAATATTCGGAAAACTACTTTTAACAGAAAGAATTACATTGCTTAATATTCGGAAAACTACTTTCAACACAAAGAATTACATTGCTTAAGATTCGGAAAACTCCTTTAAACAGAAATAATTACATTGCTTAATATTCGGTAACTACTAAAAACTGAAAGAATTACATTGTTTAATATTCGGAAAACTACTTTTAACAGAAAGCATTACATTGCTTAAGATTCGGAAAACTACTTTTAACAGAAAGAATGGCATTGCTTAATATTCAGAACAATACTTTAAACAGAAAGAATTACATTGCTTAATATTCGGAAAACTACTTTTAACAGAAAGAATTACATTGCTTAATATTAGGAAAACTACCTTTAACAGAAAGTATTACATTGCTTAATATTGGGAACACTACTTTTAACAGAAATAATTACATTGCTTAATATTCGGAAAACTACATTTAACACAAAGAATTACATTGCTTAATATTCGGAAAACTACTTTAAACAGAAAGAATTACATTGCTTAATATTCGGAAAACTATTTTTAACAGAAAAAATTACATTGCTTAAGATTCGGTACCTACTTAAAACTGAAACAATCACATAGCTTAATATACGGAAAACGACTTTTAACAGAAAGAAATACATTGCTTAATATTCGATACTTAGTTAAAACTTAAGGAATTACATTGCTTAATATTCGGAAAACTGCTTTTAGCAGAAAGAATTACATTGCTTAATATTTGGAAAACTACTTTAAACAGAAATAATTACATTGCTTAAGATTCGGTAACTACTTTTAATTGAAATAATTACATTGCTTAATATTCGGAAAACTACTTTTAACAGAAAGAATTACATTGCTTAATATTCGAAAAACTACTTTTAACAGAAAGAATTACATTGCTTAATGTTCGGAAAACTACTTTAAACAGAAAGAATTACATTGCTAATATTCGATACTTACTTAAAACTGAACGAATTACACTGATTAATATCCTTAAAACTACTTTTAGCAGACAGAATTACATTACTTAATATTCGGAAAACTACTTCAAAACGAAATAATTACAATGCTTAATATTCGGTAACTACTTAAAACCGCAAACTTACATTGCTTAATTTTCAGAAAACTACTTTTAACAGAAAGAATTACATATCTTAATATTCGGAAAACTAATTTTAAAAGAAAAAATTACATTGCTGAAGATTCGGGATAGTACTTTTAACACAAATAATTACATTGCTTTATATTCGGAAAACTACTTTTAACAGAAAGAATTACATTGCTTAAGATTCGGAAAACTACTTTTAACAGAAAGAATTACATTGCTTAATATTCTGAAAACTACTTCTAATAGAAAGAATTACATTGCTTAAGATTCGGAAAACTACTTTTAACAGAAAGAATTACATTGCTTAATATTCGGAAAACTACTTTTAACACAAAGAATTACATTGCTTAATATTCGGAAAACTACTTAAAACAGAAAGAATTACATTGCTTAATATACGGAAACCTACTTTGAACCGGAAGAATTACATTGCTTAATATTTGGAAAACTACTTTTAATAGAAAGAATTACATTGCTTAATATTCGGAACACACTTTTACCACAAAGAATTACATTGATTAAGATTCGGAAAACTTCTTCTAACACAAAGAATTACATTGCTTAATATTCGGAAAACAACTTAAAACCGATATAATTACATAGCTTAATATTCGGTAACTACTTGTAGCAGAAAGAATTACATTGCTAAAGATGCGGAAAACTACTTAAAACTGAAAGAATTCCATTGCTTAATATTCGGAAACCTACTTTTAACAGAAAGAATTACATTGCTTAATATTCGGAAAACTACTTGTAACAGAAATAATTACATTGCTTCGTATCCGGAAAACTACTTTAAACAGAAAGAATTACATTGCTTAATATTTGAAAAACTACTTTTAATAGAAAGTATTACATTGCTAATATTCAGAAAACTACTTTAAACAGAAATATTTACATTGCTTTAGATTCGGTAACTACTAAAAACTGAAAGAATTACATTGCTTAATATTCGGGAAAAAACTACTTTTAACAAAAATAATTGCATTGCTTAATATTCGAAAAAATATTTCAATAGAAAGAATTACATTGCTGAATATTCGGAAAACTACTTTAAACAGAGAGAATTACATTGCATAGTAATCGGAAAACTACTTCTAACAGAAATAATTACATTGCTTAATATTCGGAAAACTAATTTTAACAGAAAGAATTGCATTGCTTAATATTAAGAACAATACTTTTAACAGAAAGAATTACATTGCTTAATATTACGAAAACTACCTTTAACACAAAGTATTACATTGCTTAATATTGGGAAAACTACTTTTAACAGAAAGAATTACATTGCTTAATATTCGGAAAACTACTTTCAACAGAAAGAATTACGTTGCTTAATATTCGGAAAACTACTTTGACCCGGAAGAATTACATTGCTTAATTTTGTGAAAAATACTTTTAACAGAAAGAATTACATTGCTTAATCTCCGGAAAACTATTTTTAACAGAAATAATTACATTGCTTAATATTCGGAAAACTACTTTTAACAGAAAGAATTACATTGCTTAAGATTCGGTAACTACTTATAACTGAAACAATCACATAGCTTAATATACGGAAAACTACTTTTAACAGAAAGAAATACATTGCCTTATATTGGATACTTACTTAAAACTTAAGGAATTACATTGCTAAATATTCGGAAAACTACTTTTAACAGAAAGAATTACATTGCCTAATATTCGGAAAACTACTTTAAACAGAAATAATTACATTGCTTAAATTCGGTTACTACTTTTAATTGAAATAATTACATTGCTTAATATTACGAAAACTACTTTTAACAGAAAGAATTACATCGCTTAATATTCGGAAAGCTACTTGAAACAGAAAGAATTACATTGCTTAATATTCGGAAAACTACTTTTAACAGAAAGAATTACATTGCTTAATATTCGGAAAACTACTTTCAACACAAAGAATTACATTGCTTAAGATTCGGAAAACTCCTTTAAACAGAAATAATTACATTTTTTATATTCGGTAACTACTAAAAACTTTAAGAAATACATTGTTTAATATTCGGAAAACTACTTTTAACAGAAAGAATTACATTGCTTAAGATTCGAAAATACACTTTAAACAGAAAGAATTACATTGCTTAATATTCGGAAAACTACTTTGAACCGGAAGAATTACATTGCTTAATTTTCGGAAAACTACTCTTAACAGAAAGAATTACATTGCTTAATATTCGGAAAACTACTTTTAACAGAAAGAATTACATTGCTTAATATTCGGAAAACTACTTTTAACAGAAAGAATTACATTGCTTAATATTCGAAAAACTACATTTAACAGAAAGAATTACATTGCTTAATATTCGGAACCTACTTAAAACTGAAACAATCACATAGCTTAATATACGGAAAACTACGTTTAACAGAAAGAAATACATTGCTTAATATTCAATACTTTGTTAAAACTTACGGAATTACATTGCTAAATATTCGGAAAACTACTACAAACAGAAATAATTACATTGCTTAAGATTCGGTAACTACTTTTACTTGAAATAATTACATTGCTTAATATTAGGAACACTACTTTAAACAGCAAGAATTACATTGCTTAATATTCGGAAAACTACTTTTAACAGAAATAATTACATTGCTTAATATTCGGAAAACTACTTTAAACAGCAAGAATTACATTGCTTAATATTCGGTAACTACTTAAAACCACAAGACTTACATTGCTTTATTTGCAGAAAACTACTTTTAACAGAAAGAATTACATTGCTTAATATTCGGAAAACTAATTTTAACAGAAAAAATTACATTGCTTAAGATTCGGGAACGTACTTTTAACACAAATAATTACATTGCTTAATATTCGGAAAACTACTTCTAACAGAAAGAATTACATTGCATAATAATCGGAAAACTACTTCTAACAGAAATAATTACATTGCTTAATATTCGAAAATACACTTTAAACAGAAATAATTACATTGCTTAATATTCGGTAACTACTTAAAACTGAAAGAATTACATTGCTTAATATTCGGAAAACTACTTTAAACAGAAAGAATTACATTTCTTAATCTTCGGAAAACTACTTTCAACACAAAGAATTACATTGCTTAAGATTCGGAAAACTCCTAAACACAGAAATAATTACATTGCTTCATATTCGGTAACTACAAAAAACTGAAAGAATTACATTGTTTAATATTCGGAAACTACTTTTAACAGAAAGAATTACATTGCTTAAGATTCGGAAACCTACTTTTAACAGAAAGAATTGCATTGCTTAATATTCAGAACAATACTTTAAACAGAAATAATTACATTGCTTAATATTCGGAAAACTACTTTTAACAGAAAGAATTACATTGCTTAATATTCGGAAAACTACTTTATCAGAAAGAATTACATTGCTTAATATTCGGAAAACTACTTCTAACAGAAAGAATTACATTGCTTTATACTCGAAAAACTACTTTTAACAGAAAGAATTACATTTCTTAAGATTCGGTAACTACTTAAAACTGAAACAATCACATAGCTTAATATACGGAAAACTACTTTTAACAGAAAGAAATACATTGCTTAATATTCGATACTTACTTAAAACTTAAGGAATTACATTGCTAAATATTCAGAAAACTACATTAAACAGAAATAATTACATTGCTTAATATTCGGAAAACTACTTTAAACAGAAATAATTACATTGCTTAAGATTCGGTAACTACTTTTAAACAGAAATAATTACATTGCTGAATATTCGGAAACCTACTTTTAACACAAAGAATTACATTGCTTTATATTCGAAAAACTACTTTTAACTGAAAGAATTACATTGCTTAATATTCGGAAAACTACTTTCAACAGAAAGAATTACATTGCTTAATATTAGGAAAACTACCTTTAACAGAAAGTATTGCATTGCTTAATATTGGCAAAACTACTTTTAACAGAAAGAATAACATTGCTTAATATTGAGAAAACCACTTTTAACACAAAGAATTACATTGATTAAGATTCGGAAAACTACTTCTAACACAAAGAATTACATTGCTTAATATTCGGAAAACAACTTAAAACAGATATAATTACATTGCTTAATATTCGGAAACTACTTTTAGCAGAAAGAATTACATTGCTAAAGATTCGTAAAACTACTTAAAACTGAAAGAATTCCATTGCTTAATATTCGGAAAACTACTTTTAACAGAAATAATTACATTGCTTAATATTCAGAAAACTACTTTTAACAGAAAGAATTACATTGCTAAATATTCGGAAAACTACTTCTAACACAAAGAATTACATTGCTTAATATTCGGAAAACTACTTTTAACAGAAAGAATTACATTGCTTAATATTCGGAAAACTATTTTTACAGAAAGAATTACATCGCTTAAGATTCGGAAAACTACTTTAAACAGACATAATTACATTGCTGAATATTCGGAAATCTACTTAAAACTGAAAGTATTACATTGCCTTATATTCGGAAAACTACTTTAAACAGAAATAATTACATTGCTTCGTATTCGGAAAACTACTTTTAACAGAAAGAATTACATTGCTTAATATTCGAAAACCTACTTTTAATAGAAAGTATTACATTGCTAATATTCAGAAAACTACTTTAAACAGAAATAATTACATTGCTTCATATTCGGAAAAGTACTTTTAACAGAAATAATTACATTACTTTATATTCCGAAAACTACTTTAAACAGAATAATTACATTGCTTTAGATTCGGTAACTACTTAAAACTGAAAGAATTACATTGCTTAATATAAGTAAAACAACTTAAACAGAAAGAATTACATTGCTTAAGATTTGGTAACTACTTAAACCTGACAGAATTACATAGCTTAATATTCAGAAAACTACTTTTAACAGAAGAATTACATTGCTTAATATTCGGAAAACTACTGTAAACAGAATTAATTACATTGCTTAAGAGTCGGTACCTACTGAAAGAATTACATTGCTTAATATTCGAAAAAAAAACTACTTTTTACAGAAATAATTACATTGCTTAATATTAGAAAAACTATTTTAATAGAAAGAATTACATTGCTGAATATTCGGAGAACTACTTTAAACAGAAATAATTACATTGCATAATAATCGGAAAACTACTTCTAACAGAAATAATTACATTGCTTAATAGTCGGAAATACACTTTAAACAGAAATAATTACATTGCTTAAGATTCGGTAACTACTTAAAACTGAAAGAATTACATTGCTTAATATTCGGAAAACTACTTAAAACAGAAAGAATTACATTGCTTAATATTCGGAAAACTACTTTAAACAGAAAGAATTACATTGCTTAAGATTGTGAAAACTCCTTTAAACAGAAAATAATTACATTGCTAAATATTCGGTAACTACTAAAAAACTGAAGGAATTACATTGTTTAATATTCGGAAAACTACTTTTAACAGAATGATTTGCATTGCTTAATATTCAGAACAATACTTTAAACAGAAATAATTTCATTGCTTAATATTCGGAAAACTACTTTTAACACAAAGAATTACATTGCTTAAGATTGGGAAAACTACCGTTAACAGAAAGTATTACATTGCTTAATATTCGGAAAACTACTTTAAACAGAAATAATTACATTGCTCAATATTCGGTTACTACTTTTAACTGAAACAATTACATTGCTCAATATTCGGAAAACTACTTTTAACAGAAAGAATTACATTGCTTAATATTCGGAAAACTACTTTTAACAGAAATAATTACATTACTTAATATTCGGAAAACTACTTTTAGCAGAAAGAATTACATTGCTTAATATTTACAAGACTACTTTTAACACGAAGAATTACATTACTTAAGATTGAGAAAACTACTTTTAACACAAAGAATGACTTAGCTTAATATTTAGAAGACTACTTTTAACACAAATAATTACATTGCTTAATATTTAGAAAACTACTTTTAATACAAAGAATGACTTAGCTTAATATTTAGAAGACTACTTTTAACACAAATAATTACATTACTTAAGATTGAGAAAACTACTTTTAACACAAAGAATGACTTAGCTTAATATTTAGAAGACTACTTTTAACACAAAGAATTACATTGCTTAATATTTAGAAGACTACTTTTAACACAAATAATTACATTGCTTAATATTCGGAAAGCTACTTTTTACACAAAGAATTACATTTCTTTATATTAAGAAAACTACTTTTAACACATAGAATTACATAACTTAATATTAGGGAAACTACTTTTAACAGAAAGAATTACACTGCTTAATATCCGGAAAACTATTTTTAACAGAAAGGATTACATTACTTAATATTCGGAAAAATACTTTTAGCAGAAAGAATTACATTGCTTTATTTCGGAAAACTACTTTCAACAGAAATAATTACATTGCTTAATATTCAGAAAGCTACTTTTAACAGAAAGAATTACAGTACTTAATATTCGGGAAACTACTTCTAACAGAAAGAATTACATTGCTTAATAATCGGAAAACTACTTTTAACAGAAAGAATTACATTACTTCATATTCGGAAAAGTACTTTTAACAGAAAGAATTACATTGCTTAATATTCGGAAAACTACTTCTAACAGAAAGAATTACATTGCTTAATATTCGGAAAACTACTTTTAACAGAAATAATTACATTGCTTAATATTCGGAAAACTACTTTTAACAGAAAGAATTGCATTGCTAAATATTCAGAACAATACTTTAAACAGAAATATTTACATTGCTTAATATTCGGAAAACTACTTTTAACAGAAAGAATTACATTGTTTAATATTCGGAAAACTACTTTTAACAGAAAGAATTACATTGCTTAATATTCGGAAAACTAGTTTTAACAGAAAGAATTACACTGCTTAATATTCGGAAAACTATTTTTAACAGAAAGAATTGCATTTCTCTGTACTGACCAAAGATTTAGGCCACAAAAGCAAAATTAATACTACCATTCCCTTTTGCATTATATTAAACCTTCCTTTCCCTACTGTGAAAAAGAGACAATTCTGATTCTTAGGCCTTCCTCTCGCCGGGTGGTCCTGCTTGCTGACTCGTCCCCCACCGCCTGCTATCGTCCAGAGAGACGAGGGTAGGTGTGGGTGTCCTTTTTAACTACTACAGTCAGAGAGTTCATGCGACTAAGTCCAGTACGCACGCGTTTATAAAAACTGCTACATAATGTATCTTACCAATGCTTCGCAGTGTTAACTTAAAAATAAAATAATCATTCAAGTTAGTATTTGTGTTGTTTCTCATTCATATGAGATAACAGCAATTATTTACAATGGTGACCCCGCCTAAAGAACACTGCACCTCATCAAAAGAACTTTACACTAAGAAATGAACAACGTAAACTGGACTCGTACCGAAAAGAAATGAAACACACTTTGGAATCTTCAGGAAAATACAAGTGATTACTCATTTTCGTCGCAAACGTTTCAAAGAAAACCTTCGACGTAAGTACAACAATACTATATTTCCCCCCCTCCTTCCTAGTCAACACACACACACACAAAAAAAAAGAAAAGATACACATATATATATATATATATATATATATATATATATATATATATATATATATATATATATATATATAAAAGAAATGAAGAAAATGGAAGAATCCAGTGTGCAACAAATAAACATAAAAACTCCTGAATTTATGGAAACGGCAGTAAATGGCTGGTTTTCCATTCTGGAAGCCCAATTCCACCTACGCAACATAACAGCTTCAACAACCAAATTTTACGCTGTCATATCATCACTGCCTGCAGAAGTGGTAGCTAAAATACCGATAAATATTTTAGAAGGCAGGAAATATGAGGAACTAAAATGCTCCTTAATTGAGTCCCACGAAAGGACCAAGCCGGAATTGCTCGACAAACTAATGTCAACTAACACTATAACTGGCCGCCCTTCCGCTTATCTTCAAGAGATGCTGTCTATTGCAAAAAGAATAGGTATTGGCGAAGAGATTGTTCTTCATAAATTTTTACAAGCCTTACCCGCAACAATTTCCCCGGTCATTGCCTCACAGAAAGAATTAAACCCATCTCAACTAGGAAAACTAGCGGACGAACTAATGCCCTTGTTAAATAATATAAATTCAACAGCGTTTACCGCTCAGCAATTTCAACATATTGACAAAAACAAGAGCAACGTTCGGATACCGATAGGTGTTAAACCATTTTTCCCCGAACAAAGGACAAGGATATGTAGAGCACATATTTACTTCGCGGAACAAGCCAGAACCTGCAAACCCTGGTGAAAATGGCCAGGGAAGCGAAACATAAAAATGTTACCAAGCTCACGCCCACCCACACCCACACCAAGTAACTCGGAAAACTAGTTGCGCGAGCCATGTCCGTCCCCTTGAGTTCGCAACTACTACAAGTCAAAGCAAGACTAGGGACAAAAACATTAAACTTTATTGTAGATACAGGCGCAAGTATCTCGATAATACCAGCAGCCATGATAAACGGTGTCACATTACACCCAACACCAGTATCGCTAACCACTGCCAACGGTGAGAAAATAGAATGCCACGGCCAAGCTAACCTCGAAATTGGGATACCAAGTTTGAGAAGATCATTTTCCTAGACATTTGTTATCGCAAACGTCACCAATCCCCTCCTCGGACTTGATTTTTTAAATAAATTTGGCCTTACAGTGGACTGCAAAGATAGAACAATTTACGACCCAGTTACTACCACCAAAATAAAGTTACTGTTAAATTCTGCAGCACCAGTAAATGTGGTCATAAATGAAATAGAACTGCCGGTATTCATAAGAAAAAGCCTGGATAAACACCCAGAAATTATTTCTCCGCACACCAACAAAAACAGTGAGTACTGTGGTGTTTATCACAGAATCGACACAGGCAGCCACTCCCCAGTCTTCGCTAAATCCAGACAACTGTCCGCTGAAAAGCTGACGGCGACGAAAGAGGAATTCAAACGTTTGACAAACGAAGGTGTAATAACCCCTTCAGACAGCGAGTGGTCAAGCCCACTACATCTGGTACCCAAACAAAGTGGAGGCTATCGTTGTTGTGGAGACTACCGCGCCTTAAACAGCATCACTAAAAGCGATAGATACCCCATCCCCAATATAAACTCCTTTACAGCTAAACTCGCTGATAAACAGCGATTTTCGAAAATTGATTTGATTTCGGCATATCATCAAATTAAAATGCACCCCGATGATATTCCAAAAACTGCCATAATCTCGCCGATGGGACTCTATCAATATGAATACATGCCGTTTGGACTAAAAAACGCAGCGGCTACATTTCAAAGATTTATGGACAAAATTTTCCGAGATATCGACTGTATTTTCATTTATATAGACGACATATTGATCTTCAGTGAAAACGAACAATCCCACGAACAAGATATCGACATAGTTTTTCAAATCTTAGAAAACAACAGCCTAAAAATATCTCTTTCCAAATCCATCTTCAATGTGACATCTCTTGACTTCCTAGGATTTAGAATCAATTCAAAAGGAATTACACCAACTGCAAATAAAATTAAAGAAATAGAATCTTTTCCGTGCCCTAAAGATGCAAAAAGCCTACGCAGATTTCTGGGTATGGTAGGATTTTATAGGAAATTAATACCAGGATTTGCGAAATTAGTCTTACCCCTATCTGAGAGAATGAGACTAACACCGAAAGGTTTAATCACCTTAAATACATCGGAAAAAGAAGCCTTCTCTACTATGACAAAAATACTTGGTAACCTAACAGAATTACCCCACCCTCAACCAACTTGTACCCAATATCAACTAGTAACGGACAGCAGCAAAGATGCAGTAGGTGCTGCCTTACATCAAGTCATCGATGGAACCCCAGTACCAATAGGGTTTTTCTCAAAAAAACTCACAGCAACACAGACAAGATATTCCACTTTCGACCGTGAACTTTTAGCAGCATATTTGGCCGTATTACACTTTCGCCACATAATAGAAAGTCGCGAAGTATTGCTTCTGACAGACCATAAACCAATATGCGGTGCATTTCACAGTCTAAAACCTGCAAAATCAGATAGGCAACAAAGACAACTAGCCATCATCACAGAATTAATTTCAGATATTGCCCATGTGAAGGGTGATCAAAATATAGTTGCAGATTGTTTATCTCGCCCAACATTTGCTGTACAAATAGATATGTACGACCTCCCTGCACTCGCAGATGCACAGAAAAGAGACACCGAAATACAGTCCTATCCAGACTTAAAGAAATTCACATTATATGGAAAAGATCAATTTGTGTTATGTGATACATCAACGTCATACCCTAGACCTTTTGTACCATATACACTACGGAAATCTATCTTTGACAGCTTACATTCAGTATCACATCCTGGAATAAAATCATCTATCAAAATGATTAAGGCTAGATTTTACTGGCCACATATGGATAAAACAATTAAAGAATTATGTGCATCATGCACATCTTGTCAACAAGCAAAAATATACAGACATACTAAATCACCAATTCAAACGTTGGAAATACCATCATCAAGATTCCAGACCGTACACATTGATATAGTTGGACCATTACCCCCAGCAAAACGTGCCAACAATCCTTATACAAGCCCATGTCGGTATGTTTTAACATGTATAGATCGAACCAGTCGATGGATAGAAGCACAACCTATAGCAGATATTACAGCACAAACTGTAGCAGAAGCTTTTGTTGACACATGGATTACTCGCTTTGGTGTTCCACTGCATTGTCATAACTGACAGAGGCACACAATTTGAAAGCGAACTATTCCTTGAATTGTCAAAAATTATTGGATTGTATAGATTATGAACGACTTCTTATCATCCGCAATGCAACGGACTTATAGAAAGAGCACATAGAACTATTAAAGCAGCTATAATGGCCCGAAAAGAATCTTGGATTTCAGCTCTACCAATAGTCCTCTTAGGAATTCGAAGTATGCCCAATGACTCTAATTTTTCCCCATTTTATGCGGTCACAGGTACACAAATGTTATTACCACAACTAATGATTGGTACAGAAAATACAGAAATAATTACACAAAATTTTACAAGAGAACTACACAAAACTATGGAAAAATTTGATCTGACAGACTTTTCAAACAGAGATAAATCAACAAAGAAAACGTACGTACCAAATCAACTTCAAACCTGTGATAAAGTTTGGATTAGGATAGACCGCGTTCGAAAACCATTAGAAGCACCCTATTCAGGTCCTTACATTGTACTCGAACGAACACCGAAATATTTCCTAATAGAAACGAACCCAAACACGCATACACAAGTTTCAATAGACCGTTTGAAACCTTACATTGAAAACAAGCAAAAATGTACGCAAAATACAACTATCAACAAAAATAAAAACAACGACATTTTACTCTCCGAAAAAGTGCAGGAACATGAGATAAAAACAAGAACTTCAAGTAGGAGAGTTACATGGAAAAAAGATACTGAATACATTTATTATTAAAAATTTCTTTTTAAAATAAATAAATAAAAAAAATAAAAATATACATATATACATGTATATATATATATATATATATATATATATATATATATATATATATATATATATATATATATATGAGCACTCCGTCTACTGGCAGGGTATCTCTCTGTACTGACCAAAGATTTAGGCCACAAGAGCAAAATTAATACTACCATTCCCTTTTGCATTATATTAAACCTTCCTTTCCCTACAGTGAAAAAGAGACAATTCTGATTCTTTGGCCTTCCTCTCGCCGGGTGGTCCTGCTTGCTGACTCGTCCCCCACCGCCTGCTATCGTCCAGAGAGACGAGGGAAGGTGTGGGTGTCCTTTTTAACTACTACAGTCAGAGAGTTCATGCAACTAAGTCCAGTACGCACGCGTTTATAAAAACTGCTACATAATGTATCTTACCAATGCCTCGCAGTGTTAACTTAAAAATAAAATAATCATTCAAGTTAGTATTTGTGTTGTGTCTCATTCATATGAGATAACAGCAATTATTTACAACTTAATATTCGGAAAACTACTTTTAGAAGAAAGAATTACATTGCTTAAGATTCGGAAAACTACTTCTAACAGAAATAATTATTTTGCTTAAGATTCGGAAAACTACTTTTAACAGAAAGAATTACATTGCTTAATATTCGGAAAACTACTTTTAACACAAAGAATTACATTGCTTAAGATTCGGAAAACTACTTTTAACACAAAGAATTACATTGCTTTATATTCGGAAAACTACTTTTAACAGAAATAATTACATTGCTTAATATTCGGAAAACTACTTTTAACAGAAAGAATTGCATTGCTTAATATTCGGAAAACTTCTTGTAACAGAATAAATTCATTGCTTAATATTCGGAAAACATATAGAATTACATTGCATAATATTCTGTAACGCTTCCCTCGAGGAGGTGCTTAAGGACTCTTATTTCTCTAGATTCTCAGCACGTGTCGTCTAGACTCCTCTGAGGCTGTTACATGAAATCTGGTATGCTGAAAGCCAATATCGAAGCGGCAGGCAGGAAAAAAGACAAACGATTGTAGTCTATCGGCAAAGGCTTAATTCTCATAAAATTATCTACAAAAGGGTTTTACAATTCTCATTCAGATTTTGTAAGTTCTTTTCAAAGTCTCAACTCTCTTCACAAACAGCGACCGACGGATGGATGAGGTGGGGAGGGGTCACGTCTCTGCTCTACTCTTCGACTCAACTCTACTCTGGCTAATTTTCGCCCGACAGTCGTATATATAGTAAGGTGTGTTGATGGGGTAGTAATTTTCCCCAGCCAATAAGATTTCGCCACAAAATCTCCACGAAATCCTAAGCCTTTAGGGTTTTGCGGCGGTACAATTCCCACACTGAAATCTAAGTATGATTTTCAAGGACAGATGTCAATTTTGACATCCGACCCTGGGTTCATTTAAGGCCAGACAATGTTCTAAGTGAAATTTCCTGTCGTCAACTTTTAGCCGTACAAATATATTTCTCTGGTTTTCAAACAATATCTATTTTGACATGAAATAAAATATGTATATTTATCTTCTCTATCTTAAATCCTTGGGTTATCTGGCGTCACCCGGGAATACAAAGCTACCTCAGCGTGGTTCTAACGCTCCTCAATGGGGGATTACATTATATTCGGAAAACTACCCTTAACAGAATAATTTCATTGCTTAATATTCGGATAACTACTTTTAAGAGAAAGAATTACATTGCTTAATATTTGGAAAAGTACTTTTATAGAAAGAATTACATTACTTAATATTCGGAAAACTACGTTTCAAAGGAAGAATTACATTGCTTAGTATTTGGAAAACTACTTTTAACTATAATAATTTGATACTTATGTAACGTGCATCCAGGAGATAAGCGCCCGCGTGTTTGCGTGTTGTGTGGGTACGTGGGAGAGACGGATGAGGGGAAAAAGACTTACCTCGAGACCAGCTCAGCGTTACCGACCAAAAATAGAAAAGAGGGACCAAGATGGCGACCGCCGTCTTTTGTAAAGTATGATGTCTCGCAAAGTCACACGAATTCTCGGAATATGCAAATTTAGCCGGCCCAGAACGACGATAAAAGCGGGTGAGGGGAAAGACGTGGGGAGTGACGATTGAGTTGGCTGGGGAATCGTGTGGCTGTTGCTTCTTGTGCCGTGTTGAGGATATCTTACCGTGTTAAAGAGAGAGTCGGGCGCCATCTTTAATTTTTCCTTACATTTTTTTTCTTACAAGCTATTTCGGCCATTTGGCCTCTAGGACTATGACCGAGTCGAAATTTGACTTAAAGCTCATACCCGAGTTTGACGGGTCCACGTCCATCGTCGACTGGGTTGAAAGGGTCGAGCTGACGTGCGACCTTTGTGAGGTGAATAGGGTACACACTGTAATTCCCCTGAGATTGGCTGGGGGTGCCTTGAGTGTATATCAGCAACTCAGTGCTGCCGAAAAGGGAGATGTCACCGCAATTAAAGCTGCGCTGTACAAGGCATTTGCCATGGATCCTTGTACGGCCTATGAAAAATTTGCTTCCCGAAAACTTCTACCGGAGGAAAGCGTGGACGTTTTCTTCGCTGAGTTAAAGAAACTCGCAGTTCTGTTCGGTGGAGGGGTGTCGGAGCGGACGCTCGCGTACGCGTTTGTGGCGGGCCTTCCCACTCGGGTGAAGCAGCTACTGAGAGCCTCAACCAGCGTTTCAACAACGACCATGGAACACTTGATGGAACGTGCTCGAGCCATCATCAAAGATGAGGAGGACCTGGGGGAACCAGTTGTGATGGCGACACAGACAGGCCAGATTGGCACTCGGGAGATTCCGAATCAGAACCCTGCAAGCAATGGGAAATGTTTTCGCTGCGGCCGACGCGGACATTTTGCAAGGAATTGCACCAACAGGGGGCGTGTGCGCTGTTTTAAGTGTGGCGGTTTGGGGCATCTAGCCCAAAACTGTGCGGGAAACGTATCAGGGGAGAGGACGTCAGCGCCGCCCTGCTCCCCGAGCAAAATTTGAACAAGGCGCAACCAGTAATAACCGTCTACGTAAACAGGATACCCTGCTCAGCACTTCTCGACTCAGGCTGTTCGCATACTATAGTGAGCACCAAGCTGTGTCCAAGTTGGACTAAGAGGAAGATCAAAGTCACCACGATAGGAGGCGAGACCCAGACATGCTGTGGAGCTGGAACTGTCAAGATCTACACGGACACCGGTGCAGCCACTAAGATCAATGTGCTCGTGACCCAAGGAAATCTCCTGGGGTTTGACCTGTTGCTCGGATACGATGCCATCAAGGCGCTGGGGGGAGTCGCAATTCATCGAGATGGAAAGGTGCGATTCTTAGAGGCCCCAGTGTGTGCAGCGCTCCATATCGATCGGCCGGATTTTACAGTGGACTACGACTCGCGCAAAAGGGCCTGGATTGCATCTTGGAAGTGGACCGAGGGAATGGCACCGACTAAACTCAAGAATGGGGTTGCAGAGTACCCTATACCCAGTGAGGCCCGAGCAGAATACAAAAGGGAACTAAAGGCGTGGATCCAAGATGGCTGGTTAATTCCCTACCCTGAGGACAAGCTTGGGCCTCCGAAGGGTCTAATACCCTTGATGGCAGTAGTCCAGCATAACAAGTCGAAAGTACGGCCCGTGCTGGACTATAGGGAGCTTAACAAGCATATTGAAGCCTACACTGCCGATGCTGACGTATGCGCCAGTAAGTTGAGGGAATGGCGTCAGAAAGGCACTAATGTCTCAATATTGGATTTACGAAAAGCCTATTTACAGGTGCGAGTTGATGAGACGTTGTGGCCGTTCCAGACAGTTTGGTTCCAGGGGCAGAGGTACTGCCTTACACGCCTTGGCTTCGGCCTAAATGTGGCACCACAGATCATGAAGACTATTGTCAACACAGTATTGTCCCAAGAAAAGCCCATGAGGGACTCAACGTCAGCTTACATTGATGACGTATACGTCAATGAAGATGTACAGTCTGCGTCGTGTGTCAAAGAAAAGTTGGCTCAGTTTGGTCTGGAATGCAAGAATCCCGAACGTTTAAGGGAAGGAGCACGTGTATTGTGATTGGATGTTTATGAAGAAGATGGCACCCTACAATGGAGGCGTGGCAGTGAAATTCCAAGCATCCCCAACCTCGTTACAAGGCGGACCGTTTTTTCTTGGTGTGGAAAACTTGTTGGTCACTTACCGGTCTGTGGCTGGCTCCGCGCAGCTGTTGGTGTGATTAAACGCAGAGCAAATTTAACAACCACGGGTTGGGATGACATATCCGATGATGTCCTACTAACTCTGATGATTAAAGAGACACTGGAGAGAGTGAACAAGAAGGACCCTGCCTGTGGGCGGTGGTGTGTTAACGGAGACAACGTAGGTGTGTGGGTTGATGCCAGTTCTTTGGCGTTGGGAGTATCGTTGGAGCAAGGAGGAAACGTGTTCGAGGATGCGTGTTGGCTGCGGCCCGTAACAGATTCTCAGCATATCAACCTGGCAGAGCTGGACGCTGTTGTAAAGGGGGTAAATCTGGCCCTGCAGTGGCAGTCTAAGAAGTTGACCTTGTACACAGATTCTCTCTGTGTCTACCACTGGGTGTCTGACACACTTTCAGGACGGACACAAATCCGTACCAAGGCAGCAAGCGAAATGTTAATACGGAGAAGGCTAGACACGCTAAAAAACCTGGTATCTGAGTATGGGCTATCACTGAGCGTCACTCTGGTGCCATCACATTGTAATCGTGCTGACCAACTGACCCGTGTACCTCACAAATGGTATGAAGCCGCGAAGATTATTTGGAGATTACTGCTCGATCTTGTGCAGTTGCAATCGACCCATGTCAAATACAAAAAATTCATGCACAGAGCGGACATCCGGGTATCAAGAGGACCCTTTATTTTGTGAGGCGTGCATACCCAGCAGTGACCAAGATGGATGTCAGACAGATCGTCAGAAATTGTGAGGCTTGCCAGTCTATTGATCCTGCACCAGAGCGATGGCAGAAGGGTCGCTTGGAAGTTGAGAGTGTGTGGCAGCGGCTGGCCATGGATATTACCCATTACAGTGGCAAGCCCTTTCTAACTCTCATTGATTGCGGGCCTACGAGATTTGCGGTGTGGCGGCAGATGACCAGACAGGATTCAGCAAATGTTGTTCGCCACCTATCATCCATTTTTTTTGAGCGAGGTGCGCCGGAAGAGCTCCTGACTGACAATGATGCAGCGTTTTGTAGCCAGCAAGTCCGGCAGTTGTTAGATGAGTGGGGCGTCCGTCTACGGTTGCGATGTGCGCATGTACCATCAGGAAATGGCATTGCTGAAAGAAGCCATCGCAGCATCAAGAGAATTGCTGCCAGGAAGCGATGTACTATTGCGGAAGCAACATATTGGTACAACATTACGCCAAAGGACGGGACGTCCCCTTCAACCGCACCTGCGAATGCTATTTACACGTACCGAGTCGGAGTGAAGGGAATCAACACTACGCAGCCAACCGACAAGGGAACATATAACAGATATGAAGTGGGAGATCCAGTGTGGGTGCGGCCTCCAGGAAATCGGTGCACCGACAAGTTTAAGCGAGGACACATATCTGGAGTGATTAGCCAGCAGTCTGTTTTGGTCGATGGAACCCCACGACATGTGCGAGATCTTCGCCCAGCTACCGAGGTGCGTCATACAACTACAGAAGAAAGCAGTGAAGCGTCTAGCGATGAGCTGCCGATGCACGGATTCAGTGAGCCCCTTCCAGAGACTGATAGCGATACTTCATCTGATGAGGCGGAACCAGATCCAGAGCCCGAATCTGAAACAGTGAATGTACCTCTTTGCAGAAGCACACGCACTAAAAGGCCACCCCCCCCCCAGTGCTCTCTATGTGATCATCAGATCAGGGGGGAGTGTAACCAAGACCGTCTTAAAAGACAAGATGGCCGGTGAGCAAAAATAATTTAATCTGCTGACGTCATCACGGATAGTCCATACCGGTGACACCGGTAGTCACCGGTAGGCATTCGTAACGTCTTGAAGTCAGTGTAATATTTCTTTTTTTATTAAAATGCCTTCACGGTGCATCGTTCCAACTTGCTGAGGAAATTATCGTAAAGGACCAAAAAGTGACAGTATTTTCATTTCCGAAAGATAAAGAATTATAATGCAGTAAAAAAAAAAAAAAAGATTTTACACCATCTCCATTCAGCAAAGTAAGTTTTAACGTGCTCCCCCCCCCTGTATTTAACACGATGTAACTATAATTTAATTCAATATTATCATCCTAAATGTTCTACCATTCAAAAGAAGAAGCTTCAAATAAATTGCTAATATTAAAAAAAAATTTTTTACAGCATACAAAACTAATGAAAATGCGAGACAACATCGACTCTTTAAAACACGATTTTTTTAAGCTGTTGACACACGTTTAAAAATCTAACAAAAATTAATTTTCCTGAAATTTTTCAATATTTAAAAATAAATTATGCCGGCTGATAAAATTTTTAAACTTTTTTTTAAAGCTAGAAAGATAAAATTTAAAAATACTTATTTTATATATATATATAACTAAAAAAAAAAAAAAAAAACGCGCGTTCACTCGTGGTCTTAAACAGTCTTGGCCTTCGGGACCAGATCAAAGTGTAGTATCTGTTCTCCAGATGCTGCATTCTATTTCTTGTTCTCTTTCGGTGGAGGAGAAATCCTTCACGACTGAGACAATTTTTATTTTTGTACCTTTTCTCCACGTTAAAAAACGACCCTGGTGTCTAACTCTGTCCCGTGGGGAGGCATAGTAAATAAGTACAATTCATTCCATTAACGTAATTGGGTTTGTATTACTGTACACATAGATTCGAAAAAGTTGTCAAAAACAAATATATAACAAATAAATGTTATCAAAGGCAAGATAAGTTACTTTTCTACCAAATATTTTTCGTGTTTTTATTCAATGTAACATGTTTATTCAGCTCGAAAAACATAGTGTTTACCGATGTATTCGAAAATTCAAGATGGCGTCTGATTCTCTCTTTAACACGGTAAGTTTGGGATAAGGTGTTATAAATAAAAAACTATGCAACATACTATTAAAAACCCGCCGAATATATGTCAACCTATGTCACGGTAACATATATTGAGCGAGTTTTTAACAGTATTTTATCCGGTTTTGTATTTATAACACCTTTTCCCAAACTTACCGTGTTAAAGAGAGAATCAGACGCCATCTGGAATTTTCGAATACATCGGTAAACACTATGTTTTTCGAGCTGAATAAACATGTTACATTGAATAAAAACACGAAAAATATATCCAGTTTGGTAGAAAAATAACTTATCTTGCCTTTGATAACATTTATTTGTTATATATTTGTTTTTTGACAACTTTTTCGAATCTATGTGTACAGTAATACAAACCCACGTATTTTAACAAACTGAAAATATGGATATAAAAAAATGATTTTGCATGTTATTTTTGTTATGTGGTGAAATAATCTTAAATAAGAAACATGATTTTTTCTTTAGGTTAATTTTTTTACAGTGCAATATTTCATGAATTTATTAAAAATATTGTTTTTGATTTTGAAAAAAATATTGTGGTTCATTTTGATTTAAAAATATTCATTTTGATTAAAAAATATTCATTTTGATTTAAAAAAAAATATTCATTTTGATTTAAAAAAAGTTTAATTTTAATATTTGTTTATTGTCTTAACTCATATCAAATGTTTTGCTTGTGTTCTGCTTCAAATATTCATAATCTTACATGCATAATTTTCATTTAATTATATTAAATAAACTTCAAGTTTATTTCAAATCAAATCGTGTTCCTTCACTTTTTTAAAATGTAATTTATAAGTAATTAAAGAACGCATTCTAATCTTTAAAATCTATAATACAACGAAATATTCAATTGCTTATAATATACTTAAACAAATAACTTGTTTTTTTTTTTTAATTATTTTTTTATTATTAATATTAGATGAGTTTCAGTATAAATCGTGTTCTTTCTTTATTTCTTTATTTTAATCCAATTTTGAAGTTTTGTAACGCTGTCTGTAAAAATTACTGTTCATTATTGACAGTCTAAGAGTTCCACATATCTTGCTTGTTGGGACCTCGGTGATGACGTCATTTTTTCAGCTGGCCGGCCATCTTTATAACGAAGGCCACGGTGTAACGTGCATCCAGGAGATAAGCGCCCGCGTGTTTGCGTGTTGTGTGGGTACGTGGGAGAGACGGATGAGGGGAAAAAGACTTACCTCGAGACCAGCTCAGCGTTACCGACCAAAAATAGAAAAGAGGGACCAAGATGGCGACCGCCGTCTTTTGTAAAGTATAATGTCTCGCAAAGTCACACGAATTCTCGGAATATGCAAATTTAGCCGGCCCAGAACGACGATAAAAGCGGGTGAGGGGAAAGACGTGGGGAGTGACGATTGAGTTGGCTGGGGAATCGTGTGGCTGTTGCTTCTTGTGCCGTGTTGAGGATATCTTCCCGTGTTAAAGAGAGAGTCGGGCGCCATCTTTAATTTTTCCTTACTTTTTTTTTATTACAACTTAATATTCAGAAAAATACTTTTAACAGAAAGAATTACATTGCTTAAGATTCGGAAAACTACATTTTAAATGAAGGATTACATTGCTTAATATTTGGAAACTACTTTTAACTGAAAGAATTACATTGCTTAATCTCCGGAAAACTACATTTCATAGAAAGAATTACATTACTTAACGACGTTTAATTTTAACTCAACCTCAGATCAAAAGTCTCAAACTCAAATCCAACTGTTCTCTTCTCTCTGCACTTTCCACACTGACGTCTTTTATAGAGAGACCCAACCACATCTCATTTGCATACCCCCTCCCCCCTCTCGTCACATCACATGATTTTCAGTCCATAAATATCAGGGGGCGGCCATTTTTATTTTCTCTTTTTTTTCTTTCCTAACAGGAGCCGCACGATGCATGAGGTAAGGTTCTTTACTTTTAACCACATGCCCCCTTGATCTCTAAGATCAATAATTAGTATCATAGTCCGCCATCCACGCTGGGCATCTTCATTCATGGTGCGATCGTCGAAAAGGCTCTTCTTCAGACACTTCAACATCAGCATCAACCTTCCCTTCCTCTGATGGCAAGGAGACTCTCCGTATATCTAAAATGTGACGAGGCATTCCGTCAATCGCTACCTTGTTTTTGGAGAGTACTTCAGTCACTGTACCTTTTCCCCAGCGAGTCGTGCAATGAGAATTGGGTGGTTTCACCCACACCTCTTCACCAACTGCGATGTCCACGCAGGCCTGTTCTCTCTGCGTTACAGCCAATGGATGTCACCATTCATAAGAAAAAATAAACCGGTGCGGCACTGAATTTTCGTCTTGACCAGCCTTCGGCGTCATATTGTAACAAAAAACTGCTTCTTGGGGCGAAATCTGGCTTCTTGATGCCACAACTTTTATAGTGCGATGGTGCCTCTCTATAATTCCATTTCCACTTGGATGGTATGCAGCTCTAAAATATAGCCCCACATTCCACTTCGGACATAAGTCTCTAAAAACTTCCGAGCAGAAACGTACCATTATCCACTAATACCTCTTCTACTGGCCCCCTTTCCATAAAAACCTCCTCGACAACTCTCTTTACCTCTTCTACTGTTTCATTCTTGATTTTCCGCCATATCGCTACTCTTCCAGGCCCACAATCAATCATAGTTACATGCGGTTCATATTGATAATGTGTGATGTCAATGGCCAATCTCCCCCAATTCTCTTCAACATGCAGTTCCCCTTTTTCATGTCTAGCCGGTGCAGGGTCGATTGATTGGCATTCCCTACATTGTTCCACCACCTCTTGGACGTCTTGCATTGTGACGTGCGGGTTTACTTTTCTTGCCAGGTAGAGGGTCCGTTCCTTTCCAAAATGATGCAGGTTATGCAGGTCTTTTAAATTCTCTACTGCACAACATGCTGGAGCCAGGCTTTCTAGACTCTTGTCAGCCCATCTGCTTTATTTTTTTGTGACGGAACTAAGGTAATAGTTACCTTTAGTTCGAATTCTCAAACCAAGTCTCCCAGCACTCCAAGTCTACGCTTAATAAGCATCTCCACTGCTCCTTTTGTTTTGATCCGCTTATCACCAGACAGCTCCGATTTAATCCACAACACCACTGTTGCAGAGTCTGTTTTAACGTTCACTATCTGTAGCCCCCATTTTAGAGCCAGATTGATGCCTTTCATCACAGCATCGAGTTCTGCAACATTGATATGGCCACTATCATTTTTTTTGCGTAGCCAAGCAGCATCTTCAACAGCCACTTCTCCTATTTCCAATAATACCCCTAATGCTACCCTGCTAGCATCAGTCCATATCACCCCTTCATGGCCCTCCTTTACATGCCATTCTCCTCTCACAGGGTCCATTTTTTTCACTTCTGCAATGACTTCTTGTATCATGAGAAGCACTTCTTGATCAACTGCATCTTCCCAACTGCCTGTCCCAGTCTGCCTTTTAATAAAACTGCACGCAGTTTGCAGCCATCCAGCTATTGGGTAGTGGCCAACCAGCTTCTCACATATAGAGAAAAGCTCTCTCCTGGCTAGGTCAACCTTGGCTTCAGGGATCTCATTTCCTCGCCCAAACATCAATTTTCCTGCCTTATTGTTCTGTAGTCGAAATCCCAAAGCCATTCCATTTTCCAGTGACTCAGGCGGTTTTGTCGTCAGTCCATATGCTTTGATATGCTCTCTCACCATTTCCACAGTCGCCTCTGTTTCATCCACTAGTACATCGTCGATGTAAGAGCAGGTGCCTTTCTTCACTGCATCGTCTTTGGCCAACACTGTCTTAAGAACTGCCGTCATTATCTTTGGTGCAGAGTTCAGACCAAATCCTAATCTGGTCAGAAAATGAACTTGACCTTTGTACTCTACCAATTGATATTTCCACAATTTCTCATCCACATAAAGTTGGAGGTAGGCTGACTTCAGGTCCACAATTTTAGTTGTCTGCTTCATCCTCCTCCATTTCCTTACGACTTCTTCACACATGTCAATTCCGTCTTTTGTGTGACAAGCAACAAACTTGTTCAGCTCACAGAAATCCAACACTGGCCTAACTTTCCTCTTAATAGGTTGGACCACAGCCATGAGTGGTAAAATTCCTTCAACTTTCCCTGACCACGGCATTAATATTCCTTCATCTATCCATCTCTCAACTTCTTTTTCAAACTGCGGCTCGGCAGCTCCTTTCAGTGTGCTTTTATAGCAGCTGACCCGATTTGTCAATGCAGGTGGCTCCGCGGTCCATCGCCATTCTACCATCCATTTTTCGCCATCGAAGCAGACTCGAAAGTCATCATCCTCAATCAGACATGGTCGGGGTTTCGACAGTTGGTTGGTATCACCCCTGGTTACACTTCCTGTTATTCCTGGTGCACTCTGATTGCCAAACTTCACCTGGCCTTTAACAATAGTAGCTCCTCCCAGTCGGTCTATCGCGTCCAGGCCCAGCAGCACATCAATTCCTGCAACCAGTCTATCCAGCACGATCACTCTTAGCCGCAATGGCATATTCCTTACTACAATCTCCACATCGGCCTCTCCACAGCATTCCACTTCTCTGCCATCCACCGCTCTAACATTGCTGGTTCCATTCAAAGAGTTGGCGACGCTCGTAGTAATAAGTGTTGTTGTACATCCAGTATCAACAAGAGCTCTAGCCCTCTTTCCATTGATGGTGATCACTAACTGTGGCAACAAACTTTCATACGCCTGTTCAGTATAAAAGGGGTGACTACTGGCGCAATAGCACCCCTTTACTCGTTTCCCGGAAGCGAAAGGCAATTCCTGCTAATGTGCCCAACTTGGCCACACCGAAAACAGATAATGTCTGGCCGTGGCTCCCTACAGTCTCTCATCAAGTGTAGTCCTTGACATCGAAAGCATTTACCGGTAAATCCACCACCTTGCTTCATTACTGGTTGCTCCTTTCTGCTTGCCACAGCAGCCGCGACCGCCCCCAGTTCACCGGGCTGTTTCGCCAAAACTCTAGCATGCCTTAGAATCTCCTCCTCCTCCATGGTTTCAATATCAGTAAGTCGTTGCAGTTCCATAGAGATGCGATCAGGGAAACCAGTTACAAGCGCCAGCTTTACAGTCTTCTCAAGGCTGCGTCCCCCATATCCAGCCAATCCTGCTAGTCACCTTGTCTCTGCCACGTACACGTTCACAGACTCCTCAGTCCAGGTGACTCTTTTGAGCTTGTTGTAAGCCTCAAACGTGCTCTCAGAAAATGCGGTCTTTAACCGGTTTTCAATGCTCTCAGCAATGGCCTGATCCATTTCTCCCATTTCTAGATAGACCGCTAGAGCACTTCCTTCCAAATACATTGGTATTAACATGGCTACATCCTTGATCTTCTGCAGCCTTGCCACCAACTTCAGCTTGTTAAGCCACACAACTACGTCACCTTCTCCAGTAAATGGCTTCAGGATATTGCTGCTCAATCTTACTCGGTCACCCATTTTTCTCATTAAAGGTTGTGGCAAAAGCTGTGAAAATGAGGGCTTACCGTTCAAACGACCTAGGTGTGTGTGTGTGCTTTGTAATCGCTGCGAAGCTAGGATAAGAAAAGAATTCCAAGATGGCGCCGACTGCGTTTTGTAATGGTATGATCTCAGAAACTCTCGCAAAATCTCGTGCATATATGCAAATCAGTTGGTCTTCGACAACTATAAATTCAGTTCGTTTTGGAAGGCAAGGCGGGAGGAAAGAACGGCTGGTTGGTAATTGTGTATGCTGGATCGTGTTGGTGGCATGTCACCGTGTCTGTGTGTGTACTGATCGAACCGCTTTCCTGTCCCTTGCACATTGGACTTTGAATTGGTTTACATTGGACTTGCACATTGAACTTTGAATTTGTTTAGATTGGACTTTAACTTCAAGCTATTTCGGCGGATATCTCCGGTATGGACAAGTTCAACCTGAAATTGATCCTAGAATTTGACGGCTCCCAGGATGGACCTTCGGTGGTCAAATGGCTAGAGAAAGCCGAACGCGTTTGCCGGTTGTGCAAGATAAAGGACCCAGCTATAGTCATCCCGCTTAGGCTCACCAAGGGGGTCTATGCTGTGTATCAGCAGCTCGGGGATGACGTGACTATGGAACAAATTAAAGAGGCGTTGTACGGAGCATTTGGAGCGGACCCTTTTGTTGCCTGGCGGCAATTTTCTGGATGACGGCTTGGGCCAGGGGAGACGGTGGATATCTATCTGGCCAACCTGAAGAAGCTTGCCGCCCCCTTTGGGGGTAGAAGCGAGCGTATACTGGCGTACGCCTTCCTGTCTGGGCTCCCGGAAAGCGCCAGTCGACTGCTGCGGGCGTCATCGAGGCTCAATGAGCTTGGATTTGCAAAGAGCTTACTTGCAGATACGCGTCGAAAAATCGCTGTGACCGTACCAGACGGTCAAGATTAAAGGGACACGTTATTGCTTGACGAGGCGAGGGTTCGGCCTGAACGTGGCCCCAAATATCATGATGGCAATCATGCAGGCGATCCGCCGTCAGAACGAAGCCGTGCAACAAGCGACATCGTCATATATCGATGACATCTACGTGAACGAGAGCCTCATGCCTGCACAGAAGCTTATAGAACACTTCGAAAGCTTCGGGCTAACGTGCAAGGAGCCAGAGCAACTGCGAGATGGAACGAAGGTGCTTGGCCTGCGCGTGAGCGGCAGCGCAGACGGACTCCGCTGGGGAAGAGGTGGTGACATCCCGGAAGTCCCAACTAGCGTCTTTGCGTCTTCTCCATCTGTGGGAAACTGGTGGACCACTTCCCCGTGTGTGGGTGGCTCCGGGTGGTAGTGGCGGCCATAAAGTGACGAGCGACTTCCATGTCGACCGGGTGAGATGATGAGCTGCGTGACCCCGCCCTGCGGAAAATACTAGAGGAGACTTTGGCCAGAGTCTCCGAGGATGATCCAGTGCGAGGGAAATGGTACGTTGACGCGAGCGAGTTTACGGTTTGGGTGGACGCCAGCTCGCTCACCCTCGGTGTTGCTCTGGCGGTCAACGGATCTATCGTGGAAGATGCCTGCTGGCTTCGGCCAGAAAATGACGCCAGGCACATCAACCTGGCTGAACTCGATGCCACAGTGAAGGGGGTCAACCTGGTGCTACAGTGGCAGGCCAGAGTCCTGCACATCGTTACAGACAGGCAACGAAGGCATCAGGCGAAATGCTCATACGGAGGCGAAATGCTCATACGGAGGCGAAATGCTCATACGGAGGCGAAATGCTCATACGGAGGCGGCTTGCTACCCTAACCGAAACCATCGTGGATGTGACGCTAGTACAGTCCTGTCAGAATCATGCAGATCGGCTGACCAGAGTGCCACGCCGTTGGCTGGACCTGCCGAAAGAAATGGAAGAACCGGCACCTGTGAACTGCGCCGCGGTGGGGCGTCGATTCAAACCAGACCATGTTGCTGACGTCCATTGCCAGAGTGAGCACCCTGGTGTAAACTGAACTCTCTACTTCGCTAGACTGGTCGACCCCTGTGTGTCAAGGAAGGAGGTAGAATCAGTGGTGAGGAGTTGTGAAACCTGCAAGTCGATCGATCCAGCGCCTGCCCGGTGGAAGAAGGGAAAACTGAGCGTAAAGAACAATTGGGACAGGCTCGCGGTGGAGGTGATCCACCACAACGGCGGGGATTTTTTGACGATGATTGACTGTAGATCGTCTAGGTTTGCGTTGTGGCAGCCACTTCGCCGACAGGACGCGGCCGCCGTTGTCCAGGAACTGGAAAGTGTCTTCCTTGAGCGTGGCCCTCCTTCCGAAATACTGACCGACAACAGCACCACTTTTGCTAGTGGGCAGTTCACAGACGGCTGGGGTGTACGACTACGATTTCGGTGCGCCCATGTGCCTAGCGGGAACGGGATCGTGGAATGGAACCACCGGGCCATCAAGACCATTGCAGTTAGGAAGGGGTGTACAGTGCCTGAAGCGCTATATTGGTACAACGTCACCCCTAAGGACGATGTCTCGCCTTCTACTGCACCGGCTGAGGCGCTGCACCGGTACCATGTCAGGGTGAAAGGGTTAGAGGCCAGCCCTCTACCCAAGCCAGAGGTGACACGAGATAGTATCAAAGTGGGAGACGTCGTCTGGGTTAAGAACCCCGTGGCAAATGCACCACGTGCTATGGAACCGGGCATGTTACTGAGGTGATCAGCCCGCAAGCCGTGCGGATTGATGGGGTGCCCTGACACGTCAGGGACCTGCGATCGGCATCACAGGTGCAGCCGCCACTCGGTGACGAAAGTGAAACGAGTTCCATGATCAGTGAAACATCATTCTGGTATACGCCGGCTTCATTGGACGACAACAGCACTGAAATTAGCAGCCTCCGGTTCACTGATCCCCAGACCGCGGACGGGAGCTCAACTGAAGATGAGGCTCCCTGTCTGCCCCTCCGTAGAAGCACCCGAAGAAGGAGGTCGCCGCCACCCTGCCCCCTCTGTGATAATGATATCAGGGAGGAGTGTGGCAAAAGCTGTGAAAATGAGGGCTTACCGTCCAAACGACCTAGGTGTGCGTGTGTGCTTTGTCATCACTGCGAAGCTAGGATAAGAAAAGAATTCCAAGATGGCGCCGACGGCGTTTTGTAATGGTATGATCTCGGAAACTCTCGCAAAATCTTGTGCATAGATGCAAATCAGTTGGTCTTCGACAACTATAAATTCAGGTTGTTTTGGAAGGCAAGGCGGGAGGAAAGAACGGCCGGTTGGTAATTGTTTACGCTGGATCGTGTTGGTGGCATGTCTCCATGTCATGTGTGTACTGATCGAACTGCTTTCCTGTCCCTTGCACATTGGACTTTGAATTGGTTTAAATTGGACTTGCATTTTGGACTTTGAATTGGTTTACATTGGACTTGCACTAATCGCAAAATATTCTCTATTTGTAATTCGTAATTGCAAATTAATGCAAAATATTGAAAATATTGCTAAATAATACAAATAAGTGATTATATATAAACAAAATTTTATTCACTATTTGAAATTCTTACCTTGTATTTAAGTTGGAAGAAATTATTGTTTTTTTATAACTTATAAATTGATTCATAACAAAAAGAAGAAAAAAAAACTTATAAAATTTAAAATCCTTTGATAAATGAAGATTTGAGAATTTTTAAAGTCAGTTTAAAATCTTCAGAATTTCTTTTGAATTCTGAAGATTTACGTTGTAATTCTTTCTGTCTCAATTATCATAAAATATTAATTGTCTGAATTGTTTAAAAAAAAAAAACTGTCATTTATTTAATATGAAAATTTCACCCCATGGTAACTATTGGATTTTAAATGTGCTCTCAGACTGAGTGTGAAAAGGTTTTTTTTAAGCACATGGTGACCACTAGTAAATTTAATTACTTCATTGGTAATACATGAATGTTTTAATGAATATTAAAATGAATTCATTGCTAACTGAATTTTTGCACATTGTATGAGTTTGAATATTTTTTATGCTAAATGATAGTAGTTCTTTGATAAAATTATTTCTTTACGTTATTCTATTAATCATTAATGTGCTTGTCTGTCTGCTATTCTATTTTTTTGCTATCGTTTCTAAAGATCGCCTGTTCGTATATATTTGCTTGATTTTATTTATTTTGTGAAATAATAGTTATATCAATTTTAGATGTGAAATTGTTCACGTTCCCTTTGAAGTTCGTATTAATTTCATATAGTCAATTTTCTCTTGGGATTCCTTTCAATTACTTGAAAAAATTTGATGTCGACAGATCAGTCCTGCCATTTCAAGCAGCCTTCCTGTGTCAATTATAGTTCAACATGACTTCTAACGAATTACTCAACAAAATAAAAGCGAAAAAGCTCCATATTTCTGGCACTTTGGAATAGTTGGAGAATTCATCCTCGACTTGTGTAGAATCGAGTATGACTGATTTTAATAAATGGTTGGATGAACTAAATGATTTATTTGACCAACTGATTTAAAAATCCTGTGTGGAAGAAAGGTTAGGATTGTGCCAGGATTCGGCACAATTTGTTTGTGAAATCCGGGAGAAATTGACAAAATTTTCTAATCGCAGAAGAGATCTTCTTGACTTTATCATGTCTTCCAGTTAGACTGGATCTTGAATGTCCGAACTTCAGTGGAGCCTTATCAGCAGATAATTCGAGATAAGTTACTTTTCCTAAAGACCAAATTATTAGGCAAGGCTTTCAAACTAATTTTTGGGTATGATTCTACTGATGCAAACTACGATTAGGCATTAGCCTGTTTAAAGAATAAATTTTGAATCCTTCTTTAATCAAAAATCAAGTTTTTCAAGAGATTATACCTCGTGGTGAACACATTCGTTCCCTAAAGAAATTAAAAACATATCTTGAACATGTGAAGTCAGAGTTATCCGAATTGAACAAGTCCTTCGGAACAGATTTTTTCTCATATAATGCGACGTCTGGAGATATTTTTGCTCACATTTTGTTTAGCAAATTCCACAATGTAGTCTGCAGAGAAATTATGAATCAGAATAACGAATGTTTTCCAAATCTTTCGGCTATCTTGTCTCAGTTTTGACGTTTTAGACTTTTTAATGGCGGCCCCTGTGGAAATTTCTAGGCGGAAACATTACCCGTCAAAATCTCCTTTCTTCTCTTCTTCTTTCCTTGGAGAGAAAACCAAGATGGCAGATCGTCCTAACGCCAAATTCCTTAATGCAAAGAAGGATCTAAATACGTTCAGAGCGTTTAATAGCAATGACAGAGTTAATAGAAATTGCAAGTTATACAAATCTACTGATCACCATATTAAAGACTTGTAATTTTAAAACCTTTGAAGATAAGTCTCAAACGAATCTTAACCTGTGTACTAGGTATTTAGGCGAACACTTAGATACCAATTGCAAAGGAGTTAAAGGTTTTCCTTACCCTTGCAACAGTTGTGGTCTGAAAAGTCATTTTTCAATTATGTGTCCAAAAGCATTTGTGGCACGGACAACATTGTCAGAATTTGGGAGTTGCATTTTTCCAGTACTTTCCTTTCTCTGCCTTATTTTCAAACGATTTGAAGTTGAAATTCAAGGTAGACAATTTTGATGAGATTACTACTAATCTGACCAATAAAGGTTTCCATTTTTTTCCTAGTTATCAACAATTAAACCACTGTGATATTAATGGCATCATTGGGTTAGACCTGATCCAACTGATTAAGAATTTTCGTGTTGTTGAATGCCTTGGTGGTAGTGTTCGGAAAATTCTAAATATATCATACCCTTTGAGGAAGGACATAGATTTTTGTCCAAGAATTCTGTGAGGGAGGAGTTATCTCCCTTCGATAAGACCGTGAATTCTTTACCTTCTTGTCAGTCTTATTTAATTGACAGTGTTTTGAATCCCATTTTGAGGTACGAGGACGCACTTCACCAATGTTTCTTTGAATCTTCAGTTGAACAAGGAATAGAGAAATTTTTCTCCCTTGATTCTATAGGGACTGATGAGAGTAGTAAGTTATCTTCTTATGATGAAGAAATGATAAAAAAACTTCTAGAAGTTTATCATACTGAAATACAAGTATTATATAGATCTACTTTGCAATTATGAGAAACAGTCTCAAGTCAATTCGAATTTTGTTATCTCTCTAAAGGTTATGGAGAGAGTAGCAAATTTCTTAGAAAAAAAAAAAGGGATTATATGACGATTACCTTCAGTTCTTCAGGAAATATGAAGACTGAGGAATTATTCAATCATTTTCAGTCCCTCCGAAAGATTATAATAATTATGTTGGATACCTCTCCGTCCAGTAATTAAGGAAGGGATAGGGGTAACCACTAAAATCCGTCTCGTCTTCAATTGCTCATTGAAAAAATGGAAAGGCACCTCTATCAACGATGCTGCTTATTCAGAGACCAATTTGACAGCCTAGCTCTTGGATTTGTTGTTAGGTTTCTGAAAAAATGATTACGTTCTACTGGGTGATATTCGCAAGACCTTTTTGCAGATCTTCCTGAAGTCTGAGGAGGATAAGAATAGGTTTTGTCTTTTTCTGAAGGTAAACTGCGAGTTGTGTGCCTTCAAATATAACACAATAATATTCACGTTTAATGCAAGCCCCTTCATATTAAGCTTCATTCTTGAATTCCACGCTGACCATTATGTAGGTGATTTGGCTTCTCAGATTATATCCAATCACTTTTACATAGTCTATACCAATTCTGATCAAAATGCACTTCTTAACGTTTATAGCACTGTGCGATCCAGGCTGGAGGGAGAAGGTTTCAAACTTCAAACTTGCAATTCTAATAGTTCACAGTTGTAAAGCAAGATGGTGGAAGACAACTCAATCTCTACTCCTTTTCCAACCCCGAAAAAGGTGCTGGGTTACTTATCATCAATGGACCTGAGGTCATCTCGTCAGCATCAGACAAAGCAAAACTATTTGCAAAGAACTTTGCTGCTAATTCTACCCTATGCAACCAAGGCCATTAACTCCCTATATTTCCTCCTATAACAGACAACACGCTATGCAACATCCAAATATCTGTGCATAAGGTCGCCAAGCTAATCAAGAACCTTGATTCCAGTAAAGCAACTGGCCCTGACGGCATTCCAATTATAGTGTTAAAAAAGCTTCAACCAGAACTTGTCCCCATACTTACAAAACTGTTTAAGCGTTGCCTTAAGAAGTGCTTTCCAACACCCTGGAAAATCTCATCAGTATGCCCTGTGTTTAAGAATTCAGGTGTCATCTCTCCCTCAGTACAGACCAATAAATCTCCTGTGTGTCATGAGTAAGTTGTTGGAATCCATATTAAATAAAGTAGTCAACCACCTCAGCAGAAATAACCTTCTTAGTGACATGCAATATGGTTTCCGTTCTGCTAGATCTACAGCAGATGTGCTGACAGTTATATCTCATAGGATTAGTGAATCTCTTAACAAAGGCTTACCTTCTGGGGCAATTGCTCTTGACATATCAAAGGCCTTCGATAAGATATGGCATAAAGGCCTACTTCACAAGATTTCCAGCTACGGTATAACTGGAAATGTTTTCCCAATTATTAAATCATTTCTCTCTGATAGGTTCATAAGAGTAGTGGTTGATGGGCAGAAATCAGAGGCCCACAGTATTAATGCTAGAGTCCCTCAAGGGTCCATCCTGGGCACAACTCTCTTCCTGATTTACATCAATGATCTCCCAAAACACATACTTAACACTTACTAATGCTGATGACACGACCATCTATGGCAACACATTAAAGGTCATAAATGACAAAGTTCTCTCTGATTCTCTCTCCTCTGATCTTGAGTGCATGGTACAATGGGGGAAGAGGTGGCTGGTTACTTTTAATGCATCTAAAATCAAGCTCCTATCTTTACATCATCAACGGTCTGATCCCCATCTGGCATCAATTGAAATGGATGGCTCTCATCTTGGGGAGGCTCCATGTTTTGACAAGCTTTTGGGATTGACCTTTACTCCTGATCTGAAATGGAACAAGTCTGTTGCCAAAATCGCTGGAAAAATGGTAGGATCCTTCTACCGCTCCAGAAGATATCTAACTGCTGATGCAATTCTCTATCTATATAAAAGCCAAGTACGTCCAAGGATGGAATACTGCTGCCATATCTGGGAAGGAGCTGCTAAAAACAACCTATCCTGCCTTGACAGAGTACAAAATAGACTTTGTGGCTTAGTGGGGAATGTTCTTTTCTCTTCCCTGCAACCTCTCTCCCACAGAAGAGACATTGCGAGCCTGTCTATGTTTTATCGTTATTTCCATGGCAGGTGCTCGTCTGAGCTCCAATCTCTGGTCCCCACTCGCCAATCTTTCACGAAAAACACCCGTCTAGCTGAAACCACTGTCAATAATTTTCCCCACTCTTCATCTGTGCCTAAATCAAAACATAGATTCCATGAACAAAGCTTCTTTCTTAGAAGTGCACGCCTGTGGTACTCTCTTCCGTTTGCCTGTTTCCCACCTGACTACAACTTGGATGTCTTCAAGTCCAACATAAACAAATTCCTGATAAACCGCCCTCTTAAGTAAGACACTTTATCAAATCTCCATTACTAACGATTACTATGATATTATCCCATTGATTACTGCACACACAATAACCCTTATCCTCGAGTGGCTTCTGGGGCCTTGATAAGTGGTGACTCCCATGTAAAAAAAAACCAAAAAACTGTATCCTGTATGTTCTCTAACAAAGATAATTCAGAAGTGAACTCCTTTCCTTTAAATATAACAAGATTTTCTACCCTTTCCAAGGCATCTTGGAGAAAGTCATAAATTTGGAGATATGTTACGTCACCGTAAATCTGATACATTTCTTAGAGCCAAATTATTGCTCCTAAAAAAATGCAATCCAAAGCCTTATTTGATACAACCTTCGAATAAAGAAGTGCCCCCAAGATTGTCTGCCTTGGGGTTGTTTTTGGATAAGGACAGTTTATTATGGACTAGTGGGAGGATCCATAAGTCCGACATTACCTCGCTTGAGTTTAAATTCCCTATCCTATTGGGGAAAAAACATTATTTGACCAAGTTGGTCATCAGTGAGGCTCACCTGACTTGCTGTCATATGGGGATCAGTTCGACCTTAAGCAAATTGAGGTTGAGCAGATTTTGGATCCCTCAGAGGAGACAAGCGGTTAAAAAAGTTTTACGCAGTTGTGTTACATGCAGGAAAATTAATGCGTTGCCCTGCAAGGCTCCCTCGCGGTCTCAATTACTTTCTCATCGAGTAAACTTCATCTATCCATTCAAGCAAGTGGGAGTAGATTTCACTGGGCATTTTTTCGTAAAAAGTAATAACGAAAATGTTAAGATGTACATCCTGCTTTTTACTTGCATGAGCTTACGTGCCGTGCATATGGAATTCATGTGCGACATGAGCACATGTTCGTTCATTGCTGACTTTTATTAGGTTCACCAATTCATTCGGCGTTCCCACTCATGTTTATTTAAACGCTAAGTCATTTTTAGCATCCGGAATACTATTATCTGATATTTTTGTCTCGGATGATTTTAAGCAACATTTTAAGTCTACCTCTATCAAACACTTGACTATTTCCCTTTATTCTGCTTGGCAAGGGGGTGCTTAGGAGAGATTTATCAGAACTGTCAATGTTTAAGGAAGTTAACGGGCAAGAAGAAATTCGACTATTTTGGGTTTCTAAACACCTTTTCTGGTGTGGAGAAGGCCATAAATGATCGGCCTCTCACTTATATGTATTCCTCGGATGGGGGTCTTGATATTCTGACCCCAAACCATTTTGTACAAACAGGTTATCACTCTCGCTTGTTTATTAACAACTATGGATTGGAGGAACTGTGGCCTGATTCACCACATAGAACTAGTCTAATACATTCACTTCAAATGAGGGATGAATACATTGACAAATTCATGAATATTTGGAATAACGACTACCTTTTGTCGTTGCGAGAAGTTAACACCAACGTTGAGGACATTAATTCTCCAAAATTTCAGTGGGTGAGATTGTGTTAATCAAAACCTCTAATACACCTAGACAGCAATGGAGCCTAGGTAAAGTTATTAAAATTATCAACGGTAATGATAATAAGGCTCACTTCACCTCGGTCTTGAAGAACGGATAGAGCAGGTACATTCATTAAAACATCTGGTTCCCCTGGAAATTAGGGATGAACAGGAATCTGCAGAAATTATGGAGGAGGGTGGTCCATTCCTCTGTCCAGTTTGTTCCATTGCCAATGATGGACATTCCCCTATAGTGTGTTGTGATTCTTGTGATAAGTGATATCACTTCAGTTGTGTCAGAGTCAAACTAAGGGACACTGAGGGAGAATGGTTATGTCCTAATTGTAAGAATAAAGTATTACTTTAATCAGTTAGTTGGTTATCAGTTAACTTAATGATAAGTCACCTTCCCTTATATGTAATTAATATCACTTGTATTATCGTTGTTAATAATAATAGTAGCTGACAAGAGCAGCACATTTGATAATATTATTTACCCTCAAACACACATATTCAATTGATATTGTTTACCTTCAAGCAACAAGCAAGTTCTGTCAGAATAGTCCTTACTCCATTTGAAATTTCATGGTTATAATAAAAAAAAGTCATTTGAAATTTCATGGTTATAATAAAAAAAAGCCATTTGAAATTTCATGGTTATAATAAAAAAAAAAGTCATTTGAAATTTCATGGTTATAATAAAAAAAAAGTCATTTGAAATTTCATGGTTATAATAAAAAAAATGTCATTTGAAATTTCATGGTTATAATAAAAAAAAAGTCATTTGAAATTTCATGGTTATAATAAAAAAAAAGTCATTTGAAATTTCATGGTTATAATAAAAAAAAAGTCATTTGAAATTTCATGGTTATAATAAAAAAAAAAGTCATTTGAAATTTCATGGTTATAATAAAAAAAAACGTCATTTGAAATTTCATGGTTATAATAAAAAAAAGTTATTTGAAATTTCATGGTTATAATAAAAAAAAAAGTCATTTGAAATTTCATGGTTATAATAAACAAAAAGTCATTTGAAATTTCATGGTTATAATAAAAAAAAAAGTCATTTGAAATTTCATGGTTATAATAAACAAAAAGTCATTTGAAATTTCATGGTTATAATAAAAAAAAAAGTAATGATTAACCATTACTTTTTCCTTTCAGTCTCGGTAATGTGTAAGAAATTTTTGAGCCATAATACAAGCCCTAACTGCTATTGTATCGATCAATTTGATTGGTCAAATTTAACCAGACATGTTACATGCCTTTGGCTCCAATTTCTATTTCCTTTTCAGATTCTTCAGTTCATTCCAGACCAGTGAAGGAGGAAGAATTCATTTTTATTCTAGGAAGGAGACTTGGGCGCTAACATTAGTGCCTTCTATGCTTCAGATCTCAGTCGTGAATGAAGTATAGAGCATATTTGTAAAAGCCTACAGAATGTCTACAACCGCATTACAAACTTTTCTTATTGTGAAATTTTCATCTTCGGTATGCAGCCTGTTGCATTGTTTTTGATTTTAGGGCCATGAGGTCCTATGGAATATGACTAAATTCATCCTTCCCTGCAACAGAATACAACAGCATGCGTATTGCAAAAGGACTTAAAATTACCGCTTCCGCTTAATTGAAGCAAACTACCAGCTTCAATGTTGGACGCAAGATGGAAGCACTATTTTGCAACAATATCCTGTGTACCAATAAAGTTTGTCTTGAATTTTACAGGTAGGGTTTGTTGTTTTGTAATTGTCTCATTTCTTGCCTTCAACAGAGAGCATCGAACATGTTAGATAAAATTCCCATCTTGACATAAAATAATTCGGGTTTGTATTACTGTACACATAGATTCGAAAAAGTTGTCAAAAAACAAATATATAACAAATAAATGTTATCAAAGGCAAGATAAGTTACTTTTCTACCAAACTGGATATATTTTTTGTGTTTTTATTCAATGTAACATATTTATTCAGCTCGAAAAACATGCAGTGTTTACCGATATGTATTGGACAATTCAAAATGGCGGCCAACTCTCTCTTAAACACGGTAAGTTCGAGAAAAGGTGTTATAAATAATAAACTAGACAAAATACTGTTAGAAATTCGCTCAATATATATTACCGTGACATAAGTTGACATATATTCGATGTTTTTTTAATAGTATTTTGTCTAGTCTATTATTTATAACACCTTTTCTCGAACTTACCGTGTGTAAGAGAGAGTCGGCAGCCATTTTGAATTGTCCAATGCATCGGTAAACACTGCATGTTTTTCGAGCTGAATAAATATGTTACATTGAATAAAAACACAAAAAATATATCCAGTTTGGTAGAAAAGTAACTTATCTTGCCTTTGATAACATTAATTTGTTATATATTTGTTTTTTGACAACTTTTTCGAATCTATGTGTACAGTAATACAAACCCAATAATTCCTATCAGTTCTTAACATGGGGATGTTTATTTGTAGTCAACGTACCCACCGCAAACCTATAAAATTCGACATTTCCAATGTGAACTAAGTTGGACTTATGTAAAAAAAAAAAAAAAAAAAAAAAAAAAAATACGAAAAAGTTTTACTAAATTGAATTTTTTCGTTTAAAAATCAAATTTTGTTTTTTGATTTTTTATATAAAAAAATCTTTTGTTGTACGATTGCCGAATGTTATTCTTTCGATTACTTTCGTTTTAGGGGGAGGGGCACAATAATAAAAAAAGATTAAAACGGAACGAAATTTAAATTTCCGTCCCATATTTACGCGGCCACCACAAAACACCACCCGCCCCTCCACGCCCCCTAATGTAAACAGAATTTTTGTGAAATATTAAACTGCAAGAGCAGTAGCATAGCACCTGTTAACAACTATAATGAAAAAAGAACGAAAAACAAAAGTATGTTTTTGTAAACTTACTGACAGTATAATTAGTGTCCTAAATTATGATATGAAAAAATGAACGAATCTCTTAGTAAAAAAACAAAAAAAAAACAGCGCCGGTTTTCAGGGGTGATGAAGAAATTACTTGGCCAAAACGTGGGTGCTCATTTTACGTTAAATTTACATAGGAAAGTGATCCCCCACTTTTTAAAAAAGTAATTTCTTCATACGATTAAAACTACTTCTCTGCCCAAAATTTAAATGTGATATTCGTTTTCAGCACCTATAAAAATGTCATTTGAAAGTTTGGGAGGGGAGTTGGAAAGAAACTTGGCATTGACCATATTTTTTTTTTTTTACAATATTTTCATTTTTTTAGGTACCGAAGATTTAAATGCGATATTCGTTTTCATCATATCAGAAAACTTATAAATGTTACAATTTTGAGGAAAATGTTAAGGTGGAATTTCAGCAAGTTGCTAACAGTGTGATCATTTGACACGTTTGCTTTGATTGTGTGAGCACATAATTGTTAAACAAAGGCTTATGTAGAGTTCTATCAAAATAATAGGAAACAATTACAACTTGGATTCTTTTCGACCACTTCCTGCGGCTACACACACACAAATTACGTAAAGAAGTACAAAGTTACAAAACTTTGCATTCACTTTTTCGTATGAATAAATAATAGCTATCTGGAAGAATATTTAGTTGTTCAACAATATTTGGTTGCAAAAAAAATAAAATGAAAATTTTTAAATAAATGAATATTAATGTTTTGTAAATAATAAACAAATATGAATTTGAAAAATACGAAGGTAGACGTAACCAAGTGATTTTCACTTTACGTATGACGGAGAAGATGCCTCTTAACGCAAACGACTTTGTAAGTAATCCAATTTATTCATTCTGATTGAATAATAAAAATATAAGCAGTTAATCGATTTCTACTATTGATTTCAATATAAATAATCAACATAACTTCTAAAAATAATTTCCGGGTTTGCATTACTACACATAGATTCGAAAAAGTTGTCAAAAAACAAATATATAACAAATAAATGTTATCAAAGGCAAGATAAGTTACTTTTCTGCCTAACTGGATATATTTTTTGTGTTTTTATTCAATGTAACATATTTATTCAGCTCGAAAAACATAGTGTTTACCGATGTATTCGAAAATTCAAGATGGCGTCCCACACCCTCTTTAACACCGTAAGTTTGGAAAAAGGTGTTATAAATAAAAAACTATACAAAATACTATAAAAAAACCCGCCGAATATGTCAACCTATGTCACGGTAACATGTATTGAGCGAGTTTTTAACAGTATTTTATCCGGTTTTTTATTTATAACATCTTTTCCCAAACTTACAGTGTTAAAGAGAGAATCAGACTCCATCGGTAAACACTATGTTTTTCGAGCTGAATAAACATGTTACATTGAATAAAAACACGAAAAATATATCCAGTTTGGTAGAAAAGTAACTTATCTTGCCTTTGATAACATTTATTTGTTATATATTTGTTTTTTTTTGACAACTTTTTCGAATCTGTGTACAGTAATACAAACCCCCAAAAACACATTTGAAAATTTCCGTGATTTTTTTTTTTATTTTATTTTTTTAATTTTTTTTTTAAATTAAAAAAAAATGAGGCCAATGAGAGAATGTTGAAGATTCGCCGGTAAAATCCATTGAAAGCGGTCGGTGGTTCTATGAGAAAATAAAGCTGTGTACGCATTATAAATGTTTCTTTTCTGTGTCTTTACGTTATACATTAGTACATTAGGGGTCATTTCGAGTTAAAAGTTTATTTACTGCACTCATCTGGACTAGAGAAAATCATGATTTAAATGTGTATGTCTCGTCTAAATAACTAACGATAATTCTCTGATATGGCCGACCAGACGGGTGATCAAAAAGTCAGATCGAGCGTACCGGAAAACGAAATGAGACCAAATTGACAACTCGGAAATTCTAAAAGAAACAATTTAAAGTTTATTTTATTTTCTACTTAGGTAGAATAAATGCAACAACAACAATAACAAAAGAAAATATGGAAAATAATTATAATTAATTAATTTTAATTATTTTTTTTTCAAATGTTTTTTTTTTAATTATTATTTTTCAAATGTTTTTTAAATTTGTTTGTTTTTCAATGTTTTTTTTTATGTAGAATAAATGTACGCGATGCAGCAAAGGATTTCGCCGAATTTATTGGTTCCCACTCGCTCTCTCCACATAAATTCATCAAGACAGGAACGAAACAAATTCCCCGAAGTTCCGTATTGACGGCGCAATTTACGTTTTGCCCGCATCCAAGTGTTTTCAATTAATTGCGTGTGTGTTGTGGCGTCGTTCGTTCGGGTCAACGAAATTCCTTTCGTGGACAAACCACATCATGGCTATAGATGCCAAAGTCTATATCGCCTATACCAGCATAGGCACTCCATCCATCGCTTATTATTCGTGTGCCTGGCAGAATCCACTGTCGGATTAGTGGAATCAGTGTCTCCCTCTTTCTGTCTGGCACTTCCACCAAACGGCACTGACTGCAGTGGGTGCACTCACTGCACTCACTGGCCAGATCCGCGTTCAACGGCGCCAAACAGTAAACACCCAATGGACTTGCTCTAAAAGCCCCTCTGTGATATTTCCGAGGATAAAAATGACTTTCGTCGATTTCAACCTCTTTGGGGTCCCAATTTTCATCCCCCCCCCCAATTGGATAGGGTTCTGCTCTATATATTGAGTACAAATTTCCCTCAGGAAATTTGCCCAGTCGCAAACTGTGTTTCTGGTGGCACCACTTTCTTCTGCTATTGTTAGTTGCGGAAAATCTTTACTCCACATATATATTATGATAAGAATTGTTCTTAAGGGAAACTTGCTTTTCTCAACGAGTTTTTCCTTACTGTGCGGCGAAATCCGTCATTTCTGCATCTCCATCCATCCATCTCCATCAGTGGATTGTGAATAACGGGTCAGACCCTCAGCACGCATTGAGACTGGTATATTTCGCACATGAAGGAATTCGCTAATAAATGCCGTTTGGCACACCATTTAATGGTCTCAAAATTGTCAGCCAGCATTAAACTGAGTTGAACTAATGTAATTTGTTCATTGCGCACGAAATCTTCATCATACAAAACACTTACAGTGTGTTCCATAGCTTGTTGCTGTGAGGTACAATTTCCAAGAATACTGAGAACTTTCTCGTCGGTTCGTTTTCCGTTTCGGTTGCTAAATTATTTTTCATTTTAAATCAAAAACACATTGTATTTAAAAAGTTAACTTAAAATTATTTTTTTTATTCTACATAAGTAAAAATAAGTTGTTTTAATTATTTTGCATTTCACATTTATAAAAAAAAAAAACTAAACTTCAAGCCAAATCGAAATTGAATTTTATTTACGTTTGAATAAAAAACAGTCGAGTTATTTTTTTTTATTCAAGAACTCCCCCCCCCCAAAAAAAAAACGGGCAAAAAAAAAAAAAAAAAAAAACACGGCCAAAAAAAAATTATCCAAGAAAATAAAACATAACAAATTAATCTGAAAAGCGCAAAGTTCAAGCCAAAAAAAAAAAAAAAAAATGCCAATTGTCAATTTGATCTCATTTCGGTTTTCGGTACGCTCGATCTGACTTTTTTTTATGATCACCCGTCACCAGTCTGGTCGGCCATATCAGAATTATCGGTAAAAATCCTCTGAGAGCGTATGGTGGTTATATGAGAAAATAAAGCTGTTTACGCATTATAAATGTTTCTTTTCTGTGCCGTATGTTATACATTAGGGGTCATTTTGAGTTAAAAGTTTATTTACTGACTGCACCCATCTGAACTAGAGAACATCATGATTTAAATGTGTATGTCTCGTCTAAATGACTAACGATGAGTATCTAATATGTGATGATTATGATATATATATATATATATATATATATATATATATATATATATATATATATATATATGAGATCAAATTGACAACTGGCCTTTTTTATTTATTTATTTTTTGCTTGAACTTTGCGCTTTTCGGATTAATTTATGTTTTCTTGGCGGAGGTTAACAATCCTGCCACTTTTCAAATATTGCTAAAAAAACATGGTGGACGACCTGCGTATGACAAGTAATTAACGCTCCCTCTGACACGTGACCAGAAGTTAGTGGGCATATGTGTATTTGTTTTGATTTTACATACGTGAATGAACAACGAATTGTTACGTGGTGCGGAAAGAAAAACCAAAACATTTTTATTTTATTTATCTACTTACGTTAATAAAAAGAAACGTTGGCCCTTTCTTAAATATGACAAATAAATTAGAACAAAAACATCACGTTTTGGTACTTGTGTAGTTTTGCCACGAGTGTGACGGACCATTTTCACCTAACAATTTAATGAAGAATATATTTAAAGTTTAAAGTAAATTTCTCGCGTTGGCGAAACTTCACTAGTACCAAATGTCTTTTTGGTTAAGAATAAAAGGTACTCCTGCAGTATTTTACCCACCGATTTCACGATCTTAGCCGAGCGTTGACGAACGCTTTCGGCGTTAACGCCGACGAAAGCCGAGAATTCGGAGCTACGGTGCAAGAAGAACGCTAAAAGTATGTGAATAGCAACAACATTACAAGGAAAAGATATTACACACACACACAACAAAATGGATAAAATTAATACAAAAAATTTGGATAAAATAAATCACAAACACTTACCGTAAGTTTTTTTAAAGTAAAATAAATTTATTTTGTTGAATATATATTTTTTTTTTTTGGTTCATTTTGTTTTCCGTTTTCCGATAGCTTTTTTTTGGGGGGGGGGTAAGCAACAGTAATAAACACTTCAATGTTTTTTTTTGTTTGTTTGTTTTTAACAAAACGTTATTAAACAGTAACAATGTTTTTTTTTTGTTTTTTTTTCAATAATGTTTGTAGGGGGGGGGACAACAATTACTGTTTATCTTTAGTTCCGACTGGAAGATTTTCTACTGACTGTAGAGGCAAAGTAGGGAGCAAAGGGTTTTCAGAGGATGTGGAAAGAAGCTCCTTTCCAACCGGGTAGCCTTCCGCGATTTGATATCGCTAAATTAAATAGCTGAAATGAAAGGCATTTGTATTTTTACTTTGAACAATAAAATAACTGAAATGAAACGCTATGTGTGTAATTTCAATGAAAATTATTCGTCTGCTGCACGTTCGTTTGAAGCGCCCTGATTGGCTGATAGAGTATCGTACCGCTCGCCATGTTCCGGCGTTTTCCGACGGATGTCGATCAACGCTCGGCTAAGATCGTGAAATCGGTGGGTAAAATACTGCAGGAGTACCGAATAAAAGTATGGTGAAAAAAAAAAATGTAAACAAATAAATTCCAGTCACAGGGAGCGTTAATTACTTTCAGTGTCATGCGTAGGGCGTCCGCCATGTTTTTTTGGGTTTGTATTACTGTACACATAGATTCGAAAAAGTTGTCAAAAAACAAATATATAACAAATAAATGTTATCAAAGGCAAGATAAGTTACTTTTCTACCAAACTGGATATAATTTTCGTGTTTTTATTCAATTTAACATGTTTATTCAGCTCGAAAAGCATACAGTGTTTATCGATGTATTGGAAAATTCAAGATGGCGGCCGATTCTCTCTTTAATACGGTAAGTTTGGAAAAAGGTGTAATAAATAATAAACTAGACAAAATACTGTTAGAAATTAATTCGCTCAATATATGTTACCGTGACATAACTTGACATATATTCGGTGGTTTTTAATAGTATTTTGTCTAGTTTATTATTTATAACACCTTTTCCTGAACTTACCGTGTTAAAGAGAGAATCGGCCGCCATCTTGAATTTTCCAATACATCGGTAAACACTGTATGCTTTTCGAGCTGAATAAACATGTTAAATTGAATAAAAACACGAAAATTATATCCAGTTTGGTAGAAAAGTAACTTATCTTGCCTTTGATAACATTTATTTGTCATATATTTGTTTTTTGACAACTTTTTCGAATTTATGTGTACAGTAATACAAACCCACAATTTTGGTGCTTATGCACTTATGTTACCGTTATTTTTTATGGTTTAAGTGCCTTCTCAAATGTTTGAAGTGTTTCTAATGTTTTTACCTATAACTATAATCTCTGCCCCCCCCCCAAAAAAAAATCGGCCAAAAAAAATATCCACCAAGAAAATAAAACATAACAAAATAATCCGAAAAGCGCAAAGTTAAAAAAAAAAGACACAGAAAAGAAACATTTATAATGCGTACACAGCTTTATTTTCTCATATAATCACCATACGCTCTCAAGGGATTTTACCAAAAAACGTATCCAATACATGATATTCCCCAAATAATTGTCTTTTTTATTTGAATTTTTTAACAAATTTTTGCATAAAAAAGCCTTTATTGATCTTTTATAACATAAAATTTTAAAATTTCTTTAAAGAAAAAGTTTTTTTTTTTTTCATTGTTCATGTCATCAAACATCATAAAAAAAATTGTATCCAATACATGATATTCCCAAAATAATTGTCTTTGATTCGCCGCCACCAGAGGAATTTTATTAAGTTTTGCAAGCACCTCGTCATTCTTTTTCTTTTTTCTATAAATAAAACTAACTTTAATGTTAAAATTTCAATGTTTGAAAAACACTCCATAATATATATTTCATTATAAAAGTTCTATTTTTGTTTTATAAAAAGAATAAAATAGTTAATAAATACAAAAAACAAAAAAACAAACAATCCATTAAGTTCAAATAAAGACTGTTTGAATAAAAACTTATTAAAAAAAAAAAAAAAGGTTCATTCTATACGGTTTTGGTCAGGGCCACTTCACCGCCCACCGGTGATGGTGTTTTACTGTTTTGGTCATCCGTAGCTAAAAATATGTCGGATGTCACTTCCGCCAAATGGCTTTGTAAACAAAGGAAAGCGTATCTTCAACATTACCAAAAATAAATCTCGCCTTTGTTTTTACTAACGCAATGTTTATTTGGGGCCTGACGCTCCGCTCCGCACTTCTTTATTTACATTGGAAGTGACGTCACACAAATCTTATAATACGGATGGCTACAATTGTAAAAATAATTTGTTTTATTTTTCTTTCATTTTGAGCTCCTTTTTGCTCCCGTTTAGAAACCTATTATTTAACATGGGGAAGGGAGGGTGTATTGTAACTATTCTGTACTTTCACCTAACAATTCAATTAAAAAAAAGGTAAATATGAAGAATTACTCCACCCTCAAATTCCTTTAAAATTACCACTCTTAAAGGTTTTCGGGGTCGCTGAAAATGAAAATAACGTTTAAAATTACGGCAAACGAGTAGTTTCCAAGATTGAATTTACTTGTAAATTGGTTTATTAATTGTAGAAAACAAAAACAAACGGGAGAAAAAAGGAGCTCAAAATGAAAGAAAAATAAAGCAAATTATTTTTACAATTGTAGCCATCCGTATTATAAGATTTGTGTGACGTCACTTCCAATGTAAATAAAGAAGTGCGGAGCGACGAGCGTCAGGATAACCTTTATTTGTATAAACTAAATGATTTACTAAATAAGTCAGCTTTAATTGTCGCTTAAATTTAAAAACAATTGTTAAAGTCAAGTGAAATTAATAATAGAATTATTGCCTTTTGAACTTGAAAAATAACATTTCTGCGGGAGTTTTGCTAACTTTGGGTTTGTATTACTGTACAATATTCGAAAAAATTGTCAAAAAATAAATATATAACAAATAAATGTTATCAAAGGCAAGATAAGTTACTTTTCTACCTAACTGGATATATTTTTCATGTTTTTATTCACTGTAACATGTTTATTCAGCTCGAAAACCATACAGTGTTTACCGATGTATTGGAAAATTCAAGATGGCGTCTTTAACACGATAAGTTTCGGAAAAGGTGTTAAATAAAAAATTGGATAAAATACTGTTAAAACTCGCTCAATAAATGTTACCATGACATAGGTTGACATATATTCGGCGGGTTTTTAACCGTATTTTGTCTAGTTTTTTATTTATAACACCTTTTCCCAAACTTACAGTATTAAAGAGGGAGTAAGGCGCCATCTTGAATTTTCCAATACATCGGTAAACACTGTATGTTTTTCGAGCTGAATAAACATGTTACATTGAATAAAAACACAAAAAATATATCCAGTTAGGTAGAAAAGTAACTTATCTTGCCTTTGATAACATTTATTTGTTATATATGTTTTTTGACAACTTTTTCGAATCTATGTATAGTAATACAAACCCGATACTTTTTATGCAATTTATGTTGATGCAGTATTTTTTTTAAATTGTGTTTTCAAGTTAAATTTAATTTTTACGATATTTTTGTTTATTAAATTGTCAGATGAAAGTACAGAATAGTTACAAAGCACTCTCTCCCTCCCATGTTAAAAATGGCTTTCTAAATATTAACGTTATTATTTCAGTGCGGTAATATAGATGTACAAATAGCGATTTTAGGTGCTCCTTGCACATTAAGTTCCATGTCAGCCAGCATATTTATTTCATAGCCGCTCCCTTACAAAAGGCTAGTGCATGCACGGATAACATTTTTAATTTATTTACTTATGTAGGCTTAAGATTTTTAAAGAATATTAAAAAGAAAAGTAACTAAACCATTTATGGCAGTTTTGCAGTTAAGCCCGGCAAAGTTCAACAACTCTAGAAGGGTCACATCAGTAGGTGTGTCAGAATTTTTTGGGAATTTTTGACACCCTTAACATAAAACTGTGAATAAAATATACAAAACTCGTAATTTCTCTTTTTAAAGTGGTTTGTTTAAATTCTATATGGAATATACTATTAAAGATTTTTGAAAAATAATAGAAATATCATTTTTTATTTAAAAAAAAAAACAGTGTTTACAAAGTGCCTGCGCGCGCTCATGCAGCCATTTTTTTCTACGAAATAAAATGAATTGAATTTTATACGAGTTAAATTTTTTTCAATTTAAAAATCTATCAAAGTTTTTCTATTGGTTCAATTTTTACAATATTTGGAGGTTTAATGTGAAATTTTATGCCCTTTCCAATAAACCGAATATAATTAGCAATACACATGAAAAAATTTAAATGGCTTAAAATATTTCAATATTGGTATATATAGAAAGAGCTTGATAAGCGAAGAAAGAATCTTTTTAAATTTTTTAAATCCAATTAAAATCAAGGACCTTATGACTATTTTTATGCCCTGCATGTTTGGATATTTTCCCCTCTTTAAGACCATATGCATTTTGTCACATTTTTTGCACTACTTTTTCAGTAAAAATGCTATATTTTTGTTAAAACACAAGACTAAGCAATGAAATTTACCATATAAGTGTATTTTTGTGCAAGGAATCTGAATATGCTACTGAAAATCTCCAGAAATGAATGGCTTCCAAATAATCTGCAGTAAATACACATAAATATGCTGCGAAAACATCGAAAAAAAACACAAAAAAAGCTAACGTAAGGCAAACGAACGATGAAAACAGAAAAACGAACACGTGAAAAATGGCTTAAATAAGCCTGTTTCGATATTAAAATTTAAAAAATCGGTGAGTACCCGGGTGTTTTTGGGTGTGTGATCGGTGGTGGATAAGCGAAGTAAAAAAAACAAAAAAAAAAAAACAGAAAAACGAACGTTACGTGAAAAATGGCTGAAATAACACTGGTTCAATATTTAAATTTAAAAAAATCGAAAAAAAAAAAAAAAAACCTCTCACACCACGATTCGAACCCAAAACGTTTAGATAATGAACCAACGCGCTAATCAACTGACCTAACTCAACGTACATGAAATTTGTTCAATTTTTCAACTATTTAAAGTAAATCAGGTCATGATGTCATTTGTCGCATGCGTAGAACCGGTCGAGAGGGCCGTTTTTGTTGACCCCCCCCTGTCGAAAATTGTCGATTTCAGGGTGAAAAAATGAACGTTTTTGGCCAATTTTTACGATATTTTTTGAGCGAAGGATGGGTCTTCAATAGGATACCGAGTTTGTGAATTTTTGTTGTCTGTCGAAAGTTTTTAGCAGACACACAAACGTACATACATACATACATACATACATACACACATTTCCGCTTTTATATATATAGACTAGCAAAGGGTACCCGGCATTGCCCGGGGGTTATTCCAGCCCAATTCATCCAGCCCCGACACACCCCCTCTTGGATTTTTTTCATATTTACACCATACAAACTTTGGGTTAAAACTAAGAGAAATCTGCAATTTCAGCCCAGTTGGATTTGAGGAACATATTTTTTTTCACAGTCGGTTTCGGCCTGGAAATCAAAAATTGCTATCTCATGACGTAGAATTTTCGACCCCCAGCGTTTTACAAAATTTGCATTTTTGTTGCAAAGAATAAAGCTCTGGAGCTAAATATTCACACAGATAAGGTTTTGAGGGCAAGGAATCCAGAAATCATGGTTAGAAAGATGGCAAATGAGAGGAAGTACCTTATTTTTACCATTTTAGGTGGTACCGCAGCACTTTTTTAGAGCTTGTTTGGGGCGATATTTTGTTGAGAAAAAAACATAACTGTGGTGCTTTGCCAGACTTCTCCTTTGGATTTTTAAAGTGACTTTAGGTTGGAAATTACAAAATTCAAATAAAACCTTTCGGCATATTTGACATTTCAAGACACTAAAGCCTCAAAATTGGCATTTTTATAAAAAGTTAAGGACTTTTTGGTGAATTTGGCAACAATCTAATCTTAAGCTATCATCAATATCTAGAGCTGAAAAAGGACTTGGATCGACCCATTAGAGCCCATTTTCATGATAGAATGTCAAATTACATCATATAAAAGGATATGGACAAAAAATAGTCGAAAATAAAAGACTGATGCATAATCTAGTTTATCGTAAGAAAAACTGTCAAACAAATATAAAACAGACATTTGTTATAACTCCAACTATCGACTTAATCTGTCAAAATAGTCCTGAGTCTTATTTTTCTCCTCCTCGGTGATGAAATATGTTCTACCATTCACTGAAATACTTGGGGTCTGCACTCTCATAACGACCTTGCTCAGTGGAATATAGCCTCGATCCCTATTAGTTGGCCAGTGGAATTTATGTGATGGTCCATGTGGATGCAGGAAGTTGCAAGTAAGATCTTTCTCTTCCCTGTTGTCACTCTCAATCAATGCTAACCACCAATATCCATCAAAAATGGAAGTAATGTAGTCATTGCATTTGAGCAACTCCAGAGTTTCATCTAATGGCACAGGCATGTCCAGGAAAGAATGATCGATAAAGATCATTGTGTCAGCACTCAATTGCTTGCCCTGAATATTAAACTGAGAAGCTGGTTTGAAATAGTGACAGCTCCTTGTACCAGGCACAGTATCTCCCAGTTTATATCTCATTTGAAGTTTCTCTCGAACTGAAACCATGTCTTCTTTGCCGATCTTTAGAAACATGATACCAGTGATCGATGATCTGCAAAAATCTGCAACAGCATGAAAGGTGAGTATTTGGTCTTTTATTGGCCTTTGCAAGCTGGCACGGAGAACTTTGCGTTTGACAGCCCCACCAATTCCATCACAGGGTGATTTGCCATGGCTAGTTGCAAAAAATGCCCAAGTTGCATCAATTCCAAAATCTGATGAGTGATGGCAAAGGTTAAGAAATGCTTTGAAGTTTTTATATTGGCCAGCGCAGCCATCGCTGAAGTACTCTACACTCTTGATCCAGGGAAATTTCTCTTTGATGTACAACATCACCATTCTTTGTAGTTCATGCACAAAACAGGTGTCATGCTCAAGGTCATCTGAAATGATGCATAATGAGATCTGTTGAAGTTTTCCATTGTTATCTTTGTAATAAATTACCACTGGATGCATGGTACACTGGTCTTTGTTCTAGTGATATCCCTGGATCTCATCTTGCACCACGTAGTGATAATTTTCCGCAAAGTCCAGGAGAAGGATACATTCGGTCTCAGTTATTTCTTCTCTTTTTTAGATACTGAGCTTGGCGCTTTGCTGTGAAGGAATGGGTCGTTAGATTATCAACATTGTATACCAATATCTCTATGAAGTCATCTACATCAGCCATCTGTGTCCATAGCATTGTCCTATCCACACTCTCCCACCGATTATATGACATCTCACTGTCAATTTCCAATTCAGTAAATTTATCTCTGATATACTTCTCTAGAGCAGGGAAACCTGGGCCTTTAGGACAACGGTGGACCATACATTCAAGACTATCGGTGTCGCAAACTACCAAGGCCATCAAATCTATTTAAGTGATATTAGAATTGGGACTTTCAGTTGGTACATTAGCAGCACTCTCATCTCTGGATTCTTCAGCTTTCCTTCTGAGCTGAGTCTTGACAGTTAAAACAAAGCAGTCAACAAGCAATTTGCTGTTTTGATGGTGGGTGCAAACACAAACTGAATGAGAACCTGATGTCAAGATGGTGACACACCATTTTAGACGGAGCTCACAGAACTTTGAAAGACCTATTTTGTGTTCAGGATAGCTTTCTTTGTAAGCTACATAAAGCTCTTTAAGATTGCATAATAGGAGCTGTTTCTGGACATGAACTTTGTTACCGATGCTCACAAAATCTTTCGCTCGAGGCATTAACCGTGAGAGTTCATCGTCCTCATAGAAAGCCAAGACAGAATTGATAACCTCTTTTGAGAGACCTCTCCCCTTCTTCTGTGGCAATGAAAGAATACCTCGATCCTTTTTCAGTTGCCGTGCTTCACGTACTATATATTCAGAGACATTGAAATATTCAGACACCTTTTTTCGAGACCAACTTTCCGGAGCTAAAGTCATCAACTGGATCCTCTCACTGGTTTTCATTTCTTTATTCTCAAGTTTGGCCTTCATTGCATCCAACGATCATCATCCTTTGCCTTTGCCACTAAATCCATTTGACTTGTTTGGCTGCTAATAGGGCTTCCTAATTCAGGGCTAGAGATGTTAAGGACTTTGGCAGCTGCCTCTACTTGCATTTCATAGCTTCTTTCTAATGTCTCTCTGACAATATTGATTTTTGTGTGCTTCTGCATTCTACCGGTTTTTATAGGGGATATATCAAACATCATTAGAATGTCATTCAGTTTCTCTCTCTTTTGCTCAATTTGTGACTCATTTTCAAGGTCTTGATTGTCACTTTCTTCTGTTTCACTTGGATCTTCTAACTTCTTGGCAGCTGCTTCACAGTGACGGCAAAGCTTCCAGCCAGGAACAACATGGTAGCCCTTCTGCTTTAGCATCTCAGCCATGTCTAACTTGATAGCACGATCACCCTCTATCTTCTTTTTGTGCTTCAAAAAGATGTTGCAGCACTTTGTATATTTTTTCTCAAAGTAATGCCCCAAATGAGGTTCGTGATACCTGCAAATGTTAGCAACAGTTTCATCAGTGAGTGTGACACCAGCTCTTAATTTGAGCACAGTTCCTACATCATGCTCTAATGCAGTTATTGGTGTTGAAAATGGCTTCAGATTGTGGTGACATGCACTCTTCATTAGTAATCCAAACAAACATTGAGGAGCACTTGTCATGGATGATGTATATCCTCCCTCTCGTTTCCTTGATTCAGAAGACATTCTTAATTTATTGCTCTGGAATAATTATTACAATCTGATAATAAAAATTATAATAATTCACAATGAGCAGAATATGCAATACTCAACTGCAACATTAAGAGATTTACAGACAGTATAATACACAAATAATGTAACAGTAGCACATTCTTGATCAGAAACAAAGGCACTGTAATCAAAGAAATGAAATTTGCAAAAAGTAATATCTATCTTCTTAGTTTCTGACCATTCAAATTTGATAATGAAAAAAGAATTTCTAAAGTGTGAAATTCAACTGTATGTATTTCAAGGTGCTACAGAACTGCAATTCTGGGGTATAAGAAATTCTATTTTAACCATTATTATGCCTTGAGGTAATAATTTAGTAAGAAACCATAAAAAAGTGACAGGAAACAAACTTGGATTATTGACAAACTTAGAAGTTCACACCAAAGAATGCATTATTAGATCAATGCAACAAGTAAATATCCTGAAAGAGAAGAAAATTAATCATAGCAGCGATGAAATATAACTATGAGACTATCATAACTAGCTAAAGAGACACACCCATTTATCAAAAAGGGTTTCATGTGAAAGTGTTTCTATGCTGAAGATTACCCTTTACAAATATATATCATGTTTTTGAGAGCCACAAATGTTGACTTCCCTGTTTGTCTTTGACAGTATTTAACATCACGCTCAGGTAATAACTCTGAACAAACTGTGTTGAAAATGTATCACCAGAAACAGAACAAAATTGATCAATCAAAAACATAACAGCAAAAAATCATAGCATGAATTCTCTACTTCACAACTAAAGTAATGCCATTTTGAGTGAAACTGATCAAGAAAAAGTATACCGATTTGAATCAACATGAAACAATCAGAAGTCAATGTAGTGTCTTTTGAGTGAAACTGAACAAGAAAAAGAACATTTAAATCAACATTTGAAAAAAGAAGCATAGGACATTATTCAGGTATCATATCATAGAGGAATTTGCTCTGACACTCAAACTTGATTACTCAGGTGGACATGATTCTGAACAGCTTAAATGCATTGATTGAAAGGATTTGCTGATTTAATGGTTTAGAAACCATGATCCAACTGTCCAAAAATTATGAACTGCACGGCACGATTGTATGATGTGTGCCTGAAGGTATAAATAAAAAACACAATATCTTATTCCCACTGACTTTTTGGTAAACTGAGTCGACTCTACACTACCCCTAGTCACAATTCATGAACACATACAAATTAAAGAATACTGTTATCATGATCAGTACTATTCTACTGCACATTTTCAATTAGATCATAAAAGAGAAAAGGAAAGAGAGGGTCAGCATGATAATGAGCAGAATGTTATGCTTCAAATGAAAATGTGACTTCATTCATATCTGAATGTTACCTTACATCTTTCCTCTAAATTTTAAGCTGTTGCTATCTGCAAATCAAAAGATAATGGCCAAAAGTTGTTTTTTTGAAAAACTCAAATGTCCAAAACTTGTACATAATTAAAATTGCTGTCCAAATGTCCATATGTGTGTCAAAAATCTTTTATTTTCGACTATTTTTTGTCCATTTTGACTGTGAAGTAGGGGTGCATATCCTTTTATATGATGTAATTTGACATTCTATCATGAAAATGGGCTCTAATGGGTCGATCCAAGTCCTTTTTCAGCTCTAGATATTGATGATAGCTTAAGATTAGATTGTTGCCAAATTCACCAAAAAGTCCTTAACTTTTTATAAAAATGCCAATTTTGAGGCTTTAGTGTCTTGAAATGTCAAATATGCCGAAAGGTTTTATTTGAATTTTGTAATTTCCAACCTAAAGTCACTTTAAAAATCCAAAGGAGAAGTCTGGCAAAGCACCACAGTTATGTTTTTTTCTCAACAAAATATCGCCCCAAACAAGCTCTAAAAAAGTGCTGCGGTACCACCTAAAATGGTAAAAATAAGGTACTTCCTCTCATTTGCCATCTTTCTAACCATGATTTCTGGATTCCTTGCCCTCAAAACCTTATCTGTGTGAATATTTAGCTCCAGAGCTTTATTTTTTGCAACAAAAATGCAAATTTTGTAAAACGCTGGGGGTCGAAAATTCTACGTCATGAGATAGCAATTTTTGATTTCCAGGGCGAAACCGACTGTGAAAAAAAATATGTTCCTCAAATCCAACTGGGCTGAAATTGCAGATTTCTCTTCGTTTTGACCCAAAGTTTGTATGGTGTAAATATGAAAAAAATCCAAGAGGAGGTGTGTCGGGGCTGGATGAATTGGGCTGGAATAACCCCCGGGTGTTTAGAGGTGTGTGTGGAAACTCCGGGGGTGGGGGGGGGGGTTAAAAAAAAAAAAAGTAAGTATCAGGATCGAACCCGAACCCTTGAAGCAAAGTTGTAAATTAAAGTGTGAAAAAAAAAAAAGAAAAAAAAGTGCGACGTTAACGATTGCCCCACTGCGAGATGCTAACGGAAACACGTTTGAATTTATTTAATTACTTGGATTTGGCAGGTGCCCATTTTAATGAGTTTATGAGGTCAAGTTTGACTGTGGGATAGTATTTTCCCAAGATGTTATAGGAAAAGGCTAACCCACATACGGCGAGCGACAAATGTTGAATATTTATCTTCCCGCAATTGAGCAAATTAAATAGACAGGTGAGCTTCGTTGTTAACTGTGAGATATTACAATTTATATGTGATATAAAAAGTTTTTAAAATTTGTGAACCGACTGGCCGCTTCTCTGAAAAAAGCCTTTTGTAGACATACAGAAAAAGCAAACACATACATTTTCACTTTTATATTTATAGATTAATCATGTGCACTTTCTTTAAACGTTTTTTATGCTTTTTTTACGCTTATATGAACTCACAGAGGAAGTTTGTTTAGTGGGGAGCTCTGCCGCTTGTACTTAGCGTTATTGCTAAGGCTAAAGGTTTTAGGAGGAGGCTTGCCACTCATACCTAGGATTAGACATAGAATTAAGCAAGTTTTTTTGTTTTTTTTGTTTTTAAGAGGGTGTTTGATACCCATTGTGAAACTTTACAAGAATTATGACAGACAAAAATAAATTTTATTTAAAAAAGAGACGTCCCTCTAACAGAAAACATGATGCTTGGGAAAATATCAAGTATTTAAATTCTATTTAAATATAAAAAAAGAAACAAGTTTTTGCTAAAGCTGACAAATTGTTAAAAATTTTGAATTAATGTTATTTTTATTTTTAATTACATTTCATGTCTTTTCCTACCATTGTTGTTTAACTGAGCACCTCTTACAAATATTTAAATATTGATTATTTTTTATTTTATTTTTAATAATCGGGTAGATTAGTTTCCATTCGATAATAATTCACTGAAAACATTTTTTAAGGGACGAAAATTAGAAGTGTGTGTACCGTTCGTACACGTGAACCAAAACAATGATAGTTCACATTTTCACTTGTTAAAACATTTTTTAAATATTTGTATGGTTGATAACAAAATAGCTCTAACTAAACATGTAAGAATTTTTTTTATAACCAGATTTTCAATTTAAAAAAAAAATCGATTTGAAATAAAAATAAACAACAAAAACAAAAGGTCTGTTTACGCCATGTTATCGCTGCTGCTGCTACTATCACTACTACTACTACTACAGAAGTCTTAATTCAAATTCATAACGATTTTTTCGGATATTATGTTTTTAAATTGCTATGTACCACTAGAGAAAACACTGTTCAATCATCTTTTTAATGAATAAACATAGTAAAAAGATTGTTTTATTTAATAGTAGGGGTAGGCTATAGAAACAAAATTTTTCAAATAAATGCCAAAAGTGGCTTATTACCTTCATTTATATGTAAATAGATGGGAACAAGTGATTTTGTTCAAAACGGGTCAAAATTGGAGGGTCGCTGGCCCCAAACATGATTTGACCACGTCAACGCGTGAAAATGGCCCAAATTTCGCCCCCGAACACACTTAATCATTTATTGAAAGCCACAGGGTGCATTTTTTGACTATAAATGCATTTGTATCATTAAATCTAACATTCCCATTGGCTATCCCACAAGTATAGGGCTTTTTAGGGTATCTCAGAGTCCAAAGTGGGTCAAAATTACCCCAAAATTAGCCAAAAATGGTCGGAAATCACTGATTTTCCAAAATGCACCTCCCAAGCCACACAGGGTGCAATTTTTGACCATAAATGGCTCTATATCATTAAATCTAACATTCTCACTGGCTATCCCACCTATATAGGGCTTTTCAAGGTATCTTAAGGGTCCAAAATGGGTCAAATTTACCCAAAAATTAGCCAAAAATGAACGAAAATCACGGATAATCCCCAAAATGCAGGTTTTATATCTCATCGGGCTCCTATAAACACTCCTGTATGGCTTTTTACAGTTGGAAGACTGAAATAACCACCCTGTTATCTTATCCATTTGTATTTAGGGTATTTAGAGATCTTTGGGGGATGTAAAAAGGGTCAAAACAATCCAAAAATGACAAAATTACGCTTTACGGTACATAACATATGAATCATTAGTTCATTCATCAATGATACTTTTTAGAAACATCGTAACTTTACTACATCAACTTCTCAGAAAGTAATTAATTGTAAATTGAACATTGGATGTCAATAAAATGCTGTCCAAGAAGAGTCTGAATTCATATTGTTCTCATAGTTACCCCAAAATTGATGAAAATGGCCCTCGATTCGCTATTTCTCGATTTGTAAGCAATATATTGAATAACTTGATAAAAGGTATGAGTAATTAGCAAAGGAATTATTTTGTTATTTCAAGACACAGCTTCACTTCACATTACTTTAAAATCATTCAACAGTAAAATATCAATATAATGCATTAAAGAGCTTGTCAATCACATCATTATTCTCTCGCACAAATACTGGGTGGCGATCTCGGTACATGGGACAGTGTTACGGATTGTACCCGATCTGTTTAATGAGTAGTTCAAGTTGTTTGAGGTATCATGCTCTGGCAATTGGTCACTTATATCCGCCACTTCAAATCGATCATCGTCCAAATCCAAACGATTGTGCAGTTCTTGCTCTGCCAGAAACCGTTCATGTTCCATATCGACGTGGAAAGTGTCAATGAGCCATTTGCGAGAGAGAGACTTTTGATCGACAAAGAATCTTCGTTCATGTACATCAAATTCATCAGGATTCACATCTTTTGAAAGTATATTGAGAAGGACATGGTGCTCTCATTTCCATTTAATCATATTCACACGTCTGGAACCCTTTGCTTTGTAGACATCTTTGTCGTAAATTTTTAGTGATCGATCAAGTTTATGTTTTATCCCAGGTATTGTAACATAACGAACATCACTTCCAAAGGCTTTCTGCCACAATTGTAGTAATCGCAAGGAGAACTGGTGAATATGATTTTTCTGTGTCGTGGTACCATATTTGGCAGCATGATCTTGCACAGCTTGAACACATTCAGCCTCAGTTGGAAGAGAATCAAGCAGAAGATAAGTCCAATCGTTGTAATTATAATCTTCGTCAATCTGCCCTGCTATACCAGCCATGTTCATTGCATTTTACTAACTGAAAAAGAAAGCAAAGTTCAATCAAATTCACAATTAATGCAATGCAATGTTATCATGTCTATTTAAAGATGCCATTGCATTGTTACAGAAAGAAAACATTTCCTTATTTGGTAATTTTCCATCTATAACTCAAATTAAGCCCCTTTTTGACAACCTATGTTGATTCTTAGGGACTTTTTGACTCTCTTTGGCTAAATCGGCCATATTTAGCCCCTTTTAAAGGTCCTTATACCCCTCATTAACAGTGCAAAAGTTAGGAGAGTGCCTGCTTCAAGCATTTCCCAACAGTTTCTGCCATGTAGAGGTGTCTTTGGGCCCATGGGAGGTACATTTTGGAAAATCCGTGATTTCCGACCATTTTTGGCTAATTTTGGGGTAATTTTGACTCATTTTGGACTCTGAGATACCCTAAAAAACCCTATACTTGTGGGATAGCCAATGGGAATGTTAGATTTAATGATACAAATGCATTTATAGTCAAAAAATGCACCCTGTGGCTTTCAATAAGTGATTAAGTGTGTTCGGGGGCGAAATTTGGGCCATTTTCACGCGTCGACGCGGTCAAATCACGTTTGGGGCCAGCGACCCTCCAATTTTGACCCGTTTTGAACAAAATCACTTGTTCCCATCTATTTACATATAAATGAAGGTAATAAGCCACTTTTGGCATTTATTTGAAAAATTTTGTTTCTATAGCCTACCCCTATTAATAGTGAGTGTCCGAAGAAATTATTTTCAAAATTTTCAATACTCATCATTTTGAAATCTTTTTTTTAACACAACAAGAAAAACAAGTCGTCAAATGAATTTCGGACACTCGAAATTATTAAAAATTACATCTCTTTTGGCTAATTTCCAAATTTCATTAAAAAATTCTTTACAGAAACACGATATGAATGTTTAGAAATCAGTTACAAAATCTTACCAAAAATGCCGTTTTATGATGTTCACATTTTTATCACTTTATTTGCTTAAAACTCTAAAAATATATAATGTATTCCTATTTACTAATTCATTTGAAAGTATATTCATTTCTGAACAAAACAGTGGTATTTTGAAGACTTAAAGTGCTTAGGTTTTTAAAATATGACTATTTTAGCAGAAATCCCTTGAAATCTGTGATTATCCAAAGCGTTTTAACGGCCATGTGTATTGCTAATATAATATTCTAGACAAACGTTTTGTTTTTAAATTTACCAACCCTCATTTTGAAATGTCTATTAAAATGAAAATAATTTTCTCATCTCAGATTTATATATCGCAAATTGAAGATAAAAAATCAATAAATAAAATAATCTAATTTAAAACAAAAAAAGAAGTTTTGTGCAAATTTACCTGTAAAGTCAAAAGTTTAAAACCATTTTTTTTTTTTTAAGTGAAACCTCACATTTTTTAAAATGTTGTCCTGAAAAGGTTGAATACCTACAACAATTTTTTCTGCTTCATTCAATGTTTCTTTTTATTTTAGATTTAAAAAAATAAAACACTATATTGATTTAATATATATATATATATATATATATATATATATATATATATATATATATGTTATGAGATATCATAACATAACGTCAACCACCGCTGGTATTTTTTCATTCCTTATACATATATATACATATATTAAATCAAAAACTCATGTATTTCTGTAAGAGAATAAAAAAAAAATGGGAAATCGGTTGAGTGGAATTTTTTTAAATGGCAAACACTGATAAGTGAAATGTGATCATTTTTCAAGTAACTTTTATTTACAGCCAGAAATAGAAAGGGAGATTAATTCTGGTGCTTTCTGGCCAAAGTTTTCAACTCAAAGAAAGGAAGATGTTTGTCTCCCTTTATTCCAGTCGTGAACATCTGATATTGCGGTATTTTTGAATCCTTGCTTTAAAAAATATTTTCTTTAAAAAGGACATGGAATATAAAATATAAATGTCGATAAATTCTTAACAATGAAGAATGGAAGTACCCATTGATTAGTATTTTTTATAGGTAAGTGATGTTTTTGGAATTTATATGGCTCGTTCCATGTCAAATCGACTTATTTTTTATGGGGGCACAAACCATGTCCGACACGGATTTTTTTCAAATTTGCTACACTTATAGATCTCCATGAAAGGAATTGAATGGCACCTGTTAAACTTCTCAAGGTCAAGGGGTTTCTGAGATATGACCTTGACCTTTTTACAAAAATGTTAATTTTTATGAAGTGACCAACTTTAAAAGACGATATCTGTTATTTATGGGCCTACAAAGTTCATTCATATTCTAATTCTAAAATACGTTCTGAAGTACTTGGATGGATCTACAATTTTATCTGGGAATATTATTTTTCAAAGTCAAATTTTAAAAAGTTGACCTTGACCTTTTACCTAAATTATCTCAAAGTGTCATTTTAATTTTTTTGTAATTTTGACAAAAGATTTGTTTATCTTATGACAGTATATATTCCAAATTTCATGGTGGGTTTTCCACTAGAACCATTCCTACAAGCGTTTTTAAGAAATGGGCTAAATTCAAAATGGCAGAATGTAGTACCTGCTACTTCATATAAAAACATTTTGATATTTCACAATATGGTCATGTCTGATATCTTTGTAATGCTATTTTAATGCTGATTACTATATACATAAAACCATGGTCACGAAATCCATATAAAAAATTTATGTTGATGAAACTGAATTTTCTTCATTTTTTTTTTTTTTTTTTTTTTTTTTTTTTTAATGCAACACAGATTTGGTTATGGAAAAAAGTCATAATTAAAAAGAATTTGAAATGTCTGAAGGGTTGATTAAATTATAACATAAAACATATGTGATCTCAATGGTGAACAATTTTTTTTTCAATGATTGATATTCTGAATCTACAAAAAGGCAATTTATGTTGATTAAGGGTACTTTTAAATGAAAAACTTTAAAAATGAATGTTCTAAAAAAGATTCTTGACATGTTGAATTTTATCAGTATATATCTTCTGGTGAGAGTATCAATTTCCCATCCCAAGTTTATTTATTAAATTGTTAGGTGAAAGGGGTTCAGGGTATGCTGAAAGCGAATAGCACATTTAAAATTGGGGCCAGCTACTAATTTTCACGATAGTGAAAAGATACTTTTCCGCAAGTTTGATGTAATAAAGATACATGTGCGCGCTACCATGTAAAACAATGGCCACCACTTTAACAAAATATTGCATTTAAATTTTCCGCAAATAAGTAGTTTTCCGGATATTAAAGCAATGTAATTCTACATGTTATGAGTGGTGACTATTGTTATATGCGCAAGCGCGCATATTTTTGCTAACCCCCATCCCAACAAAAACAAACAAAAACACCAATACTTTCAAAAATATTGGCAAACCAAAAAAGTACCCAATTCAAAGTTAGCAGCAAACAGTGTTTTATCATATTCAGTCCCTGATATTGAACTTTATCAGTATATATCTTCTGGTGAGAGTATCAATTTCCCATCCCAAGTTTATTTATTTAAGCAATTGTTAGGTGAAAGTACAGAATAGTTACGGAGGCCCCGTCTTCAGATTCTGCAGAATGTTTAAAAAGCCATCCTTAGCTTAGGCTCAATTATAGCTTAAAAATAAAAATAAAACAAAATACTGGAAGAAACCCAGCCAATAAACGTTATCATGACATTTATTTGGTGAATTAATACTAGTAATTTGTTTTATTTTTAAGTCATTATCAAGACTCCAAAGATATAACTTGATACGGGCAAAATGAATGCCGATGCTCAAAATGTTTAAACATTTTGACCCCCCTCCCTTTACTTAAAAATTCACCAAAAATCAGGAAATTAACGAATTTTTATGAAATTTTCAGTATTTATAAAATAATGATCACGGAATAGAATAAACCCATTATTTAAATCTTAGTGAAAATGTATTTTATTTAAACAAAAAATACCTTTATAAAAGTTATGGTTTTCTGTAGTAAAAAAAAAGAATTTACTTTTGCTTTTTTTATTAAAATAAAGCATCATAAATTATAACAATTGAAAAATTATTTAATTTTTACGGGAACATTACGAAAAAAGCCTAAAGTCGGTATAATGAATTCGATATAACTTGAAGAAAAATGAATTTCTCAAACTGTCGATATTACCATTGAATTAAGCATTGTTTATTTAATATTTTCACTCAAAAAATTATAATAGCAAAAATATTTCTACTTTTTGTTTTTTTTTTAATTACAGATTTCGAATAATTTTTATATGCAAGATTTTAATGTGAAACTTTCGGCATAACAATTTTATATAATCTCGAACAATAATTAAAAAAATTAATTTAAAACAGGAACATAAAAAATAATTCAATTAAAAAATGATAAAAATTGATACAAACGTTCAGAATAGGAATGTACGGATGCATGTCTGGGAAATAAAAAAAAAACTGACACCTCTACCTCCTTTTAATATCATGACTTCATTTTGAAACAGCGTTTTGATTGGCTGTAATTTTGGGTTTCTGTATAATCGTGTTTGCAAACATTTATTTGTTGCGTTTTGGCGAACGGCAAAATTACTTGCTTTTTGAGGGCTAATTAAGCTATTTTTTGTACGAACAAGGTGTTTATTTTTAATTAAATATCTTAGGACTTTACTAATTATCTTTGAAATAGACCCAGAAAGCTAATATTTATCTTTTAAAGGATTTTTACAATGAATTTATTTAACTTCAAAATTTAGCTGAATTGGTTAGCTCGCAGTGGAAACATTTTTCATAACTTTTTTTTTCACGTGTACAAATATTTTTTTCCTCTAGGAAATTATCTTTAGTCTCTAATCTTTCAAATAAAATCAAAAAGTAGTCGCCAACCTGTAACACCAAAGAGAGGCAGTGTGAAATTGTCAGTGACCATTAACTTTTAGTTAAGACGCAGTAGTATTAGTTGGGAGAACCTCTTTGGTTGTTGAGGACATGGAGCGTCGTCCTCATCTTGAGAATCGCCACCCCATGGGGGGGGGGCGAATGTAACACCAAAGAGAGGCAGCGTCAGACCATTAGGGTCGATGTGACGCTTTTATTTAACGTTAATATTTTATCCCGGGCAATATCGGGTAATTGAAAGATAGATGTTAAGATCTTATTCCGGGCAACACCGGTTAACTAAAAGATATATGTTAATATTTTTGTCCCGGGCCGACATCGAAAAAAAGAAAGACCTGGCTGAATTTCAATTCTGCCAAAGTATTTTTTTCTCTTTCTTTCTTCAAAGCATAATTCGATTGTTGATATTTTTTCTCTGATTTGAACAGACGCATTGGTCAGGTTCAAAGAGTGCGCCGACTGTTTGTGGTTGACAAATTCAGGGACACAATTCATGTGTCAGCTGGAACAACAGATAGATTGTTTTTGCTTTGAACTAAAAACTGCATTTGTTGGCGTCACAAAATATATTTGTGACAAGATCAAAACAAAGATAAATAATTTCTTTGTAATTAAAATTTCACACACGCATTTGTCGGCTTCAAAGAATGTTTTTCGAATCAAATATTAAATGATTTGGTATGACTCTGATAAAACCATTTGAACCCAAAATAACATTCCTAATGTTTTCATTCTCAAACCGAATCGCAGTTTGAAATATACATCAAGAGATTTTTGCCACTGACAATTTTCAATAACATATTTTGTCGAGATGTTAACAGATTAATAAATTGTTCATTTCCTTTGATAATGACAAGTGTCACATCTAAGGGCAGAATTAACAAAGCATTTCTTTTTTTGGATGCAGTTTTCTTACTCACGCGGTTATCGCGTATTACGCAGTTTGAAAATTATCCAATGAGAGAAAACTGGCTATTTTCCATCGGGCGTTTTTGATTGATCGGGGAGGAGTTAGAATTATTCTTGGATTGTGGGAGGTGGCCAATTTCTGTCATCAGTCAAATTATCCAATGAGAGAGGATCAGACAATTTGGTTATCGAGCATTCTGATTGGTCGAGAAGGAATGGGGAATTGTCGCCTCGCCCAGTGCTCTACTATATAAAGACCAAAAGTCAGAGCAAAACAGAATTAGAAGAGAAGAACAGAAGAGGAGCAAAACAGAGCGAGTCCAAGAGTCAAGCCACCTCACCTCTCCTCTCTCTCTCCCCCCTCGCCTATTGCCCGATAACTAAAACAGGTTAAATTAATAGACCTGTGAAGCCCCACTTAGAAGTTTAAATGCTTGCTTACAAATTCATACTCCAAACTGTACATATGTTTGTATATATTTCTTTTATGGTTTTCTTTTAATACATTCCATATAACCCAATCTCCGGAGTCTTTGTTTATTCAAAATTCTTCGATTTGCTGATGTGCTGATGTTTTCATTATTATTTTTTTACTTGTGAAACTGCTTCCGTCAACGAGCACCCAGTATCTCCGAAGACGAAATCTCTAGACGATCACAGAAGATCCGGCCTAGTGGACATTGCAGCAAAGACGATTCCACCAACGCACTGAAGAAGGGCTTACTGGGTGACGCGACGTACCGGCGGGGTTTCATAAAAAAATTATGATAAATCGGCTTTCAAAACTAGGTCCCTCTATCTTTATCTGCCCATTTTTGCCCGTACCTATATAACCATATCGTGTTGGCCATTTTTTTCTTGTTCTCACATAATGCTCAACAATTGTAATTTGTAAACAAATTTTCCCAATTTTCTGCAGTATAACATTTTTTTAAGTGAAAATCTTTTTGTTGCATAAAAATTAAAAGCTGTGGCCGCCAGCGAAGAAATCATTGAAATAAGTTTCCATTTTCAAGACTTAATAAATGAAATTGAATGGTAAATATTGGCTTTAGCGACAACAGAACACCGAGCATTCAAATTTGTTTTTTAAGGGTGCTCAAGTTTGCTGACAATGAATCTGATAAAATAAGTGGAACGCACAGTAGTATAAACAAATTTTCATTAGGTCCACTTGCACAATTTTCTTTAAAATGATGACTTTTATAGGTTTTCGGTTATGCTGAAAACGAATATCACAGTTAACTTTATAGTAAATATTTACATTAGGTCCACCTCCACAATTTTTCTTTAAAATGACGACTTGTGTAGGTATTTGACTATGCTGAATCAGAAAATCTAAGTGCAATAAACAAATGTAATTTTCTGCGATTGACACTGCCCTCTCAATAGTATTATCTATACAACTCTTCATTTAAAAGAACAATATGGAGGTGGACCTAATGTAAATATTTACTAAAAAATTAAAACTGTATGTAAAATTGAGAAATTATCAATAAATAGTTAATTTTCTTTTTATTAATCAAGAAGTGAAGCCAATATAAGTAAAATAAAAAAAATGTTATCAGTGCATGCATTAGCCTTTGTAAAGGAGCGTGGTTGCTCAATGCCCAAGGAGTACCAAAAAATGTAGAATACCACTTTTGATTAAGAGAATTTGCTGAAGACTTACTTAAAAAAGATATAATAATAACAATAATAATAATAGTATTAAGTAATTTTATATAGTAAAAATATCTACTTAAATTCTACATTTACATGAAAATATAACTTACATGTATATGGTGCTTGGCAAAATTTCAATCTTGAATTTGTGTGTCTTATTTGTTCCAAGACAGACTCAACTGAGAAAGTGATTTCAATAATATCAATTTTTTATGATCTTTTATTGCTTTTTTATCTTTAACCATCCTCAACTATATATTTAGAACTTGTAAACAGGCAGCAGCCTCAACCAGTAAACAAACAGAGACTTCAAAAATCAAAGGAACATTGTCACCAAAAGCTTGTCTTGCATAGAGATGATAAAATTTTCACTTAGTCCACTAACTTATGGAAAAACCAAATTATTTTTTAATACCCTTTAGAACTTTCTTGTCAGATTTGTCAATGCTGAAGGACTGGACAAAACACAAAAGGTCATGTTTTAAGGGTTTTTTTTTTTCACACAGCTAAAATAAATCCACATCACATTTTTATGTTATTAGGTTTTACTTTTACCGGTCAATTAAAAATATATATTCTCCATTTTATCTTTTAGTATCAGCAATAAAAAAGAGTAACATTTTTTTAGAATGGCATATTAGACTAAGTTTTCTGATTCTGATAACTGTCCAAACACTAATTATATCATTTTTTTTTTCATAGCCAAATCTGTGTTGCATTAAAAAAAAACAAAAAACAAATGAATAAAATTCAGTTTCATCAACATAAATTTTTTTATATAGATTTTGTGACCATGGTTTTATGTATATAGTAATCAGCATTAAAATAGCATTACAAAGATATCAGACATGACCATATTGTGAAATATCAAAATGTTTTTATATGAAGTAGCAGGTACTACATTCCGCCATTTTGAATTTAGCCCATTTCTTTAAAACTTTTGTAGGAATGGTTCTAGTAGAAAACCCACCATGAAATTTGGAATATATACTGTCATAAGATAAACAAATCTTTTGTCAAAATTACAAAAAATTAAAATGACACTTTTTGAGATAATTTAGGTAAAAGGTCAAGGTCAACTTTTTAAAATTTGACTTTGAAAAATAATATCCCCAGATAAAATGGTAGATCTATCCAAGTACTTTAGAATGATATATGAATGAACTTTGTAGATCCATAAATAACAGAGATATAGTCTTTTAAAGTTGGTCACCTCTCCATAAAAATTAACATTTTTGTAAAAAGGTCAAGGTCATATCTGCGGAACCCCCTTGACCTTGAGATGTGTAACAGGTGCCATTCAATTCCTTTCATGGAGACTTATAAGTGTAGCAAATTTGAAAAAAATCTGTGTCAAACATGTTTTAACCCCTTGGCGATTTGATATGGAATAAGCCATATTTTTTGATTTGATATGGAATAAGCACATTGATTTTCTTTAAATCTTTTTTAAAGAAAACCGATTTAAAAAACAAATATTGCATATTTTGCTATTAAACCTGTTATTATTTTAAAATTTGGTCTCCTTTTATTGAAAAAAAAATTAGGGTTTAAATTACGTTTTTCAAGTAGTTATAAGCTTCAAAAGATAGTAAGTTTAATTATTCAAGTTTTTATCACACATTTTTAATGAGGATTTCTGACACTGCTATCACATCAGTATTTTACATCGTCAAATCACAAATATTACAAATTATTAGTTTTAAAATAAAAATAAAAATTGGTTAATGTCAAGTTTCTTTCCAACTCCCCAAAAAACTTTAAAATGACTACTTTTTAGTCACATATATATATATAATATATAAATATCACATTTAAATTATGGGCAGATAAGTAGTTTTCATGATATGAAGAAATTACTTTTTCAAATGGAGGGGATCACTTTCCTATATAAATTTAATTCTGGCCACCTAGTAATTTCTTCATATCATAAAACAAATTTAACTGTTATATTCTTTTTCAGCACCCCTGAAAACCGGTGCAGTTTTTTTTTTTAAACTGAGAGATTCGTTTATTTTTTCATATCATAATTTAGGACGCTAATTATGCTGTCAGTAAGTTTACAAAAACATATTTTTATTTTTCATTTTGTTTTTCATTATAGAACTTGTATAGTTGTTAACAGGTGCTTCAGCAGTTTAATACAATTCTTCTACTCAGTTAATGTCGACACGTTACTTAACAAAAAATTGTTAATTAAACTACAGAAGCGCCTGTTAAAAACTATACAAGTTCTATAATTGAATACCAACCTCCAAAAAATAAAAAGAAAAAGAATCATCTACCGCAAGCGGGCATGCTATGCTGACAGGTTTCATCGGATATAAATAGCGATTTCTTCACAACAAAAATATTTTGAAAGTAAATTTTATTGTGAATCCAGTGATATAAGTTTTATTTTGGTGGACTTATTACTGATTTAAAAACTATGAGTGTCAAATTAAGTAGCAGTGTACTCCTTGTCCAGCGCTGAACGTTATGGTGTCTGTTATTGCTACTTGCAGAAATTTGTAGTTAAGTGAATGAGTCCACGCAGGCGCAGAAATGAACGCCTGTCTGCAGCCAGGCGTTCATTTCTGCGCCTGCGTGGACTCATTATCGTCTTATAAAGCTTCCCGCTTTCTGTTATTTTCCCCACGATATTCAGGAAAACCAGCTCCTCCCAAAAATTGGAGCTCTGGCAGCGTTCAAATGAATAGCAATTGTCTGATATGAAGGGTTTCCTCCACATTGATCAAAGCTAATTGCCTGCAAGACATCTCTGACAGGAAAGCCAGGTCACTGCATTTGCTTTAATTAGTTTTGCTTTATTTATACAAAAAAGACAAACAAACACGCGAAAGGAAGGGAAGAAGGCAATTTTTTAAAACTCGATCAAAATAAAGATAGAGATGATGTCCATTCACAAGTCATATATATTATAATCTAGGAAGTATAAGGAAAGCTCTCCAAAATAGTAACCTTGTCAAGAACCCCAGTGAAAAAAGCCGATATCGGACATACAAAAACACGCTTGGATGTTTTGCCTTTTATATATATATATTCTGGCCACCTAGTATATATATATATACTAGTGAGTGTACCCGGCATTGCCCGGGTGTTTCAAGGTGTGAGTGCTCTTAAATAAAAAAGAAACCAGGGGAGGGGGTAGGATCGAACCCGATGCACTGAGGCGAAGTTGGAAAATAAAATGTTAAAAAACCATGAACCGTTCGGCCAGCCAGGATGAGTTACTGAAAGATGTTTGAATTTATTTAAGTAAGAACCAAATTGACAGATGCCCGCACGGAAGTCGTAGAGCGTTATGACGACGACGACGACGTAAGCAATAGCTATTCAGCAAATGAGGTCAATGACCAGATTTGTTTGTTATAAGCGAAGTAAAAAAAGGAAACATAAAAACGAACGTTAAAACTTAAGCAAGGGGGGGGGAATCAAAACATTGAAAAAAAACACAAAAATAACTAACATAAGGCAAACGAATGATGTTAAATGTAAAAATCGAAGAAACAAAAAAGAAAACAGAAAAATGAACACGTGAAAAATGGCTGTTTCGATATTAAATGAACACTTGAAAAAAGGCTGTTTCGATATTAAAATTTAAAAAATCGGTGGGTACCCGGGTGTTTTTGGGTGTGTGGTCGTGGCTGGATTAGTGAAGTAAAAAAAAAAAAAACGAACGTTACGTGAAAAATGGCTTAAATAACACTGGTTCAATATTTAAATTTAAAAAATCGAAAAAAAAAAGAAGACATCTCACCACAATTCGAACCCAAAACGTTTAGATAACGAACCAATGCGCTAACCAACTGAGCTAACACGACGTACATGAAATTTAGTCAGTTTTTCAACTATTTAAAGTAAATCAGGTCATGACGTCATGTGACGCATCCGTAGAACCAGTCGTCGTCGTGAAAGGACCGTTTTTTTTGGTCGAAAATTGTCGATTTCGGAGTGAAAAAATGAATGTTTTTGGCCAATTTTTCGATATTTTTCGGGCGAAGGATGGGTCTTCAATATGATACTGAGTTTGTGAATTTTCGTTGTGTCTGTCGAAAGTTTTTAGCGGACACACAAACACACACACATACAAACATACATACATACATACACACATTTTCGCTTTTATATACATAGACTAGCGAGTGGGTACCTGGCGTTGCCCGAGTGTTTAGGGGTGTGTGTGTGTAAAAAATTGGAAAAACCCAAACAAGAAAAACAGCCAACGAACGTAAAACTTTTTTTTAAAAATCGGAAAACAACCCCCACCCCCAAAGGATGGCGTTGCTCGGGTGTTTGGAGGTGTGTATGTTGGGGGGGGGGGGGGCAAAAATAAGCGAATTAATACCCTGTTTTGGGGTACCCGACATTGCCTGGGTGTTTTGAGGTGTGTGTAGGGGGGGGGCTAAAGAACTTCTTAAAAAATCGGAAAACACAAACAAAAAAAACAGCCAACGAACGTAAAACTTTTTTTAAAAATCGGAAAAACAAATCCTCTCCCTCCAAAAAAGGACGGCGTTGCCCGGGTGTTTGGAGGTGTGTACGTAAGGGGGGGGGGGAGAATAAGCAAATTAATAACTCTGTTTAAACTTTTTAAAAAACTCGGAAAAAAACATAACAAATGAGGAATTTTTAATGTCTATGTATCATTTGCTGTTTCGAGCAAAAGAATATTTTACCTACCTAAGACGGGTATTAGACGTATGAAATAATTGTATCTTACCTAGGGTAGATAATTTACAGCATGTATATGAAATAATTTTACCTTTGCAAGGACGGTTAATATACAACACATTTAAATAATTTTACCTTTGCAAGGACTGTGAATATACAACACATATTTAAAATAATTTTACCTTTGCAAGGACGGTGAATATACAACACATATTTAAAATAATTTTACCTACACTAAGACGGGTAATTTAAATACATATATGAAACAATTTCACATAATTTTTTACCCCAAAACGGACATTACTCTCTCCAACCCAACCCCTAAAAGATTACTTAAAATTAACCCAACCCTCAAAGTGAACTTAAAATTAACATAATCATGCTTCTTTCTACCCACCTCTCCAACCCTCACATCATGCCCGGATGATAACATAAAAAATTCAAATAAATATAGATCCCCCCCCTCTTAGAAACTGGCCTAGTAAACTTTCATAGTAAACCAACAATATACATGCATTAATCTTATTTTGAGATCGTAAACTGTTTTAGCCATATCCGGAATCGACTTCACGAATAAAGTAATTTTGAGATAAAAAATTGTTTAAGCCATTTCTGGTACAAACTTTATCTTTTACCACCCTCATTTAATCCAGAGTGACGGTGATTACTCTCATTCAATACAGGGCAATGCCAGAAATTCTGCTAATAGATATTTCCTTCAACCCCGGACGCCACCAGGGATATTGCTAGTATATTTTCTCACCTATCCCATTCAATCTTGAGCAATGCCAGGTATTCTGCTAGTGTATATGTGCAGCCATCTTAGACAATCCTGAGTGACGCTAAGTATTGGTCTAATCTGTATTTTTACCCATCTTATTCAATCCCAGGCGATGCCAGGTATTCTGTTAGTATTTATTTGAACCTGCCTCATAAAATTTCAGGCGATGCCTGGTATTCTGCTTCTATATATTTCCACCTATCTCATTCAATCTAGAGCGATGCAAGGTATTCTGCTAATATATATTTCCATGTATCTCATTCAATCTCAAGCGATGCAAGATATTTTGCTAGTATATATTCTAATCTACATTATTCAATCCAGGGCAACGCCGGGTATTCTGCTAGTATATATCTCCATCAATCTCCTTAAATCCTGGGCAATGCAAGGAATTCTGCTAGTATATATTTCAGTCAATCTCATTCAATCCCAGACAACACCAGGTATTCTGCTAGTATATATTTCAGTCAATCTCATTCAATCCCAGACAACACCAGGTATTGTGCTAGTATATATTTGCGTCTATCTCATTCAATCCTAGGCGCTCGTCTATTCTGCTAGCATTCATTTGCATGTATCTCATTCAATCCTGGGTTACTCCGGGTATTCTGCTAGTATATATTTGTGTCTATCTCGTTGAATTTTTCATGATTTACCCCACATTATCACCCCGCTCTTACTAAAATAAAAACTTTCATACATTGTCTGAGCTGTTTATTTCATTACACACTCACAAATAAAGTAACTCACATTTCATTATTTTGCGTAATTCTGTGATATGTTACTAATTTCTACCATCATTTTTATGATTTTATCCACATTATCATCGCCTATTACTAAAACAATAACTTTGAGGCATTATCTGTGCTGTTTATTTCATTAAAGACACACCAATCATATAACTCACATTTCATAATTTTTCATTATTCTTGAATATGTTACTAATTTTGACAATCATTTCTCATGAGTTAACCCACATTATTGCCCCCTTCTTACTAAAAAAATAACTTGAACACATTCATTAGGCTGTTTATTTCATTGCAAAAACACGAATCAAATAAGTCGCATTTCATCATTTTTACATTACAAACACACCAATCAATAGTCATGTTTACTCGTAAACGGTTTCTGCGATTTCCAGGACTGTCCTTCATATCCCTCACCAGACTGTTAAAAATATACATGAAATATTTCCAAGTAGTTACCCATTTGATAATGACCAAGTTCATTGTTGCTTAACTTTAGTGATCTACATAAAGCATTTTGTATTCCCAAGTAGTCACACATCTAATAATGACCTAAGACATTGTTGCTTAACTTTAATGATCTGGCCAGGCTCATTGTTGCTTAACGTTTCTAAGCTACATAAAGCATTTTGTATTCACAAGTAGTTACTCATTTGAGAATGACCAAGACAATGTTGCTTTTGGTGATCTATATAAAGCTTTTTTTATTCCCAAATAGTTACTCATCCTACAATAACCAAGCTAATTGTTACTTAACTTTGGTGATCTATAAGAGCATTTTGTAATCCCAAGTAGTTACCCATCTAATAATCACCAAGCCCATTGTTGCTTAACTTTGGTTATCTGCATAAAGCATAATGTATTCCTAATTAGTCACCCATCTGATAATGACCCAGTTCACTGTTGCTTAACTTTGGTGATCTACATAAAGCATTTTGCATTAGCGTATTGTATTTCCAAGTAGTCACCCATCTGATAATGACCATGCTCATTGTTGTTTAACTTTGGTAATCTACATAAAGAATTTTGTATTCCCAATAGTCACCCATCTGATAATGAAGCTAATTGTTGCTTAACTTTTGTGATCTACATATAGCATTCTGTATTTCCAAGTAGTCACCCATCTGATAATGACCAAGCTTATTGTTGCTAAACATAGATGATCTACATAAAGAATTTTGTATATCAATTGTCACCCATCAAATATTGACCAAGCTAATTGTTGCTGAAATTTTGTTATCTACTCTAAGAATTTTGTATTCCCTAATAGTCACCCCTCTGATAATGACAAAGCTCATTGTAGCTTAACTTTAGTGATCTACATAAAGCATTTTGTATTCCCAAGTAGTCACCCATCTTAAATGGCCAAGCTTGTTGCTTAACTGTTGTGATCTACATAAAGTATTTGTATTCCAAAGTAGTCACCCATCTGATAATATCCAGGTTCATTGTTGCTTAACTTTGGTAAGCTACATACAGAAATTTGTATTCCCAAGTAGTCACCCGTTTTAGAATGACCATGACAAAGTTGCTTAACTTTGGTGATCGATATAAAGCATTTTGTATTCACAAATAGTTACCCATCCTATAATAACCAAGTTAATTGTTAACTTTGGTGATCTAAATAAGCATTTAGTAATCCCAAGTAGTTACCCGTCTAATAATCACCAAGCCCATTGTTGCTTATCTTTTCTTATCTACAAAAAAGAATTATGTATTCCTACTTAGTCACCCATCTGATAATGACCCAGTTCGTTGTTGCTTAACTTTGGTTATCTACAAAACGTATTTTGTATTCCAAAGTAATTACCTATCTGATAATCACCAAGCTCATTGTTGCTTAACTTTGGTTTTCTACATAAAGCATTTTGTATTCCCAAGTAGTCACCCATCTTAAATGACCAAGCTTGTTGCTTAACTTTTGTGATCTACATAAAGCATTTTGTATTCCCAATAGTCACCCATCTGATAATGGTCAGTCTCATTGTTGCTTAACTTTGGTAAGCTACATAAAGCATTTTGTATTCCCAAGTTGTCACCTAATTGAGAATGACCAAGACAATGTTTCTTAACTTTTACTAAAATAATAACTTTGAGACTGGGCTGTTCATTTCATTAAAAACACACAAATCATATAATTTACATTTCATAATTTTTCAAAATTCTTGAATATGTTACTAATTTCGACAATCACTTCTCACGATTTAACCCACAGTATTGCCCCCTCTTACTAAAATAATAACTTTGACACATTGTTTGGGCTGTTTATTTTATTTCAAACACACTAATCAAATAGGTCGCATTTCATCATTTTTACATTAACAACAGGCTCAATGTTGCTTAACTTTGGTGATCTATGCACTTTGTTTTCCCAAGTAGTTACCCATCTGAGAATGAGCAGGCTACACCCAAGAGAGGTCACTCGTATATTATAATAATGATTGTATATTATTCAAATTGTATTCGACAATGAAGCTAGATCCAAGGAAGATCACAGTGTCTAATAAAAAATGTATGGATACGTATATTTATACTGTAAAAGCATCTTCAAAATTAGTTATTAAGATTTAGACTGCAGTGCACAAGCACCGTCAAAATTGTTAAATCGGACCTGTAGTGCACAAGCCCCTTCAAAATTGTCAAGTTAGACCTATACTGCACAAGCATCTTCAAAATTGTCAAGTCAGACCTATACTGCACAAGCACCTTCAAAATTGTCAAGTCGGACCTATACTGCACAAGCACCTTCAAAATTGTCAAATCGGACCTACACGGCACAAGCACCTTCAAAATTATCAAATCAGACCTATACTGCACAAGCATCTTAAAAAATTGTCAAATCGCACCTATACTGCACAAGCACCTTAAAAATTGTCAAATCGGACCTATACTGCACAAGCACCTTCAAAATTGTCAAATCGGACCTATACTGCACAAGCACCTTCAAAATTGTCAAATCGGACACTGCCCAAGTACCTTCAAAATTGTCAAATCGAACCTATAACTTTGAGACATTGTCTGGCTGGTTATTTCATTACAAACACAAATCAAATAACTTACATTTCATAATTTTTCATAATTCTTGCAAATGTTACTAATTTCGACAATCATTTTCCATGATTTAAACGACATAATCGCCTTACTATATAGGGTATTCTGCTAGCACAAATATCCACCTATCATCCGATCCCAGGTATTCTGCTAGGAAACGTTCCAATCCAGGCAACGTTGGGTATTTTGCTAGTACATATATCCACCTATCCTTTACTATTCTGCTAGTACAAATATCCACTTATCCTATCCGATCCCAGGCAGCGCCTGGTCTCTGCTAGGAAACATTCTGCCTATTTCATCCAATCCCAGGCAACGCCGGGTATTCTGCTAGTATATATATCCACCTTTGTCATCCAATCCCGGGTGATGCCGGATATTTTGCTAGTACATATATCCACATATCTAATCCGATCCCAGGCAACGCCGGGTATTCTGCTAGGAAACATTTCACCTTTTTAATTCAATCCCAGATGACGCAGGATATTCTGCTAGTACATATATCCACCCATATCATTCGATTCCGGGCTACGCCGGGTATTATGCTAGTACATATATCCACCTAAGTCATCCGATTCCGGGCGACGCCGGGTTATCTGCTAGTACATATTGCTTTAACATGAATTCCTTAGTGTAGTATCAGTCTCAGCGTTCGATTGACTTTACCTCATTATCCTTAACTCAGGATTATATAAAAAACATCCCCTCCCAATACTAAGAATGGCTGTATAAATAATAATGATTTTATTTCAGATGTGATTTTTGGAATATGACATCTTGTCTCAATGTAGTACATGATAAATATAAATTATGCATCTTTTTTTAATAAAAGATAAGGTTCAGTAGACAATAACGTTACATAATATGGTTACTTGGTCTTTTGGCTAAGATCAAAGTGTAGTATTTTTTCTTAGAATTCTAGCTGTCCTATCTTTTCGCCTTCCTCCTTCTAATGGTCATAGTGTTACTAATATTAAAAGGAAAATGGCTGGGTTTTTTTGTTGTGAAAACATAGGCATCGGTCGTCTCATGCTAAGTGTAATTTCCTTCCCCCCCCCCCTTATCATTTTTGCTTATTGTTTTTCGTTTAAGCCTCGGATTTTACTATTTTTAACCGGTTAATCACGTCGGTAACATTTTCATAACGTGTAAGTTAATATTTTAATTTGCACATTACTGACAGTAAATCTTTTAATTTGTACGATACTAACTATAAAGAGTCTCTTATTTAAACCATACAAACGTTGCCATTAAAGCGTGCTGACGTCAAGATCACGTGACATGACTCAGCGTTTTTTCAATTAAGTATAAACAATAGAATTGATTTAAAAATATAAGAATTACGTAATGTTTAACGTTAAAATGTCACTTTTTGCCCCCCCCCTTCAAAAAAACGGTCAGCTGACCCATTTAGAGTGGACTGTTTGGGCCAAAATTTTTATATTTTTCGTCTGGAGGGTCAAGCTTTAATATGATACCAAATTTGTCAATTTTTTTTTGTGTCTGTCAAAAGTTTTAAGCGGACATACAAACATACTTCCACACACACATTTTCGCTTTTATATATCAGACTAGCAGGGGTACCCGGCGTTGCCCGCGTGTTTAGAGGTGTGTGTGGTTTTGGGTAAATCAAAATAAAAGAATAATAAAAAATTGTTACCCAGATGTTTGTGTCGGGTGGGGGGGAGGTAAAAAAAACGTTTTGGTAGGTAAGTAAGAAGGATCAAAGCCTTGAGGCGAAGTTGGAAAATGAAGTGTGAAAAAAAACGTGTGATGTTAGCTGATTGGCCACCAAGAAATAGTAACGAAAACATGTTTGAATGAATTTAACTATTAAGAATTGGCAGGTGCCTGTACTTAATAACTTTATGAGGTCAACTTCCACTGCGGGGGCAGTTTTTTATTTACTGTTGGGCAGTTTTTCTTTGTTTTGTTTTTTTTCCCCAAGATGTGGGGGGAAACCAGCTCCCCATAAAAAGTAGATTGGCAGCATCGAATTAGTTTCGCTTTTATATGAAAAAGCCGAATCCACACGCGGAGATCCAAAAATGTAGAATATTTAGCTTTACAAAGTCGGGCAAATTAAATAGACAAACGACTCCCGTTCTTAACTCATAGATATTATCATTTAGACAGCATATAAAGTTTTAAGGAGTGAGCCGACCGATCGCTTCCCAGAAAAAAGCCTTTAGCAGACATACACAAAAAAGCGAACATACATACATACACACACATTTTCGCTTTTATATATATATATATATATATATATATATATATAGAGAGAGAGAGAGAGAGATATAGACTAGCCTGGGGTGCCCAGCATTGCCTGGGTGATTGGAGGTGTGTGTTGAGCAAAAGAAAAAGTTGTAGTAGGCAGGCAGGTTCGAATCCATGACGCAAGGGCAGAAAAGAAAGTGGAGGTGTGTGCAAAAAAGAAAAAGAACAAAAAACTTGAGAGTGCAAAAAAAAAACGCCAAAAAAAACAGGAGTAAGCAGGTTAGAACTTGTAATGCAGAGGAAAAAGAGTTGAAAAATACAAACGGTCTTACCAATGTGCCTACCATGGTTGTGATGTCACAAGCAGTCGAAATAACGCCTTTTATGCGACGTCGTGGACGCGAGAATTGAATGACTTGCAAAAAATGTCAGTGAAAAAAACGACCCTTCCTGTGGAAAACTGCCCAGTTGAGGTTGAAGGAATTATTGTTTTGGGCCATTTTTTTTAATATTTGTCGTCCGAAGGGTCGAGCTTCAAAATGATACTGATCTTGTGAAAATCTGTTGCCTCTGTCAAAAGTTTTAGGCAGACATACAAACATACATTCAAACAGACAGGTGAGATTTATATTATAGAAGATTGGTTTAGAAAAATTATTATTTAAAATATACTAGCAAAAGTATCCGTCGTGTACTGGGTTCAAAAACAGCCTACAGAAAATGGACTCTGATTTATGAAAGTACTAGCGGGGTTTACCCGGCGTTGCCTGGGTGTTTTTGGGTGTGTGGTTGGACGGGGTGGGGGTGGGGTGTTAATGAAAACCTAAGAATAAGCGAAGTAAAAAAAAAAAGAAAAAAAACGTTAAAAAAATTTGAAAAACACATGAAAAATGGCTTAAATAACCCTGCTTCAATATTAAAATTAAAAAAATCGGAAAAAAAAAAGAAGACATCTCACACCACGATTCGAACCCAAAACTTTTAGATAATGAGGTCGTGCTCTAAGCAACTGAGCTAACACGACGTCGCCGAAATTGTGTCGCTTTTTCAAATATTTAAACTAAATCAGGTTACGACGTCGTATGACGCATGTGTAGAAGCGGACTTGTCATGAGAGGACGGTTTTTGCTGAATCCCCTCCCCCTGTAGAAAACTACTGATTTCAGGGTGAAGGAATTAACGTTTTTGACCAATTTTTAGATATTTGTTGGGCGAAGGTTGGAAGTTTAAAATGATATCGATCTGGCAAAAATCCGTGACCCGTGTGGAAAGTTTTTGCGAGACATACAAACACACATTCATACATACAAACAAACACATATTTTCGCTTTTATATATATAGACTAGCGGGGGTACCCGGCGTTACCTGGGTGTTTAGAGGTGTGTGGTCTCTTAAATAAAAAAGAAATGGGGGGGTAAAAAGTTTTGGTAAGTTGGTAGAATCGAACCCGAAGCCCTGAGGCGAAGTTGGAAAATAAAATGTGAAAAAAACATGAACCGTTCGGCCAGCCAGAATGAGCTACTGAAAGATGTTTGAATTTATTTAAGTAAGAACAAAATTGACAGGTGCTTGCACGGAAGAGTTTGTGCGAGCATTACGACGATGATGATGTAAGCAATAGCTATTCAGCAGTTGTTTTTAATGAGGTCAATGACCAGGTTTGTTTGTTATAAGCGAAGTAAAAAAAGAAAACATAAAAACGAACGGTAAAACTTAAGCGGGGCCGGGGGTGGGGGGGTAATCAAAACATTGAGAAAAAAAACAAAAAAAAAAACTAAGGCAAACGAACGATGTTAAATATAAAACTCTGAAAAACAAAAACAAAAAAGAAAACTGAAAAACGAACATTAAAAAAAAAAAAAACATGTGAAAAATGGCTTAAATGAGCCTGTTTCGATATTAAAATTAAAAAAATTGGTGGGTACCCGGGTGTTTTTGGGTGTGTGGTCGGGGGTGGATAAGCGAAGTAAAAAAAAAACGAACATTACATGAAAAATGGCTTAAATAACACTGGTTCAATATTTAAATTTAAAAAATCGAAACGTTTAGATAATGACCCAATGCACTAACCAACTGAGCTAACACGACGTACATGAAATTTAGTCAGTTCTTCAATTATTTAAAGTAAATCAGGTCCTGACGTCATCTGACGCATGCGTAGAACCAGTCGTCGTCACAAGAGGACTGCTTTTGTTGACCCCCCCCCCCCCAGTCGAAAATTGTCAATTTCGGGGTGAAAAAATTAACATTTTTGGCCAATTTTTCGATATTTTTCGTGCGAAGGATGGAGCTTCAATATGATACCGAGTTAGTGAATTTTTGTCATGTCCGTCGAAAGTTTTTAGCGAACACACAAACACACATACAAACATACAAACAATACATACACACATTTTCGCTCTTATATATATATGTAGAAGTGTAAGCCACTTTGAGCTTCAGATGGTTCACTGTTACACACAAGTCCTGGTAGGTGACTTGTTTGTAGTAGACAGTTCCACAGAACAAAATATTCTTACCGTGTCGAAACCCGGGAAAGAACATGTGAAATTGCTCCAGAAAAGGTTTAATATTCATGAAGCAATTCTGGTTCCTGATTGGTTTGTAGCAGAACGTGAATTAATTTGATTCATCAGTTCTTAGCAGCATCGTTTATAAATAGAATCGTCCGACTGTGTGGGATCATACCTCCATTATCAACCCAAAATATGCAACATCCTCCCTATTTTTTATAATGGGGAAGTTCCTTGTGTTTGTTCTGCTCAAAAATAAATATATATTTTTATATTTACTTAGACATAACAAAAATTAGAAATCATTTGGATCTTAGAATTTTAGCATTTAAAAAAACGCCATTTTTAATTGTGTTCAAATGTCAAAAAAGGAAATTACAAAGATTTTTTTTTTTTTTTTTTAAGCAAAAGTATTAGTAGGTTAAAGTGTTAATACAAAATAAAATGGATACAGTTTAACGTCTTGTCCAGGACCATTTTTTTTTCTTTTTATATATAGAAAAATCTATATACTGAGCATTATCCCTAGGGTTTTCCACTGATATTCATGCAAAAAAGTAATAGCCTTCTTATAAGTGGAACTTCGCTGGTCTGTATTTTTAATATATAGAAATCTATATACATACAGGGCAGTGAAAGAAAAAAAATATTCAGTCGAATTCACCAACAAGTTTTGGGAAAAACGTTGTAGCTCTATCTCGTTTTCTACGAAATGGCATTTTATATCCATATGCCTAGATCTCTCGTTTTTTACGAAATGGCATTTTATATCCATATGCCGAGATCTTTGATTGATCATCCGTGCTCTGTGCTAAGACTATACTGGCTTGATCATCACAATTAATTACCACGGGGCTTGTAATCAATTCTGGCTCTAAAATAGTCTTCAGGATATTTTTAAGGTAGAGTGCTTCCTGGGTTGTGTGTGTGATTGCGATAAATTCTGCTGCTTTTTAGATTTCCATGAAATAATAGGCCCATTTTCTGAGAGTCTGAAACAATATCCAGATACACTCTTGCAATCCTCGTTGCTTGCCCAGTCTGAATCCGTAAAACCTTCTAATTTTAGGGGATTTCTTGATTTTCTAAATACTAACTTCTGTTCTTTAGTTCCTTTTAAATAACGTAGGACTTGTTTAGCTCTGTCCAAATCCTTCATTTTCGGTCGTGATAATCTCTGACAGTTTCGTTACTGTATAGCATACGTCGGGCCTGGTTGCAGTCATCAAATATCTAAGACTACCCATAATTTCGCGATATTGTGTCATTCATTATTTCAGACTGTGTGTATACTTTTTATTAATATCATTTTCGACCGGTGCAGAGCGTTTCTTGCACTCTCCCATTCCAAATTTTAATAGTATTTTGTCGATGTACCTCGATTGAGTCATCGTAACAAGTCCTTTGCTTTGAGTAAATTCCATCCCCCAGAAACCAGGATATTTTGCCAAGATCGGTCATTTTGAATCTTTTACTTAATTTGTTCTTATCAGTCAACATTATGTCACAATTTGATGCGATTAAAATATCCTCGACCCACAAAACCAAAATCAGTAGTTTATCATCTTTGTGTTGGGTATATAAACAGGGGTCTACAGCGCATTGTCTAAATTGTTGTTTAATAATATAATCATGGAACACTGTGTTCCAACACTGAGCACTCTGCTTTAGACCATATGACTTGTTAAGTCGCCACACGCTATTTTTATTTTTCATTATAAATCCCTCTTGAGGGGTAATATAAATTTCACAGTCTATTGGGGCATTTTCCACTGAATAGCAATAGTCGATTTGATAATCTTTTATATTGTCGACCACAAAAAAATCGGGTCGTCTTCTATTTCTTTTTGGGATATCACTTGACTTTATCATCATCATCATCGACACTCATCTCCGTCATTTTTATTCTTTTCGTTTGTTCTAGTTATTTGAGGTAATATAATTCCATCCTCTTCATATGATGGGTTTTCGTCGTTACAATTAAACGTGTCTGAATTTTACAGACCGGATTCTTTTTATTTTATTTTTTTTCGGGAAAAAATATTAAATGTGCTGGACTGTTTTTATCGTATCCAAGAAATATACCTCTGTCAGCTTTAATATTCAATTTACTCTTTTTCTCTATATATGCGAAGCAAGTTGAACTAAAATATATGCATTCTGCTTAAATTTTCTTTTAACTGCAGAAAGATTCATATGGAGTTTTAGATAGTGTTTTGTTAAAACACCTGTTGCTTATATAGGCTGCCGCCATAAGTGCATACGTCCAGAGGTTTTTAGGGAGTTTTGATTCAATGAGTAGGCATCTTGCCATTTCAAAAAGTGTTCGCCACGCACGTTCAGCAGTCACGTTTTGGTGTGGCAATCTAGGAGCTGATGTTTCATGCCTGATACGATGGTTAATTAATAAAAGTTCAAAGTCTTAATAGGTGAATTCCGTACTGTTGTCAGAGCGAATACACTTGATTTCACCGTAGGGGGCCATGTCGGCTAGATATTTCTTAGTTGCTAGCAGGGTATCAGATTTGTTCTTTAAAAAGTAAACCATTATTAAACCTGAATGGTCATCTACAAAATTCAACACATATCTATAATGTTCTCTGGCCATCGGTTCTACGGGACCGTTCAAGTCACAATGCACCATTGATAGGATTTTTTTTTTTTTTTTTTGGTATCTTGTATTCATAGTTTGTCATCTTCCCCTGCATACAGACGTCACAGTTGAAGGTTTTTGATGTTTGTATTCGCATTCCATCAAATACAGTCGGCAACTTTTTGATATCAGGAATATTGTAGTGTCCAAGAATTTTATGCCATGTCTGTAGATCATGGCAGGCGGCTTTTGATGGGACTATGCCATTTAAATAATATAGTCTTCCATCCCCTCCCCCCAATGTCAAATACAGTTCCATTCGGGCACACCAGCCTCGATTTATTGGGGCCAAAGTTTATATCTGCACATTGTCCCATGGCAGCCTGCATAGAAAATATATTTTGTTTAAATTTTGGGACCAGAAGAGCGAACTCCTGAATACCAAAACACAGTTCATCCTTATTGTTCTTTAGCGAGATTTTCGCATTGGCTCTTTTCAAAAACGATATCATTGACTCGACTCCCGTCAGCTAGTTCTACAAAATGATTTTGTTGCTTAAAGTTGGGATCAAAATTGATAAAATCAGATTCCTTTGTAATCACATGTGTCGTGGCCCCACAAGCGACAAGAAAATTATTATTGCTTGTTGACGCATCAAATGTACACGAAAATAAAAAAAATGTATGTTCGCTAACAGAGCTCTCTACATTTTTAATGTAGTCGCCATTTTGAGTCCTGTATCTACATTGGAAACTCTTGTGCTTAGGTCGTCCAATTATAACATAATTTTTGTACTTTTCTTAGGAAAAAAAAAAACTGCTTTTGTCAAAGTTGCGTTTTTTATTCCTGGCATGGGTATTTCTTTCTGGGTTATCACTGTGGTAAATGGCTTGAAATCACTCGATAATCCCTTAAGGACCATGGAAATTAACAGACTGTCACTTATAACTTCGCCAGACATTTTAAAAGAATTTGCAGTTGTCTCGGCTCTTATAATATAATCAGTAACAGTTTCGGCTTCCATTCGTTTTAGAGGTCAGTTCAGTGTATAAAGAAATAATTTTGGGTTTTCCTTTCGATAAATAATGCTCTCTCAATATGTTTAATTCTTTGCAGCCATCGTCCAGGGCTTCTCTCATTACCAGTGATAGACTTCAGTCATCTAAACACTGTATTAATTCCGCAAAGACAGTTGCGTTCTTTTCAGTGAAGTCGGGGTCGTTTCTGTTTTCAGGTTGTATTTCTAGTACTTTGTGTAGCTTTTGGATTCGTAGATATCCCAGAAATTTAACTTGCCACAATTCGAACTTTGATTCGGATCCATCGAAATAAAGACACACGCTGGGCGCATAACCTGTAGAAGTGTAAGCCACTTTGAGTTTGAGCTTCAGATGGTTCGCTGTTACACACAAGTCCTGGTAGGTGACTTGTTTGTAGTAGACAGTTCCACAGAACAAAATATTCTTACCGTGTCGAAACCCGGGAAAGAACATGTGAAATTGCTCCAGAAAAGGTTTAATATTTATGAAGCAATTCTGGTTCCTGATTGGTTTGTAGCAGAACGTGAATTAATTTGATTCGTCAGTTCTTAGCAGCATCGTTTATAAATAGAATCGTCCGACTGTGTGGGATCATACCCCCATTATCAACCCAAAATATTGCAACAGATGATAGGCTATAAAAAGGAAGGGTTGTGAAGATATAGCTTCGAATTTGGGGGTATCAAAACCAAAGCAAAATATGATGAAAGTAAAAATAAAATAGATAAACCCCATAATTTATTATACCATACCTGTTCACACTGAAACATTTATCACAATATTCTGTGGATCTATATTAAAAAAACCTTGTTAAACTTTGTGACATATTTCCATTCTATGGCGGTCAGGTGCAAACGAATACCCCATAATTTTATTATACCATATTTCTTCAAACTGAAACATGATTATCAAAGTATACTTACGCAGATAGATATGAAAAGTCTTTATTAAAGTTTGTGCCTATTTCCATTCTATGGAGGCCAGGCGCGAACGCAGACCCCACAATTTTATTATACCATCCCTATTTAAGTTAAAATATACTTATCAAAGTATTATGTAGATCTATATCAAAAACACTTGTAAACGTTTTTTTTTTTAATTTTTAAATTTTTTATTTCCATACTTTGTGGACGAGGCGCGAACGCAGACCCAACAATTTTAATGAACCACCGTTCTGCCAGATCAAACATACCCATTCCTGTGTCTCAATATATCTATCATATGTGATCAGTTTTTTAAAATAGTCAATCATTTAGGAGCCTATTCGTGACCAGACACACACACACACACACACACACACACACACACACACACACACACATTCAGCTTTATATTATAGTATCTATTTATTAATCCGCTTGCCTTATATTTTTCCCTATACAATAAATAAATCTATTTTATCATCTGTAAAATGAAACTTATATTTTAATTATTTTTTCTTTTTTAACAATTGCATTTGTTGTAACTATTAGAGGCTTCATAGTTGATTGAATCATTGGACCTAATAATACTTAACAAACAGAAATACCAAATAAACACAAATAGTTCACAAGTACATAAATACACATTTATTGCAAATTGACAAACGTAAAGAATAATGTAACATCACAATACAGAACAGCAATAATTTGATACTCACTTTAGAAGTGGTTAGAGTTCTACTCTGTCTCAGAGTGGGACATAGTTCCCATGCAGTATAAAACGGTACATCCCTTCTCAAGGCTGGGACATCTGTCCTGTTTGTGTCAAGGGAAGTAACTCTCTCGTGTCTATCTAAACCACTATTCTTTGCCCAAATTCTACTACAATACTCCCGCTAAAATACGGAGTACCTGAAAAATAAACATTTATTTTTATTTTATTCACACAAACACAAAGTTCTTGAAATGGGCAGACCATCTGACATGTCTACCTGACTGTGTCTCTTTTTCCGGGGCAACTTTCTCCAGTGTTATATCTGCGGGCATGGTCTTTGGTGGCTTGAATGGCATCCATATGCATGCGTGAAAATGTATCCGGATTGCTTTAGAATCAAATGTGCTTGTCTCACTATTGTGGATTGTCTCTTTCATACAAGGTAGGATTAGGATGTTAGATAATAACATGGTTAAAATTAAATTAGTTATTATCGATCTATCTGTCTATCTATCCAGTGATATTGTTAAAATAGTTTAGATTAGGAGTCATTTATTGTTTAACTAAAGATGTTTACATAAATTAGCTAAGTTAAAAATAAACTTGAGCAGTTTCATATGTGACAGAGGTCACACGTTAGGAGACGTGCTTTTGATGATGATGTAACGGAACTGACAGGTCAAGAGAGCAAGACGATTAGATTGAGGAGTTTAAGTTTGGTAACCAAAGTGAACAGATGCATTCAAGTTCAGGAAGCGGTTTTAGATAGAACAAGCAATGTAGACATGTAATGCAGACTCTTTGTGAAAACCACTGAGACAGCTGAAATAAATTCATATTTAAAAAATATAAAGTGTTGTTCTGTGGTTTCACAAAAGAAGAAAAAACAGATGTCTCAATCGGTTATGGTGTTGTTCGTTGCATGTTTCATCACAGAGCCCAGCAGTGAAGACAGGAGATCTCCAGGATAAAGAAAAGGTATGAAGCATCTAAATCTTTATCATTCTTCTTATAAAATATGATACCTTTATGTAAAAACGAACTATAATATTTCTCCGTGCAATATATCCCCATAGCTATACTATACAACATGACTCGGTTTATACGTCGATATCATGATCCTCTCCTATGTAACATGGGTTCTCACTTTTGTGGATTGACACTACCATATAAGGTAGGATTAGGGTTATTCCTCCAATGAGTTTTAACCTACATGTAAGAGGAAACATGCTTTCACATCCACTGACTCCTTTCTGATGGTGTTGTCCATGGTTGACCATTCCTGCCCATGCCGGATATCCGATGTAAATTGGAGATATAATCCATCTGGCAAGTCTCTGGAAGAATATTTGTCCAAGGATTACTGCAAGGCACAGTTCATAGTTGGGTTGGATGTGAGACAATTTCTATGTTTCCTGCAACATAGACATGATCTCGTTGAATGCTCCTACTACATGCTCTGAAAGTGCAATGTCACAATTATTCACATTTGTCAACAGATTGCAAATGTACTTGTGCACAGTGGTGAAGGAACCTACGGTAAAAGTTTATTAACCCTAAGTATTGGCACAGGTGTCTCATAGTAGTAGGAATAGGAAAATCCTGAATGAACTGGACTCTTGACTATTCTCTCACTTCGGAATGCAAAGGATATAAAAATGTTTCAGTTTCTTGTGTTTTGTAGGGTTTATACACATTTTTAAATTCTGGGTCCAGTGAGTGGGTTTTCTTCGCCACCAGTCATGGAAAATCCCCTTGTGATGAAATTGGTGGTTCAGTAAAATGCAATGTGGCTAAACAGTCACTCCAATGCCCTCTAAATGATCAAATCTTTGATTATAAAGTCATGCTTGCTATTTGCCAGATGTCTGCCATCTATTTTTGCGATCAGTAAGGAAACTGTGGACGTACATCCTTACTTAAGGCTGGAACATATGTGTGTAATTCGTGGGAACCATGCCCATGGGGGATAAATGCTGCTTCCCTTCCCAAGGCCGGGACATCTGTCCTGTTTGTCTCAAAGAAGTAACTCTCTTGTATCTAAACCTCTATTCTTTGCCCAAATTTCCCTACACATCAAAATTGTATTTCAAACTAGCAGGATCTGTTAACTGGCGTCGCCCTGTGATAGCATGCATTCCCCCCACACCTAAAAATTTAAAATATGGCTGTTGTTTTTGCTGTTGGCCAACCCCCAACCTCCTTATGTTAAAAATGGCTTTCAAAATAGGCACCCCATTTTTGTGCTTTTGATGGATGGTTCAGAGAAAGGTTCAGGGCAAGGTATTTTTGTTGGCAAGACTGGAGTTATGGTGGCAAAAAACTATTTAATCCTGTGAACACAATTCCTGTAGTCACGTGTACATTACCAAGTATAAATGTAAACAGTATTTAAGAAAGTGACCATTTTAGTAAGCTGTAAAAGTAAACATTTTAAATAGAACGGTTTATTTAAATAAGAAACAATAGTGAAATAGGAAGAAATAATATATTTTGTTTTAAACCTATTTGCGTTCTGTACTGGCAAAATAGCCTAATCAGTCCTTTTATCTTTTTAATAAGTGTATCATAGGTACCTCCAATGTGTGCCTTTGAATAAACAGCTAATATTTTTTACAGCATACAAAAATAATGAAAATGCGAGACAATTATCGTGTTTACATTATCAACGCTTTAAAACAATCTATGTAGTGACATTTTTGAAGCCGTAGACATACCCATGTTTTAAAAATCTACAAAAAAATGAAATAAGTCATATTTTTCTGAAATTTTCAATATTTAATCATTATTAAATAAACTTACATAGTAAGTTTTGTTAAATAAAAATATATTTCATGTTATGAAAACTAAACAAAATAAATGTAGGTCCGAAAAATTTTTTGTTACAGCTGAAAAGATCAAATAATTAAAAACTAGTGATATATATTGCTTTGAAGAAAATAGCCGGCAAAACCCGAGGGGCCCTTTTTATCAACAAACTCATACAGAGATGATCATAGAAAAATAAATAAAATATCTCGCAAGAACAGACCTAATGGAGTGTGCGTGTAAATTGTACAGAGGGAGAGGAAAAAAAGATGAGGAAGGATGGGTGGGAATACGAATAAAATAAGATATTTTCAATTTCTGTGTCTAAACCTAAACGTAGATTCCGTCAACAAAGTTTTTTTCTTAGAACTGCACACCTGTAGAACTGTCTTCCATTTGCCTGCTTTCCAGCTGACTACAGTATGGTTGTCTTCAAGTCCAACGTAAACAAGTTCTTGATGAGCCGTTTCACTTAAGTTAACAAATTTACCAAATTTCTATTAACAATTACTATATTGTCCAGTTGACTACTGTACACTCTTTAACCCTTATCCTCGAGTGACCTTTAGACCTTGATAATTGGTGATTCCTATGTAAAATAAAAAGAAAAAAGTGGGAGGAAAAGGGAGAGTTAAAATATATCCCCAAATAAGTCTAATGACCTAATGAATTCCTTCTGTTGACAGAGAGAAAGTCTGTGTAAAAGAATGGAGACTGACTCCAAAATTCGTAAGTGATTTTGAGAGTCAGCTTTTTTTTTTTTTTTACATAGGCATCACCACATTATCAAGGCCAAGAGGCCACTCAAGGATAAGGGTTAAAGAGTGTACAGTAGAAATTGGACAATATAGTAATCATTAGTAATGAAAATTTGGTAAATTTGATAACTTATATGGAACGGCTCATCAAGAACTTATTTACGTTAGATTTGAAGACAACCATATTGTAGTCAGCCGGAAAGCAGGAAAACGGAAGACAATTCCACAGGCGTGCAGTTCTAAGAAAGAAGCTTTGTTCATGGAATCTACGTTTAGGTTTAGGCACAGATAAAGAGTGAGGGGAATTATTGATAGTGTTTACAGCTAGACGAGTGTTTCTTGTGAAAGTTTAGCGAGGGGGGACCATAGATTGAAGCTCAGTCGAACACTTTCCATGAAAAAAATGATACATCAGAGATCAGAGACAAACTCGCAACATCTCTTCTGTGAGATAGAGATTGCAAGGAAGAGAAAAGGAAATCTCCTACGAGGCTACGAAGTCTATTTTGAACTCTATCAAGGCAGGCCAAGTCCTTTCTAGCAGCTCCTGCCCAGATGTGGCAACAGTATTCCATCCTTGGACGTACCTGGCTCTTATATAGATAGAGAATAGCATCAGCAGTGAGATATCTACCGGATCGATAGAAAGATCCCACCATTTTTCCAGCGGCCTTGGCAACAGATTTGATGGACGTGTTCCATTTAAGATCAGGAGTAATGGTCAAGCCAAGAAGCTTGTCGAAACTTGAGGCCTCCTGAAGACGAGAGCCATTCATTTCAATTGATGCCAAATGTGAATTAGAATGTTGATGATTTAAAGAGAGAAGCTTGGTTTTAGATGCATTAAAAGTAACCAGCCACTCCTTACCCCATTGTACTACGTGCTCAAGATCAGAGGAGAGAGAATTTGAGAGAACTTGGTCGTTTACTGTCTTAGATGTGCTACCATAAATGGTAGTGTCGTCAGCATAAATGTCTACAAATGATGTAAAGATGTGATTTGGAAGATCATTAATGTAGATCAGGAAAAGAGTTGAGCCCAGGATGGACCCCTGAGTGACACCGGCATTAATACTGTGAGCTTCTGATTTTTGCCCCTCAACTACTACTCTTATGAACCTATCAGAAAAAAATGATTTAATAATTGAGAAGACATTTCCAGCTATACCATAGCTAGAGATCTTATGAAGTAAGCCTTTATGCCATACCCTATCAAAGGCCTTAGATATGTCAAGAGCAATTGCCCTAGAAAGGTTGCCTCCGTCGAGAGATTTACTAATCCTATGAGATATAACTGTAAGCACATCTGCTGTAGATCTAGCAGAACGGAAACCATATTGTGTGTCACTAAGAATGTTATTTTTGTTGAGATGGTTGATTACTTCTGTATTTAACACAGATTCCAGCAACTTACTCATGACACACAGGAGACTTATTTGCCTGTACTGAGAGGGGGATGAGCAATCACCTGAATTCTTAAATACAGGGCATACTGATGAGATTTTCCAGGGAGATGAGAAACTATTCTCCTTAAGACAACGTTTAAACAGTTTTGTAAGTATGGGCGCTAGTTCAGGTTGAAGTTTTTTGAGTACTATAATTGGAATACCGTCAGGGCCAGTTGCTTTACTGGAATCAAGGTTTTTGATTAGCTTGGCAACATCACGTACAGATATACGTATATCACATAGCGTGTTTTCTGATACAGGAGGAAATATTGGGGGTTGGCGGCCTTGATCGCAAAGGGTAGAATTAGCTGCAAAGTTCTTGACAAAGAGTTTGGCTTTGTCTGATGCTGACGAGATTACCTCAGGTCCATTGATAATAGTTGGGATGGAGCACACGCTTCTGTTCATGATTCTGTTTGCTATTTGCCAAAACTGGTGGGAACCAAGCCGCTGTTCAGCTACTTTGGACTTAACAGATTGAGCATACAACTCTCTCGCATTCTTTATTACTTTCTTACTGTTGTGGTTGCAAGGTTGAACAATAATTAGTAAGGAAATACAATGAAGACGCAAACAGCAAGATAACGCAATAATAAGTGTATTAAAGAAAAGGTATATTTACAATATGTACAAATGACGGTGTCGAGTCAGAGAGTCTTGGTGGGAGGACATGTACGCTCTTCGGCGTCACTTCCGGTGGCATTTGAGTAAGACACACCAAGGCCAACCTAGGCTTGCCATTTATAGTGTTATGTTATTCGCATATGCAAATAAGTGGTTGCCACCACAACACCCCCCTCCCAAGATTTGAAGTCACACAGATTTCAATATCTTTTTCTTTTTGGGTTTACCATTAATGGTTCATTCACTTTTCTTTTCCTACCTGATCTTCGGGGTTCAGGTGCATTTTGAGGCGGTTCCAAATTAAAAGATTCGTATATGATATCTATGGTGTCCTCCTCTTCGACTGTTGTCGTATCATCATCATCTTGGATATGACGTTTTTTTATCTGATTTAGGTGCCTTTTATGTATATTCTGTGGACCTTTAATCATGTATGTACAATCACCAATGCGTTTATCCACTACTCCACATTCCCAGTAAGATGTGTTATTTCTGTAGCACTTAAAATATACTCGATCTCCCGAGTTATATTTCTTTCTTCTCGTGTGTGTAGTGTTTCGGATAATTGCCTACCTTGGCAATAGTTTGTCAAACGCTGATTTTACCTTTCTGGCAAACATTAGATCAGCTGGTGATATGTTTGATGGTGTACTAGGATGTGGTGTAATCCTATATACTTGCAAGAATTGTTGCAAAGCTTTTTCTGTTGGTGTTCCAATGGATTTCTTTAACGCTCGTTTTAGCGTGTCCACGAACCTTTCCGCGAGGCCGTTCGACCTTGGATGATACGGCGGAGTCGTGATGTGCTTCACTCGGAACGTGTCGCAAAATTCCTTAAACTCTGCGGATGTGAACTGCGTTCCGTTGTCAGTGACCAGCGTGTCTGGTACACCGAATCTTGCAAACAACTCGTGTAGGAACTCTATTGAGTTGTTCGTTGTTGGATTCCTGCAACGCATTACCTCCGGCCATTTTGTGAAACTATCCACTACAATTAAATAATAGTTTTCACCTACTGGACGAGCGAAGTCCATGTGGATTCTCGACCATGGTTGGTCAGTTTTCGGCCAAGGTTTGTGTACTATAGGTGGAGATTTTGCCGCTAACTGGCATCCTTTACATTTATCAATTGTTGTCGCTATGTCAGTGTCCATGTTACGCCAGTACACGTAGCTTCTCATTAACGACTTCATTCGATTTATCCCCGGATGTCCTGTGTGGAAATCTCTTAACATCCTATTCTGCAATGTTTTGGGTATTACCACTCTCTCGCTGTATAGTAACACATCGTCACATATGGAGAAAACTTCCTGCACCTTTGTGTCCGTTATAATTTTCTCTTTTATGTCCTTTATATATTCGTCTTTCTCGGCTTCCCTTTTAATGTCCGACAAAGTTACGGGTAGTTCCTTAATGATGTTTGCTACCATATTTTTTACTTCAACATTTGTCCGAATTGCTGCAATGACTGATTCTTCCAGATTGTGTTTCTGTGGTATCAGTCTTGACAGTCCATCCGCATGGCAAATCTTTTTTGATGCTAGATGTTGTAGCTGGAAATCGTAATTAAGTAGTATTGTACCCCAGCGCAGCAATCTATTTGCGGTGTATACCGGCAATCCTTTTTTTGATCCATAGATCGTGACTAACGGTTTATGGTCGGTTTCAAGTATGAATTGTCTACCATATAAATATCGGTGAAATTTAGTCACGGCAAAGATTATGCTCAACGCTTCTTTTTCGATTTGTGAATATGCCCTTTCAGCTGGTATCAGCGTTCTCGAAGCGTGCGCTATTGGTTTTCTAGACCCATCCGGCATAATATGTTGAATGCATGCTCCTAAGCCGTAGGAGCTAGCGTCACTAGCGACGACTATTTTTAAGTTTGTGCCAAAGTGCGTTAAGAATAATTCGGATGTTAGTGCGCTCTTTATTTTGTCAAAAGCGGTTTGACATTCTTGCGTCCAGTTTCACGGTGTATCCTTTTTAAGCAGATTATTTAAGGGGGTCGCAAGTTATGCATTCCTTCAATAAAAGATTGGTAATAATTTGCGAGTCCTAAGAAACTCTGCAAGGTTGTTACATTATCGGGTGCTGGCATATTTTTTATTGCCGCAGATCTGTCCGGGTCTGGACGTCGTCCATGTTTGTTTATTATGTGTCCAAGATACTTAATCTCGCTCATACAAAAGTCACATTTACTTTCTTTTACTTTAAAGCCGAATTCCTGTATTCGAGTAAATACTTGTTTCAAATGTTCCTTATGTTCTTCTAGGGATTTGCTCCTGACAACAATGTCGTCCAGGTATGCACATGCGCACTCACTACCACTTAGCATGGTGTCCATCGCTTGCTGAAAGATGGCAGGCACTACTTTGATGCCAAAAGGCAATCGGTTGTATTTGTATAATCCCTTATGCGTATTGATGCATAGTATTTTTGAGCAATTCTCCTCGACCGGTATTTGCAAATACGCGTCGCTCAAGTCTATCTTGGAGAAGATATTACCCCCATTCAACTTCGTGAATATTTCCTCTGGGCTTGGGAGGGGGTAATGGTGATCTTTTAATAGGGAGTTGACCCCGGTCGAAAAGTCTGCGCACACTCTAACTTCGTCATTCTTTTTCTTTACGTATACGGTGAGGGCTGCCCACTCGCTGTGTTCTATTTTTGATAGAATTCCCGTCTGTTCCAATCTATTTAATTCTTTATCAATCTTTTCCAACCCAGCAAACGGAACATTTCGCTTTTTTCTAAAAATTGGGCTGGCGTTTTCTTTAAGTTCAAACGAGGCCTTGAATTTATTGCAGCGACCTAAGTTAGTCGTGAATGCCTCAGGAAATAATTCTTTTAAATCGTCTTTTATATTTACTGTTGTTGGAGAAGAACATTCTAATTTTTTACAGAATGTATTGATTGGCTTATCCCATAGTCCGAATTTCTCAATTAAATCTATTCCAAACAGATTTTCACTCTTTTTTAGTACGAATATTTTTAATTTCTTCGAAATCCCTTTCAATTTTATCGGGAGGACAACTTCTCCTTCAAATTTTATACCCCCACCAGTTACCGTCCGGGCTGCTTTACTAGTTTTCATCATGACCGGTTTTCCCAACTTTTTCCACGTATTCAGGTTTATTATAGAAACATCGGAGCCGGAGTCAAGTTGTAACTTTATTGATGTTTTAAATATTTCCACTTTTACGTATTTTCGCCGATCTTTGTCTAATTTTGTATTTGATTTTGTTTGCTGTACTCTCTTTCTGGTGTAATCTTTATATCTGCAGCAATCGCTTTTGTGTCCCACCTTCTTACAAATGTAGCATTTTTTCTTCTTATAAGGACAATCTGATTCCCAATGCTTTTCTGCACATCTCTTACAGTTATATCTAGGAAGAGGCTTGTTATATTGTGTACTATATTTATGGTTATTATCTTTGGAATATCCCGTTCCATTGCTTTTCTTTGTAAAGTTCTTGGTTGGTGCGTATGGTTTTCTAACTTTTCTTACATATGCCACTCCGGATTCTTCTATATTTTTTTAATCCTTTTTTAGTGTAATGGCCCTTTCACAGTCCTCTGCTAGTTTCTGGAGGGTTAAATCTTGCTCAGATTCCAGCTTAGACAACACTCGTCTGCGTATTTCTGCATTTTTCGTGGAAACTAACCCTTGAGCGAAGATTAGACATTTAAAATCTTCTACCGTTAGTTCTGCAAGCTTAAAATTATCGCAGTTTTTATTGACAACTGATGCGTATGTCAAATAATCTTGGTTGTCCATCTTTCTTAGATTCATGCACAGCCATCTTTTATGAAAAAGAGATATATTTGGATTAAATAATTCTTTTAGTAATTTTACAGCTTCCATGAACTCTAATTCCGCAGTTTTTTTAGGTAATATGTAATCTACGAATTTGCTGTGTTCTGATGTACCCAATTTTCTGAGTAAGAGGCTCACTTTCTGACTATTTGGCCAATTTTTACAGTCCAGTTTAAAAACATCCTCGTATCTTGTGTAGTATGCTTCAAAATTCTTCTCTTCCTCAGGCACATAATGAAATGTGTCCATGCTATTAAAAATAGTTGTATGGGAGAAATTAACACTATCGACATTTTCTCGATTACTCTTTAGTAGTTCCAGTGTTTTAACAAAACGTTCATCTTGTCTTTCTTCATATTCCAATTGTAGTTTCTTATGCCTTTCTTCCTGTTCCAATTGCAGTTTTTTCTGCTTTAATTGTGCCATTTTCTGCTTTTCTTCTTGTTCCTGCTGCCATTTCAATAATCTGTCCTCTCTCTTTTCCTCGCGGTCAGCCTGTGCCTGTATTTGTGTTTGCAAAAACTCGTTTTGTGTAGCTTGTCTGCGTTCATCCCGCTCAGCCTGTGGTTGTAAAAATTGCATAAACATTTTTGATAAGTCTTCCATGTTTTTTTGTTTTTTTTTAGTGTGTAGTTAAAAAAAAAAATATTGTACCATGTACACTATACACCGGTTTGGGTTACAACAAAAAAAGCAAATTGCTGTAAGCTCCGATTTTCAATAATAATATCGCTGCTTGCAATAATATATTCTTTTTGCGAGTCACGCTGCAAAAAAAAAAATAAAACAGGTTTATCTGGAATCACGAAATGGAATTGACTTTCCATTTTTAGGCACTTACTAATAAGTAACTCTTTCCACAAAATAAAAGTTTGGGTTTTTTTTTGTTTTTTTTTAATCGAGTCACAATTGAATAAATGTATGCAGTACATTTAGTTCTTTGAGTTTATTTTTCTCTAGTATTTTAGTAATTAAAATACCTCTTAAATTGAGATTACCTTTTTTTTCCGTGACGTTTTACTGTATTATCCGTTATTCAGTGACACTTCAAGAAAAAAAAATCCTTTCCTTGAATTTTAGTTTTAGCTGTGGTATTTCCTTTTAGTACCGATGTCAACCAAAACATTAATTAAAAAGTCCTTTAGTTGTTGTTTTGTTTACGGAGAACAGTAATTAGAATCCACTGGTGAACTTTTTTCGTAGGTTACTTCCTTGCTTTTCGTAATACGGGTCTGACTTGTCGTTTTTGTGACAGAACAAAGTTCGCTTTTCGTTTGCAAGTTGGTCCTTTAGTAAGATTTGTCATGTAGCGACAAAACAAAAATTCACTTTTACATTCGTTTGCAAGTCGGATTCCCAGAAAACGGCGTAAATTGTCGCTTTTGCCACGTTAGAGTTTTTTTTTTCTTTTTCACTTGAGTTGAAACTTCTCTTTAGCGTAAAATCCGTTTGCTCGTCAACACTTTGCATTCCTTAAAAAAAATGGTCAACCTTTGCGTTGTTATTTTTTTTTTTTAACTAGTTCTTCGTCAAACTGTTATATTTGACGCTTCATATCTCGTCGCCAACTGTTGTGGTTGCAAGGTTGAACAATAATTAGTAAGGAAATACAATGAAGACGCAAACAGCAAGATAACGCAATAATAAGTGTATTAAAGAAAAGGTATATTTACAATATGTACAAATGACGGTGTCGAGTCAGAGAGTCTTGGTGGGAGGACATGTACGCTCTTCGGCGTCACTTCCGGTGGCATTTGAGTAAGACACACCAAGGCCAACCTAGGCTTTCCATTTATAGTGTTATGTTATTCGCATATGCAAATAAGTGGTTGCCACCACAACACTTACAATGGTTGCTGGCAGTCCTGAAAGCGGCTTTAGTTTCCATACATCTATTACGTTGGAAACAGTGGAAAAAGTGATTTCTGTGGGCAATGGCAGCAGCACATTCTGGAGAGAACCATGGCTGGCTGTTAGGTTTTTGCTGAAACTTTTTCGAGGGTATGAAACGGTCAATACCTACAATTAACCATTCCGTCAGGTCTAATACTATAGAGGACACATCCTTTTTAAACATGGAATGCAGAGGTAGATCAGATATAAATGTACGGAAGCTATCCCAGTCAGCCTTAGTGTATCGATATACTGTACGATGGAGAGGTACGTCTGGGGACTTATTACATTTCATTTTTATCTTAATTGATACAACAGAGTGGTCGGAAGATCCAAGAGGCGACAGAACAGAAACTGAACATAGTTCAGGGCAAGTTGTGAGAAAAAGGTCTAGTAGGCTCGCATACTGGCCGTCATTGTCGGGCACACAGGTGGGTTCCTGAACAATCTGAGTGAGGTCATAGGCAATGGAGAAATCATGACAGAACCTCCCCTCATCATCGGTCTTGTTAGAGTGGGTCAACCATTCGATGTTGTGAACATTGAAGTCACCACATACGTGAATGTTAGCTGAAGGATAAGCAGATAGGACTTGGTCAATTTTCTCAGATATGCTTTGAAAGATAGTAACTCCGCTGTTATGGGGGCGATAGAGAGTAAATATAAATGCCATAGTGTGAGCTAAAGCAACCCGGAAGCACATATAGGGTAAGTTAGGATCTTCCCTGGAGATGTCCCTACCACATGGAAAGCTATCCCTAATATAGGCACATATTCCATGCCCATGGCGATCTTGGGGGTCAGATTTGGAAGTTAAGTTAGAGTATCCTTTAATTGCGAACTCTTCTAGGGAAATAGCCTGTCCAATGCCAGTTTCACTTAAAAATAAAAGGTCTGGTTTAGTCTCCTGTAATTGGGTTTCAACCTCTGGAAGGTTAGAACGTAGATCCCTGATGTTGGAGAAGGAGACATGGTAGTAGGGGTCTACGTTGGAAGTTGGAGAACCGGGTTTAATCGTGTATTTTTTCTTGAAACTTGTCATGATGAAATTTTGGAATTTGTGGACTAGGTCGTCAGATTTACTTAGAGCAGGACAGAGAGGGGAAACTAAGAGAGAAAAAGAAACGAAGAATTTTTTTTTTTTTTATTTGTAGCTAATGATAAGGTAAAGCCATGACAATTACCCACTAGTATGGCATCGAGAGGCCCCACCAGAAGCTACTGCATGGTCCATAATCCATTCACCAAATGGCAATACAGCAGCCCCAGTACTTTGCACCTGCTGATAGGACAGCCTCCTTAGTGGTTAATCCAAGGTTCGGGTCCCTGACTATCAGGCGGATAACGTCAGCCCAGACAAAACGTTTACCTCCAGCACCCTTACTAGTGACATGGCTACAAGGATAGACATAGAAACAGAAAATTTTCGCCATCTCTGCCAACTGTTCGCGCAAAATACTGCCAACCTAGAAAACAGCTTTTTCTTCTCCCTTTGTCAGAAAAATCACTCATTAAAAAATGAGGACTGAGGGACAAATAAGAAGAAGCGAGAGTAACAGGAGATGCCGATAATGCATCCACAATACGTTTTCTACTCTCCATTAAAAAAAAAAAAAAAAAAAAATTATTAAGTATTGTACTTAATAAAAGTCCAACAGACGTGTTTAAGGGAAAGTATGGTGATAGATTCCCCTCTCATGAACTAAGAATGAGTACAAATTCGTAATCTATTTTTGCAATCAACTTGGTAGATAAATAAACATTTATGGACAAGAAAAAAAGCTAGCATTTAATAAAACAGAAATACATAAATTAAATACTGAAATAAAATTGAGTTATTAATATTTGAATCTAAAAATAAAAAGTATGATTAAAATTGAAATCACTTATCTCAACAAAAACACGTCCGTCTCCAAAATGTAAACTGAAGTGAGGAATTTAAGTTAACAGCGTTCAAAATATTTTTTTTTTTTAAATTAACCGTTAAAAGAAAAGCGTGATTTTATTCTGAACTTTAGCTAGTCACGTTTTAAGAAACTTACGATATAAAAGAAAAGCGGATGGGGGCGGGGGTTCTTCCGAAAGTTAGTTGGTGACGTTATAAGTAATTGCGAGATAAGATGGAAGCCAGCGTAATTAAGGGGTGTAGACTGAAAAGGATAATATAATGGATTGAGTATACAATATTTAAGATCAACTCGGTAGATAAATAAACATTTATGGACGAGAAAAAAAGCTAGCATTTAATAAAACAGAAATACATAAATTAAATACTGAAATAAAATGTAGTTATTAATATTTGAATCTAAAAATAAAAAGTATGATTAAAATTGAAATCACTTATCTCAACAAAAACATGTCCGTCTCCAAAATGTAAACTGAAGTGATGCAAAATCCTAAAACACTCCATTCTATACACATTGGCACACACTGGATTTTCATGAAGGTGTTGTTGGTCAATAGCAGATTCCAAGGTGGAAGAAATGAGGTAAGACAACAAGGCTTGGCCAATCTTTATTTTTTGCTGGAACATGTTGGTTGATTTGAGTCTACAAATTTAAGGAGGTTCGACCTACATAGTCAGCAGCGCTCTGACAATTAAATTCATAAACTACATTACTTTTTGTGATGTAAGGTTAACCATCCTTAACAACTAGGGGAAATGCAGACTTTACAGAGCAACAGACGGGAAGCAATTTGACACAGATTTAATGATTCGTCTACCCAAACTCTGACCAGTCTCGGCAATCCAAAGGACCTGTAAGTAGATAGAACATCTGGAGGGACCAAAGAACGCAGGAGAATTGTACTTTTTAACTTTATTTTTAATAATATAATCAATTAAATTTTCTGGATAACCATTTTGAATGCAAATATCCTTGACAGTCTTCAGTTTGCGTTCTAGTTTACCAGAACAAATTCTAAGGGCTCTATACACTAACGTCTGAATAAATCCAATCTTCCTGAAAGTAGGCACAAACGAACGTCAGTTCATATATAGGCCGGTAAATGTCGGCTTATGGTAGACTGTTGTAAGAAAAGAACTCTTACCGCATTCAACTAAAACGTCCGAGAAAGGCAAGCAACCATCATTCTCATTCTCCATAGTAAATAATAACGTTTTATGGAGAGAATTAAGTTTGTTAGAAAATGTTTTCACCTCATTTTCAGAGGCAAAAGCTGCAAAGGTGTCGTCGACATATCTGAAATATATTGGTGCCTTCGATACATCATTAAACAATGTTGCCTCGTGAAATCCGACAAAAATGTCAGCTAGTGCAGGATCAAGGGGACTTCCCATCTGAACCCCGTCGATCCATAACGTTTTGAAGCTAAATTCTACTGCTTTAGTACAGATCAACATGAGTTCAACAAATATGTCCCTGAGGAAAGGTGGAGCGGTTAAATTAAATAAAATTAAATAAAGAGAGTCGGCACAAATATTAATAGTTTCATAAACTAGACACGTCGAATAAGCACATAAAGTTATTTTCAACACCAGGTTGCAGCTCATGTAAATGTTCAACAAACCTAAACAAGTCAGGAATGCAATTTTTTTGTGTAGAGCCTGGACCGGTTCTATAATTGTCAATAGCCATTGGGCTAGAGAGTGTTGGGCAGACTATGTCATAGACAAGATAGGTCTAAGCAGGATACCTTCCTTATGTGTTTTAGGAATGTCGTAGAGCCTAGGTCTCAGTGAACCAGAAGGCCTTATTTTTTCATATATCTCTTTAGTAAAATAACCTTTCTTATAGAAGTATAAAAGGCGCTTCTGGATTTTGACTTCATTTTTATAAGTATTATCGCAGGTTTCAACAGGACTAATATGACTAAATTTGTCAGGATTATTTAAAATAATCAATATTTTCTGGACATAATCTGCACAATTCAGGATAATGACTCCAGCACCCTTATCTGGTTTGCAGATATAAATATGTTTATTGGATTTCAATAACTTGATAGTTTTGAAATGTGTGATGGACCAAACAAAGTCACTGGAATCAATAGTTGAATTAGAGTAACGAAAAGCCGGATCTTTCAGGCTGGCTTTTACAGTTGTTACATGTTCAGGTAAAAGAGGATCGTGGTGCTTAAGTTGAGAAAATAAAACCTTAAAAGCTGCAAGTGTTTTTCCTTTATCAATACAATTCAACCCCTTAGATAACACTAGTCTCGACTTTTGAAAGAGCATGATTGGAGTAATTTAAAATGTTCTTACCTTCAGCAACAGAATCACGCCCAAATCTAGTGCGAATATGCAAGTCAAGTTGCTTATTTAATTTCTGAGAAATTTGTTGTCCAGAGAATGCCTCCCAGTTTGCCAAATACTTAGAAAACCAAACGAAATCAAAAAAAAGGTCAAGTTTTTTATTTACAAAAGTGGGACAAATTTTAAATTAATATAAGAATCAAACTGTCTGTGTAATTTATTTCATCTTGGATAAACACCCGTTCGATCTTAAGTCTTGGTGTAACCTTGGAAGAGATAATTCTTTTACTAATATAAAATAAAGCAATGTTTTCTTCGAGGCAAGAATGAAGAAATGAAATAGTTTTATGGATGGTATTTTGCTCTTAAAACGAGAAAGTTTATTCAATTGTTTAATAGTAAATAATGGGCAAGCAACAATTCCCCCACTATCCAACAATCTTGAGGTTGTTTGCTAAAAAAGGCTAACATGCTTGCCAGTCGGTTTGCCTCCAACTCTACACTGGACCCTGCTAACCAACCCTCCCCGACTTTCCTTTGCGGACAGACGCCACACTAGACGATCTGAAAATCACCCCTTCTCAGGTGCATGCTATCATAAAAAATCTTGACACTTAAAAAGCATGTGGACCTGCTCTCATCCCGGCTGTGCTCTGCCGAAGTAGGTCCAGTTCTCTCCAAACTTTACAACAAATGCCTTAATGAATCTTGCTTTCCTGCCTGCTGGAAAACTGCTTCTGTGGTACCAGTTTTCAAGAATTCTGGCGAAAGAATTGACACAGTAAATTACCACACCATTAGCCTCCTCCCACTTTTCGCCAAAATATTTGAGTCCTTAATTAACCAAGCTCTAGTCCATCACCTTACAGATGCTAAACTTCTGACCGACCAACAATATGGATTTAGGCAAGCCCGTTCCACGGCAGACATCCTAACTGCAATCTCTGAGCATATATACCATTCACTTGACAAAGCAGGAGAGGGTAGAGATATCTAAGGCTTTCAACAGTCTTCTCAGGAAAATCAGATCATACGGTATCGCTGGAAGAATACTTAACATAATTAAATCCTTCTTAGATAAGAAAAAAATCCAGGTTGTCCTCGACAGTCGTACATCTAAACAATATGATATAAATGCGGGAGTGCCTCAAGGGTGTATCCTTGGACTTCTATGATTCCTAATATTCATAAATGACCTCCCCAACAAAATTGCCTCTGAGACGGGTATATATGCTGATGACACCACACTCTATAACAGGCATGACAGGAAAACAAATGAACACATATCTAAAGAAATGGCAAAAACACAAGAGGACTACCTCCAATCTGTAGTGGAATGGGGACAAAAATGGATGGTCACATTCAATGCTGCCTAGACTAAACTTGTTTCCTTCAATAACTACAAGAAACCTTCTCTACCACCAATAGCAATGGCCAAAGACTCTTTATCTGAAAGCACATCTTTTAAACTCCTCGGCCTAACGTTCACAGGAAACATGAGTTGGAAAAATTACATTGAGAGTATTGCCAGAACCCTGCGAAAAAGGTAGGGTCTCTCTACCATGCTAGAAAGCTACTAACGCCCGAAAGTATCCTGTACCTCTATAAGGCCACCATTCGCCCATGTATGGAGTATTGTTGTCATATTTGGGCTGGTGCATCTGCTACTAGTCTCTCACTCCTAGACAAGGTTCAAACGAGAGTTGCCAACCTAATAGGTTCTGAACTGTCTAAGCTTCAGCCTCTGTCCCATCAACGAAATGTAGCATCCCTCTGCCTGTTCTACAAGTACTTTAACAGTGACTGCTCTGGCGAACTGCAAGCACTTGTACCCCCTTGACATAAATAACCCCAACAAGCAGCAAAATCCCACCCCTTCACAGTTGAGATCCCTAGATGTAAGAAAGCTTTCTACTCCAGTAGTTTCTTCCCCAGAACCGCTAGACTTTGGAATTCCCTTCCGGGTTCCTGCTTCCCCAACTGTACTGACATGTTCAAGTGTAACGTGAACGACATCTTGCTGCCCAACTCCCCACATAGTACCCCTGTAGCTTATGTCCCTGATAGTAGCCCCCTACATCAAAGTGGCAATGTGCCTTGTTTGGGGTGAAAATGTAATAAAAAATTTAAAAAATTTGGGCATAATTGTACCAATTCCGGAAATATTTAAATAGCTGTTTGACAGTACAAAACTCATAGATTGCTTTGAAGAAAAAAGCCGACAAAACCCGAGGGGTCCCTTTCATCAACAGATTCATCAGGAGTTAATCGTTGATCATAGCAAAAAAATAAAATATTTCACAAGAACTGACGTGTAAATTTTACAGAGGGAGAGGGGGGAAAAAAAGGAAGGGCAGGTGGGAATACGAATAAAATACAATATTTACAATTATATAAAATATATGTACAAGTGGGGATATATATTTTATATAATTGTAAATATTTTATTTTATTTGTATTCCCACCTGTCCTTCCTCTTTTTTAAAATTTACACACACACCCCATTAAGTCTGTTCTTGCAAGATATTTTATTTATTTCAATAATCAACGATTAACTCTTGATGAGTCTGTTAATGAAAGGGGACCTTCGGGTTTTGCTGGCTATTTTCTTCAAAGCAATTTATAAGTTTTGTATTGTCAAACAGCGCTATATATATAATCCCGTTATTTATTTCACTTATCTTAAAGTTGTAAATAAAATTGGATATAAAATCAATATTATTATGTTAAAAAAAACACACTTTTTCTTGATAATTTTTTTCTTGGTAATATAATTATTTAAATTACAAAAAAAAGAAAACAGAATTCTAAAAAAATAATTATTTAAAAATATTATGAAACTTGTTTTTAACCTGTAAAAAATATGTACAAATAGCACGATATCAAAAATGTATAAGCAGTAAAGTTTGGTTTAATTTAATCTGCCTATTAAACTTTAAATGGGTTAAATTTAATCACGTTATTATTGAAAATGTAACCATGCGATCATATTTTGATTTAAGCTAAACACGTTTAACAAATAAAAAACAAATGCAAGAGTAAGTTTAAAAAAAAAAAGATATGCTGTAACTTGAATTTAAACTGTAAAAACTAAAATAGCGCGCTATTAAAAAATGCATAAGCACCAATTTTTGTTTGAATGTTACATTAATGTTACGCTATTTGTAAATAGTGTTTTCAGGTTAAATTCAAGTTTCACGCTAAATTTTATTTTATTTAATCATAAGGTGGAAGAATAGTGACAAAGCACCCTCCCCAATGTTAAAATGGCTTTGAAAATAAAAACATTATTTCAGCACGGTATCAAAAATAGCCAAAATTGTACTTTGTATTGTTCAACACTTTTAATTATAAATTATAAGAAGAAGAAAAAAAAAACACACACACATCTCTCATTTTAAAACTTCATCTTGCATTATGTCTTGTTTTATTTGTTAAACAACATTGGTTAATTTAACTTAAATTTTAATCACATGTGAAATAATAGCGTGATAAAATTTTACCCATTTAAAGTTTGTGAAATATTTCTAATGTAAACAAACGTCAAAACTCAGCGAATCGGAAACTCAAAAACAAAAGAAAACGAACTGTTTGTTCTTGTGCGTCCCTATTAATATTTTAGTAAAAACGAATTACTATAGCATTATCTATCTTACGAAAATAAAATATAATTATGAATTCTTTTTTTTTATGAGTCTCTTTCACTGTAAATGAAATAAATAAATAACAAAGTAAAAAAAAAAAAAAATGATTTCTTCTTGGTCAAGTAACATGGCAAATAAGTAATAAATAATTTTTTTTCCGAAGAGAAGATATTTGCAAACGAAAACATTTATTGTCAATATATAATTTTAAAAACCTTTATTTAAAAGTCTGCATAAGAAATAAAATTTTACCCATTTAAAGTTTATGAAACATTTCTAATATAAACAAACATCAAAACCTAGCGAATCGGAATCTCGAAAATAAATGGAAACAAACTGTTTGTTCTCATGCGTCCTTATTAATATTTTGGTAAAAACGAATTACTATATCGTTCTCTATCTTATGAAAATAAAATATAATTATGAATTCTTTTTTCATGAGTTTTTTTCACTGTAAATGAAGTAAGTAAATAACAAAATATTTAAAAACAAAAAAACAATTTCTTCTTAGTCAACACAACAAATAAGTAATAAATCAAATTTTTATTCCTAACAGAAGATAGCTGTAAACTAAAACGTTTATTGTATCCAAAACTATCAAAATATAATTGTAAAAATCTTTATTTAAAAGTCTGCATAAGAAAATATAATTTTAATAAAACAATTTCGTAATGAAAGCAACATTGTATTGCTATATAGTAAAAATAAGTTCAAATAATTAGAAGGTACGCATGGAAAAATAAAAGAATTAATTTTATTTTAGCAATAAGTAATTCGTGCTTACTAAATTAATAGCAGGGGAAGTACATATTTTCTGGTAATAGTAAAAATATAGTTTGTTTCATTTTTTTTTTTTTTTTTTTTTGAAGAGGGAAAAATAACAGCTATTTCCATTGTATATCTGTGCGATCGTGATGATGTCACTCCTAGGGTTAATTATAGGGTTTTATTATAACGAATTAATGTGTCAAAGATGTCTTCTATAGTTACATAAGATAGTGCCTAATAATGGAGTTGTATGTGGCATCCGTTGTTGTAAACCTACGATATTTTGGTCCAGAGGAGAAAAACTGCACCTCCTTTATTATATATAGGGACAAGAAAAACAAATAGGTTTTTTTGCTTATATTAAAAAATACAATCCCCCACTGATGAAACCAGTAATAGTTTTTTTTTTTTTATAAATATCAGGTCACCCGGCATTGCTCTGTCATAAAATATGCTTAAATATTATATTTTAATTGATGTAGAGTTTGTATTTATTATTATTATACTAGCAGGACCCTTTAAATGGCGTTGCCCCCCCCTTAAAAATCAAAGTATGGTTGTTGTTGCCCAACCCCCAACCTCCTCATGTTTAGAACAGCTTTTGGAATAGACAACCCATTTTGTGATTGTGGATGGGGCTATAAAGAAATTTACCTAAAATGTAACTTTGATAATCGCTGTCAGGATTCCCACATACAAATACTATGAACAAATAACAAAAAAAATTTGGTGGTTGCAGCATTGCTCGGCTTGTGCGTACACAGGGTATGGTATTTTTGTTGGCAAAGTACTCTCCAACCCTCTATCAATTAAAAGGAACTAAATTCCTGTAGTCACCTGTACGTTACCATGTAAGAGTGTACCAGGTAATCGGCTTAATCAGACACTTTGCCGATTAATTGGTAATTGTCATTTTACCGACTAATCGGCTGATTATTTACTTTTCTCTTTCCTATTAAATTTAAATCATTTCATCACTTCCAAGTGACTCATTCGATAGCTTTGACACATTAACATAGTAACTGATAATTTAACTGCCAACTATAATGGCTTTTTGTCTGGAATAAAATTACAAAATACAATTTGTAATTCTTAAATGAATATAATTAAACAATTAGATAAGAAAAAAATTACAAACAATCATCAAAGTACAAATTGTAATTCTTTAAGTGAATAACTATAAGCTGAAATTCTGCACCTGCGTCTATTCTTGCTGCATGCATCTTCTACTCTCATAGTCTCTTCAGTATTTAAAGTTGAATGCTTTTAAGTTGTAATGTAGAACCATTAGACTTACTCTATTCTCATGACACAGTCTGTTCCTCATAGGTTCATACACATTACCACCTGTACTAAAGAGTCTCTCACCCTCCAAGATGAAGGTGGTATGCTTAAATATTTTGAAGCCAGTTTACTCAGCAGCAGTGTGGTCTCCTGTGTTTACTTCTACCACTGAAATTAATCATCTCTTTAAGTAGTTGTAAAGCTACGTAATGGTCAATTTTCCACTGATTCATTGAATTATTCAACAGTGGTAAGGATTTTGCTAAATTCAGAAATATCAGAATTAGATTGGAAAGAAATAACCGCAAAGCTAAAATTGTAGGTATTATCATTGATATGGTTAAGTTCTATAACTTGCTTCTTTGGTGTTTCTTCAAATGGATTAAGTAACTGAAGAATTTTTGAATAAGTCCCCAATGGTAAGTTGTTAAGGCAGGAATTTTATAGCATCGTAAATTCTTGTATGAGAAAAACGAATGAATCTCTTAGTAAAAATTTCTGGTTGGTTCAAATCATTCTGCTTCACATATATGCCACGAAAAAGTCCTTTCTGATTAAGCTTTACCAGATAAAAAATATTCTGTTAAGCAAACAAACTTGGCTGTTTTTTAGAATATTTTAAAACGGGTAAACATTAATCAGAAGGGACTTTTTTCTGCGCATTGACCATAAAGCAGAACGGTCTGCACAAACCAGAAATAAATAATTTGTTAACAATCACAATGTTAACTTGCACAAAGCCAATACAAAAATAAAATAAAGATGTTAAAATAATAAAAAAAACAATAGTACTTATGTAGAGAATTTTTGGAAACCCATTTTTTAACATGTGGAGGAGAGGGTGTTTTTCTAACTAGTGTATACTTTCATCTAACAATTTAATAAACAATGTAAAACAAATGATTTGTGCCACAAGCATTGAAGAAGGACAACTGAAGTTTTTTCTCTATATGTGTTTGACTGGGTAAGGGGTTAAGGGAACCACCTCAAAAGGACGAATGTGATCAGTGCCAAGTGAAGAATTCAACAGAATCGCAAAGAAATACCAATTGTATAAAGAACTCTATTGTTGATAACATGCAGTTTTTACTTTTATTAAAATTAAATTGATGTTGAACACATATGTTTACTTAATTACATTGCCAATGATAAACAAAAAAGTGAAAAATACAACATAAAATTATTACATTTTCTTGAGGATACTATTTAAAAAGTATGTAGTGTAAAGAACTGGCATTTGAATATAGCATTCTGCAATATGTATTGATTAGGCATGCAAAATTCCAGATTTTTTAATAGTTTTTGTAATATGATTTTGAGATTAGTATATGTTTATGACATTTGATACTTTATTTCTGCCATCAAAATTGAACATATCAGCATTTTTATCGACTTATAATGAAGTAAGTTGCAGCTTGGAAATGTTTTAAAAAATAGGCATGATAATCATTATGTATAGAATTATATTGAATGTTCATATTTACTGTCATTTAATTCAGTTTTATTTGATGATACTTTAAAAATTGCTCATCAGTGCAATTTTGCTGTTAAAAATGATGCAATGTTCACTTTTCACACTTCAAAAATGAAGGCCCAAATTTAATTAGAAATAATTGTACTTTTACTTCCTACAGTCTTCTTACATTAGGAGCAATGAAAGCATATTTTGTGATATTTTTACTGGTAACTTTTTTGTCAGTTGATTTCAAACTTGCCATGTTGCAATTTACAAATGTTCATGCTTCTTCATCCTCAACAGGGTAGTGTGTACTGCTGATCAGTGAAAAGTAGATGTAGAATCCAATTCTAAATAGGTTTTTATGCCAATCTTTTAAAACGAATATTTGCATCATAGGTTTAGGAAAGTAGACAAGTTTTTATCATTTCAATAGGATGAATTGTTCAACAATGGTAAGAAGGATGCCACTAAAGTCAGAAATACTAGAATTAGATTGGACAGCTTTCAACAAAAGAAACCTTAGAGCTAAATTTGTAGGTATCATTGATATGGTTGATGTTCTGTAACTTGCTTCTTTGGTGATTTCTTCAAATAGACTCAGTGACTGAATATTTTTTAAAGCAGGTCCCCATTTGTAAGTTGTTATGGTAGGAATCATATCAACAGCACACATTATAAGAGCTTTTCATTTTTCTTAATTTCTTTTCAGCATATAATATGTTGAATTCCACCTTGTGGTTGCATCTTGAATGAGTTTGTTTTTCCAAATTAAGCTGATCATATATTTCAGTTAATTTGCTAATTGCTAATAGAAAGTGATTAAAGTGAGAGACTGTATTTCTGTTAGATGTAATGCTTGTCTTCACAGCCCGAGTTACAATGTATGATAGTTATTCTAAATCACATTCTCTGACATTAGCAACCATATTTGTACTGAATCCCGCAAGACTAAGAAAATTTTATTGAACATTTTATACTCATCCAGAATATTGTGCAATTCTTCACTCATTATTACACCTGTGTGTGCACCAGGGAATGGAACCACTTTACGCATGGCTCTGCACTGTTCAAAGTTATTTGAAAACCAATGACCTGTCAAATTCAGAAAGGGAGCATTATCTGTTGTAGTTGTCCAAATGTCTGTAGTTCATGAAATGTTGCTAATTTCAGCAAGAAACTGGTTGCCATAATGGTTGGAGGCTGTTTTTAATATTTAGTTAATTTTTTTTTACATATTTAAATTACTTATGTCTGATATCTAATTAGTAATTTATCTCAATAAAATATTATCTAAACCAGAATAATAATGTATATGCAATGGTAACAAGAGTCTAAAAATGAGGGACTATGACTAATGAAGAATGCTTTATTTTCAGTTCGCACATCGTCACAATTTATTGTACAATCTCTTAACATGAAAACTGAAAAATGAAGTAATAATATTCTTTGACAGTGATTTAAAGTAAAAAATAATAATTTGATAGGATGAGAAAAGAGGGAAATTTTTCATATACTTGCATCTATTTGCATCAAATTCAGTGCAGTTGTAAAAGTCTACATATACACATCATGCATGTCTCTTTGATAAATTTTCACTGTCAAACAATAGAGTGAGTTAATTTTTCTTCCTTTCCAATATAATTAATAGTTCTCATTTATAATAACAAAATTTGCTGATAAATCAGCATTAGAAAATCTATTAATCAGCCGATTAATCGGTAATTGGACGATTATCAAAGGCCAATTAATTGGTAACCGGTACATCCCTAGTAAAAGGTATTTCAGAAAGTGACAGAAAAAGCAGAAAAAAGAAACAATGTAAACAGAACGTTTTCTTTATATAATAAACAATTGTTTTAAACAATATATACAGATTTTTTTTTATATTATAAAAAATATGAATAGAACATGTTATAATTTGAAACAATGTCAATCTTTTTAAATTTGAATTTTAGACAAAAGAATCAGAATTTATAATTTTGAAAGAAATATCATTCACAAACATTTTTCAATATATATACCTAAGAGAAAATACAACTTTATTTTGCTTTGTGAACTGTTCGCATTTCCAAATAAAACTAAAACATTTGATATTAGTTATAATTGTTTAAAGTACACACACACTTTAATTTGTTTTGTAACCTATTTGCATTTAAAAATAAAAACAGAACATTTAATATTAGGTTGGATGTTTAGAAAATTGACCCCCGCCCCACCCCTCCTAATTCCACAAGTAACACTTTTTTTTCTTTTTTCACGTTAATCTCATCGATTACAAACTTTCAGAATAAAAAAATTTTGAAAAAAATATTTTTATGAATTGTATCATCGGTGATCAGTTTTCAATTATAACTTTCTACTAAGTTGAACACATACTTTGTGACCATCACTGAGAAAAATATTGTCGCAATATTTTTATCGATGATGTCACAAAGTAAGTGTTCAATTTAGTAAAGTGTTATCATTCAACCGCTACCGTGGTTGAATATGCTTAAGTCCGAAATTGAATGAATCGAGACACATTCAAACCCCCACCACTAATTCCGTTCGCAACCAAATTTCAAACAGGTTATATAGTTGGATAGAACACCTCATTAGCTACATTTTGAAAAAAAAATTTCGAAATTGGTTCAGTAGAAAAAAAGTTACAACAAAATATGTGGGTTCACAAACAGGAGAGTAAGTACATACATAAGTGACTAACGCTTTTTTTTATTTTGCATAACTTTTTTTTGTATATATTTTTTACTGCGATTTTGCCAATATGACATGTTAGCGTAACGGTTAGAGTACCGGGGGTTGGTGGAAAGATTTTAGGTTCAATCCCGTGTATCGTTTTTTTTTATAATTAAAAAACCGAACTTTTTTTTAATAACTAATTTTTTTTTAACTCTCCTTATGAAATAGATATGCGGTTTTCTTTTCCTAGATGGTTTAGATTTTCAATGCAGCACAGTACGGTTTGGGATCTTACCGTACTATTCTCCAATGCTTTAATAGCTGCCTGACTATCTGAAAGGATAGCTATTTCCTGTTGCTGAACCTCTTCCATGATCAAAACCTCAGATTCAAAAGCCTTAAACATGCGCTATCTCTCCTTCTTCTTCGGTTTTTGTCGTGATGTTTACCGAATGTTAGACTTAGGTCTGAGATCCTGCTCTTCGGTGAAGGCGGGGGTGGTGTTTGGTACCACATCCAATGGTGCCAGCTCATGACTGGTGTTTGGTGTTGTATCCGATGATACCTGTATGGTGAAGACTTCTGCCTGGAAGACCGTCCTCAGTTTACCAAGATAATAAGATTTTTGACAGGTGAGGTGGTTTGAGTATTCTATATAAACACTCGCACCAATCCTATCATTCATTTTAGATCCATCAGTATAGCATTTGATTACGTTGCTTTCCAGCTCTTTTTCGTAATCTCTTGCGCCTGTTCTGTCATAAACCATACATGTGAAATGCTTTTCAAATGATTTGGTTTTAGTCATAAGGTCACCCGGCACATGCAAGAGCGGTAGTTCCTTCCTAGCCTCATTACACAAATCCACGTGACTCTTTGTTTTTCCAGTAGTCCCAACGGATCTTGACCACCACAGACCCATGAGATCTATTCTATAGGATCCTCGTATCGCTTCTGCCTTCAGGAATTCTTTAATTGGAGGGATATTCAACAGCATCTCCAATGCTCCAGTAGGTGTGCTCGGATATGCTGAAGAAGTCATTAAACAAGCAAGTCTTTGTACCTTCTGGAGTTTCTTCCTCAAGTACAGTTTCTCTGTCCCGCGGATCCAGGAAACACATGCATACAACAAAATGGGACATACCATAGCAATGTATATCCACCTCGGGTTAACTGCCCAGGTTTTCCCCACAATTTGTTTGCATTGCATAAGGGCTGCAGTCGCCTTGGAGGAAATCTTTTCTATGTGGCTTTTTCTGGTTAGCTTACTGTCCAGGATTACCCCTAACAGCCTTGCCTCCTGCGAAAGTTTCAATTTCTGTCCACTCAGAAAAAGGTCACCAAGTTGGCAATTCCTTTTATATGTAAACAAGACCATTTCTGTTTTACGGCTACTGAATTCTAATTCATTTCGATTAGACCATTTATTAGGAATATTTAATGCCATTTTGGCAATGCGTCTGACCAATGATGCTTTTGAACCCGCAACCAGCACTTTTAACAGTTGCCCTCAGTAGTTCTACTTGAACTGTTCTGTGCCTCACCATATACTCAATCCATCAGATGAGTACTGGTGGCACATTGAGTTCTCGTAGCGACTTGAACATACTACTGAAGGGTATGTTGTCAAAAGCTCCAACGATATCTAAAAAGACACCGAGTGCCATCTTCTTTTTTGTTAGTTTACGTTCTATACAGATCACGAATTCATGAACCGCAGTCTCGGTAGAGACCCTGGCTCGGAACTACTGTGATTGAATGATAAATATTGCATAAATGTGTGTTTGAGAGCTAATTTTTTTTGACAATCATTAATAAATATTATAAATTTATATATTAATACAATAGCAATGCCTGGAAAAATCATGGATTATATGGAAAAATGCGTGCATGAAAAGTAATATTCTTAAGATTTTATTAAACCTGGAAAAGTAAAGGACAAGAAATTCAACCTGGAAAAGTAAAGAACAAGATATTCTAGTAAAGTAAAAAATAAGAATTTTTTAGACTTAAAATATTGCAGCTAAAAATAAAATTTGAATATTGATAAATATTTTATTTATTATTTGCATATGTTGTTGTTTATTGTGGAGTTAGAAAGGGTGTCAGTTGCTGGATTGAACTTATTTCCCCCCTATTATTTGCATATATTTATGTAGTGAAAATAGTTTGAATAAAATTAATTCATTAGTTAGTTAGTTAGTAGATAGAATTAATAATTTTATAATTTACATAAAAATTAATAATTTTATTATATCATAATTAGGATCATTTAATTAATTTTTATGTAAATTATAAAATTATTAATTCCATCTACTAACTAACTAACTAATGAATTAATTTTATTCAAACAATTTTCACTACATAAATATATGCAAATAATAGGGGGGAAATAAGTTCAATCCAGCGACTGACACCCTTTCTAACTCAACAATAAACAACAACATATGCAAATTGTAGAAGCAAATAAACACAGATAACGGGAGTAGGGTTGAGGAGGGTTTATTCAACACGTGCGTACAGGTTGCGCCATATTTTTCGAAAAGTCCCGTTTACACCGTCGCCGGTAGGGAAGTTAACTCTCTGTTGTGAAGAGTGTTCAAGGGACACAACTGGGTAGAGTTAACAATACTTCCCCCTTTTTCTTGTCTTCTAGATGACCACTGAAAAAGAAAGAAAAGAAAAAAAAAATTATTTTTAAATATCCGTTTCTTTGGGTTCAGATACGAACTCTTAATCTTAAATGAAGGGACTCCCTTCTTGGTTAAGCAATCAGCTACCTGTCCATTGGTGGGTATCCAAGAGAACTCTGCTATTTCTTTTCTTTCCAGCATTTCTCTCAAAATAGCCATCTCAATACGAAGCCTTTTATCTAGTATTTGGGTGGATGAATGCACAGAGTCAAAGAGACAGGAATTGTCAGTTTTGCAGATTATTTTTATATTTTCGGGTTCATCCTTCAATTGCAGTATTTCTAATAGTAGTTTCCTATAAAACAGACAGGCCTCCGACATGTCAACCATGGCTAGGGTTTCAGCAGCCAGTGTGCTTTTGACCACTCTTCTAATGCGCTTGGACTGCCAGGTTATTGGTGTATATTTGTGGTTATTGCCAACTAAAAAGATTATGTAACCACCTTGAGATCCTCCGTCTGTCAGGTTGGCGAATGAGGCATCACTGTAGGCAACAATCTTGAGATGACTGAGATCTCCTAAGTCAGGAATATCTACCTGGGATTTTTCTTTCTTGGCTTTCTTTACTACTCTATTGGCATGTTTTATACATTCCACATTACTTTGTTTGAGGATGAAGCTTAATGCACTGACATCGTAGCTGAGATTAGGTCTGGTCTGGGTAGCCAGCCAGTTAAGTTGGCCGATAACTTGCCTGATTTCAGAAATTTCCGCTGTGGATATTTTGTCATTAATATTCCTGCCATTTTCCACTGGGATATATTTCAATTTCTTTACGTACTCATTCTGTCCAAGTTTAATATTTTCCCTATTCTGTTTAATGTCTAATCCTATGTACTGAAACTCTGCAGTTTCTTCAGATTTAACTGCAAATATTTGATGGATTTTGTCAATAACTTTTCTATGAAAAATCTCTGACCTTGCAAAGCAAAAATCATCCACATGGGTAGCAATTATCCCTTGCAATTTGTTTTCGAAATGCCATGTAAATATAGCCTGATCATATTTTGAAGCTATAGCTCCTGACTTCATCAATTCCTCCCTGAGTGTGAGATACCAGGACCTAGAGGCATCGGTCAGGCCATATACACATTTGGAGAGTTTCCAAATATAGCCTTGGGGTACATTAGCTTCTTTGGGAGGATTCAGATAAACCTGTCTTTCCAACTTCTTGCTTTGCAGAAATGCTGTTTTGATATCCATGGATTTACATACCCAATGGTTGGATGCCATTATAGCTAATGCTACACGTAAACCTTCTTTGGAGCATGTGGGAGAATCATTTCTTAGATTCTCAGCATCTTTATCATGAAAACCTCGGGCAACAAGTCTGGCCTTGAATGTTTGGGAATTTTTGCTTGTGTAAATCCATCTGGTGGAGATTTTTGGTTGGCCCTGATCCGGTACTTGAACATAGACTTTATTTTTATCCCAGCTCTGAAGTTCCTTTTGTTTAGCTTCCTCTAGTTCCAGGCTATCGTCAGCAGAGGTGATCATTACTTCTTCCTCAGTGCAGGAATCATGGTGCTCTTCATTTTCTTCAGTCTCATCAGCTTGCCAATCGGAAACTCCATGTTTAAAGTCCAACCAAAATGCTTCACCCTGTTCCATAACTACATTCATCAAATGTTTATTTCTGCCAGTGGCTTTGCCTGCTCTACTTATGACATTTAACTTCTTCCAGTCTGATTCTGTGTCGTTGGCAAGCTTGCATTTTATGATTTGTCCAGGTTTGGGAAGTTTGACTTTCCTGGTGGTGGTGTCGCATTTATTGGTTATGTCTTGAGTCTCCATAGTAGGGCGTTGTTCAGTGTTGTCTGCCATTTCTAAATTTTCTTCTAAAAAGTTCTCTTCGAAGTTTGACACTCTTGGGGATCCTTCAGACTCTTGTTGGGTGCTCAATTCCTCGTTGTTGCCCTCATTGTGAGTCTGGTATGTTTCGGGGTAGAAAGTTAAACGAGACGGATGTACTCTAACATTGTTGTGAAGAGTGTTCAAGGGACACAACTGGGTAGAGTTAACACAAATAATAAATAAAATATTTATCAATATTCAAATTTTATTTTTAGCTGCAATATTTTAAGTCTAAAAAATTCTTATTTTTTACTTTACTAGAATATCTTGTTCTTTACTTTTCCAGGTTGAATTTCTTGTCCTTTACTTTTCCAGGTTTAATAAAATCTTAAGAATATTACTTTTCATGCACGCATTTTTCCATATAATAATTGATCCCCGATGATGAGTCATAAAAAAATATTTTTTGATCTGAAAGTTAAGTTTGTAATTGATGAGATTAACGTGAAAAAAGAAAGTGTAAATTGTGGAATTAAGAGGGGTGGGGTGGGGAGTCAGTTTCCTAAACGTCCACGTTATAAGCATTAAAAATATGCACACATTTTTCAATATATAAAAGAAAAGAAAATTGGAAAATATAGCAAAAACAATTTGTTTTGCTTTGTGACGTATTTGCGTTTAAAAATGAAAACAACATTTAATTTTAGTTATAAGCATTTAAAGTACGCATCAACATCAATTCTGAGTAAATCAGCCATCATTATTGTGAAAGTAAACAATAACTCTCTTGGCCAAAATTGGTATGTAAGTGTAGTTTAAAGGTGTATATAACATGATTCAATATTATTCCTTATAAAACGCAAATAGGGCACAAATGCATGGTTAAACTGAAATAACTTATGTTTTTTAAATTAATTTCCCAACAATATTTATTTTTAAATAACTCTGGTCATGCACTTATATTACCACCATGCTTTTTTTAACAAATAGTTTTTCAAAATCAAGTTTTACGATATCATTTTGTTTTTTAATTAAATTGTTAGGTCTAAGTACAGAAAGAACCTTGCTTTCCCCATGTCAGTAATGGCTTGCTAAATAGCAATGTTATTAATTTTGTCACGGTATCATAAGTGCATAAGTACCAATAATGTTTAATGCGCTCTTAGTAATAACTATCTGATTAGTTCTTGACATAATCATGCAATTTAATTGATTCGATTTAACTTTCAATGGGGTTAAAAAATCTATTTCTCCTGTCTAGAATAAAAATTGTAAGAGGTTTTACAGTTTCAAATTATAAAAGTTTCTAATTGTTTTAATAATATAAGAAAAAATTTGGGTTAATTTATTGTTTAACGATTATATCGTTAAGAGAGAGCAGCCATAATGGTTGACTGTGTTCATTTATGTTATAAGATTGTAAACCGGAATAATCAGTTCATCAGGTTTCAGCCAATGGGGAATGGGGGATTTTTTGGAAGGGAGAAATTATTTTAGAAATGTGGAAATTTTCTTCGTGTGCATTACAACTAGTGCTACTTGAAGCGTTTCTACAGAAAAGGATCAAAACCTTGATATTAAGATGAATAAAAATTACGATAGGTTTTTATAATTTATTTTATTGCTTTTCCATGTTTTTTTTTAATTGTAATTCGTATCAGATGAATGTTATTTTTCTAGTGTTTTTTTTTTTTTTTTTTTTTTTTTTAAGACTTACTTGGCAATGCTCAGCATAATCTGGCAGTTTACGTCAGGTGCCGAGCAAACCAGAGCGTATGTATACTGACATCCGGTTCACAAAATGCACCTTTACTTTTTTCTATAGATATATATATATATATATTCACCCTTTTATTTTGTAAATTTCTGTGAAAAATCCCCCCTCCCCTGATCCCCCCAAAATAACTTTAAATTAGTACATGGAATTATTTCCAATCTGGAGATATAAAAGGAAAATGGGAAATAGATGTCACAATGTTTTCATTGATTTTTTTTTTGGGGGGGGGTGCTTCTTCATTATAAGAGTGGAATTCTGAAGTCAAAAAATTCAATTTTCATTATTTGTTTTGGATACGTGACATAAAAACAAAGGAAGTAATTCAGTTTGGCCATTTCATAAATTTTTCGGAATTAGCCTAAGATTTTCAAAGTTTTAGAAAATAAGTACCTTCCCTGTTACGATATGAACTCTTCTGCTTATTTACTTTATATTTTTATCAACACTTTGTAATTTTCTTCAGAAACTATTTTCATTAACAATTTAATTTTCTACCTTATCATTTTTTTCATGTTTGAATATGCTCATGATTGTGACATAAATTAAGTAGATACTATTTATTTATTTTTATTTTTTTTTTACAAGGAAGTCACCACTTATGAAGGCCCGGAGGCCACTCGGGGATAAGGGTTATTGCGTCTACAGTAATCAATGGGAAAATATCATAGTAATCGCTAGTAATGGAGATCTGATAAAGTGTCTTACTTAAGGGGCGGTTCATCAGGAACTTGTTTATGTTGGACTTGAAGACAGCCAGGTTGTAGTCAGGCGGGAAACAGGCAAACGGAAGAGAGTTCCACAGGTGTACACTTCTAAGAAAGAAGCTTTGTTCATGGAATCTACGTTTTGATTTAGGCACAGATAAAGAGTGGGAAAAATTACTGACAGTGGTTTCAGCTAGACGGGTGTTTTCGTGAAAGATTGGCGAGGGGGGACCAGAGATTGTAGCTCAGACGAGCACTTCCCATGGAAATAACGATAAAACAAAGACAGGCTCGCAACGTCCCTTCTGTGGGAGAGAGGTTGCAGGAAAGAGAAAACGGCATCTCCCACTAGGCTACGAAGTCTTTGTACTCTTGTCAAGGCAGGATAGGCTGTTTTTAGCAACTCCTGTCCAGATATGGCAGCATCCTTGGACGTACTTGGCTTTTATATAGATAGTATGTATCCTATGCATCAGCAGTGAGATATCTACTGGAGCGGTAGAAGGATTCTACCATTTTTCCAGCGTCCTTGGCAACAGACCTGATGTATGTGTTCCATTTCAGATCAGGAGTAAAGGTCAGTCCCAGAAGCTTGTCAAAACATGGAGCCTCCCCAAGATGAGAGACATCCATTTCAATTGATGCCAGATGAGTATCAGAGCATTGATGTAAAGATAGAAGCTTGGTTTTAAATGCATTAGAAGTAACAAGCCACCTCTTCTTCCATTGGTCCACACGCTCAAGATCAGAGGAGAGAGAATCAGAGAGAACTTTGTCATTTACAGCCTTTGTTATGTTGCCATAGATGGTCATGTCAACGAATGATTTAAGTATGTGTTTTGTGAGATCATTGATGTAGATCAGGAAGAGAGTTGGGCCCAGGATGGACCCTTGAGGGACACCAGCATTAACACTGTTGGCTTCTGATTTCTGCCCATCAACCACTACTCTTATGAACCTATCAGAGAGAAATGATTTAATGATTGAGAAAACATTTCCAGTTATCCCGTAGCTGGAAATCTTGTGAAGTAGACCTTTATGCCATACCTTATCAAAGGCCTTTGATATGTCAAGAGCAGTTGCCCTAGAAAGGAAGCCTTTGTCGAGAGATACACTAATCCTATGAGATATAACCGTTAGTACATCTGCAGTAGATCTAGCAGAATGGAAACCATATTGCATGTCACTAAGAAGGTTATTTCTGCTGAGGTGGTTGACTACTTCTTTATTTAATATGGATTCCAGCAACTTATGACACACTTATTGATCTGTACTGAGAGGGAGATGACCTATCACCTGAATACAGGGCATACTGATGAGGTTTTCCAGGGTGTTGGGAAGCAATTCTCCTTAAGACAATGCTTAAACAGTTTTGTAAGTATGGGGGCAAGTTCTGGTTGAAGCTTTTTCAACAATATAATTGGAATGCCGTCAAGGCTAGTTGCTTTACTGGAATTAAGGTTCTTGATTAGCTTGGCGATATCACGCACAGATATTTATATGTTGCATAGTATGTTGTCTGTTATAGGAGGAATATATATTCTATTATAAATAGGAAAAGTTGATGGCCTTTGTCGCATAGGGTAGAATTAGCTGCAAAGTTCTTTGCAAATAGTTTTGCTTTGTCTGATGCTGACGAGATGACCTCAGGTCCATTGATGATGGTTGCTTGAAATTAAATATTTTGATTTTTGAATTTCACTTAAATAACTGCCAGTCTATTCAAAATTCAACGTTAAATATTATTTTCGCATATTATTTTATTGTAGAAAAGATTATCCTCTCCCACATATTTTTGTGTCCAAAATATGTATGCTAAGACATTAAATATTGTTAGTTAACTCACACCTACGTTCATCTGACGCAAATTTTGATTTCCCTCTAAAATATGGAAAAAAAAAAAAATCCCATGTCTCCATTTACTTGAATTTATATAAGAAAGTAATCTAAAAACTAAATTTTTTTTTTTTTGTAAATGTCATTATCGGAATACCTTGGCCAAATCATGGCTAAAAAAAATTGTCTGTGTCCATCAAACTTAAACACTGAATCGGAATTTGAAAACGAAATGAAACGAACTTTAATATTATTAGCAGAAAAGATGTATTTCCTCTTAGTAATTTATTCTTACTAAAATAAAATATTTCATTATCTTTCTTACTAAAATTTTTATTTCTTTTATTTTTTTCATGCGTACTTGCTAATTATGCTAGTTTTTCCATGCATTCCTATGTGGAGAGACAGTAGGACCAAACAAATTCGGTGAAATGTTATGTTCCATAGCTAGCGTTTATTTCTACATATAAATATTTCACATCAATTTAACTTTAATGTGTTGGGTTATTTTATTTACTGTTTTAGTGTTGTTCTTATTTTTATTTCATTTCAGTGAATTTGATTAAAGTATGCACGGGGAAAATAAAAGAATTAACAATTTTATTTCATTTTAATAAGAAAGATAACAAAATAGTAATTCGGTTTTACTAAAATAATAACAGGGGAATACATCTTTTCTAGTAATAAAAATAAATTTTGTTTCATTTCGTTTTCAAGTTCTGGTTCAGTGTTTAAGTTTGATGGGAGCGGATTATTTTTTAGTGGTGATTTGGCAATAGTGACATTTACCTTCTTTTTAAAGGATGTCTGCTTACATGTAATCGCCTAAAAAGTGAAATCTAGTTTTTATTTATGGGTAAACTACAACAGGTGTTAAAAATATCTCAAAAGGTACAGGCAATAATGGCGGAAAACAAGATGGGGGGGGCATTTTTTTGTAGGTTTTTGACGACTTTTTGATTGTATTTTTTATTTATTTATTTATTTATTTACATAGGCATCACCACATTATCAAGGCCAAGAGGCCACTCAAGGATAAGGGTTAAAGAGTGTACAGTAGAAATTGGACAATATAGTAATCATTAGTAATGAAAATTTGGTAAATTTGATAACTTAAATGGAACGGCTCATCAAGAACTTATTTACGTTAGACTTGAACACAACCATATTGTAGTCAGCCGGAAAGCAGGAAAACGGAAGACAATTCCACAGGCATGCAGTTCTAAGAAAGAAGCTTTGTTCATGGAATCTACGTTTAGGTTTAGGCACAGATAAAGAGTGAGGGGAATTATTGATAGTGTGTACAGCTAGACGAGTGTTTCTTGTGAAAGTTTGGTGAGGGGGAACATCTCTTCTGTGAGATAGAGGTTGCAAGGAAGAAAAAAGGACATCTTCTACGAGGCTACGAAGTCTATTTTGAACTCTATCAAGGCAGGACAAGTCCTTTCTAGCAGCTCCTGTCCAGATGTGGCAACAGTATTCCATCCTTGGACGTACCTGGCTCTTATATAGATAGAGAATAGCATCAGCAGTGAGATATCTACCGGATCGATAGAAAGATCCCAGCATTTTTCCAGCGGCCTTGGCAACAGATTTGATATACATGTTCCATTTAAGATCAGGAGTAATGGTCAAGCCCAGAAGCTTGTCAAAACTTGAGGCCTCCTGAAGACGAGAGCCATTCATTTCAATTGATGCCAGATGTGGATCAGAATGTTAATGATGTAAAGAGAGAAGCTTGGTTTTAGATGCATTAAAAGTAACCAGCCACTCCTTTCCCCATTGTACTACATGCTCAAGATCAGAGGAGAGAGAATTGGAGAGAACTTGGTCGTTTACTGTCTTAGATGTGCTACCATAAATGGTAGTGTCGTCAGCATAAATGTCTACAAATGATGTAAGGATGTGATTTGGAAGATCATTAATGTAGATCAGGAAAAGAGTTGGGCCCAGGATGGACCCCTGAGTGACACCGGCATTAATACTGTGAGCTTCTGATTTTTGCCCCTCAACTACTACTCTTATGAACCTATCAGAAAGAAATGATTTAATAATTGAGAAGACATTTCCAGCTATAATGTAGCTAGAGATCTTATGAAGTAAACCTTTATGCCATACCCTATCAAAGGCCTTAGATATGTCAAGAGCAATTGCCCTAGAAAGGTTGCCTCCGTCGAGAGATTTACTAATCCTATGAGATATAACTGTAAGCACATCTGCTGTAGATCTAGCAGAACGGAAACCATATTGAGTGTCACTAAAAAGGTTATTTGAAAGATTAAAGACTAAAGTTAATTTGAAAAAAACAAAAGAAAACAAAAGTTATGTTTTCATGGCAACATTCAGAAACTGACAAGTTCAGCTAAATTTTGAAGTTAAATAAATTCATTGTAAAAATTCCTTGAAAGATAAATATTAGTTTTCTGGGTCTATTTTGTTGGAATTTTTTTTTTTGTACCAATAATAGTGCATCCCCCCTGTTTACATTTATTATTTATATTCTGGTTCTTATATTTGATTTTTTCTATTTCGTATCTTTTATGAGTCTTAGTTTCGTATATTTTGGGTTTGTACGAAACTCCCTTTAATTTGAAGAAAAGGGAAATGCTAGCTCCTTGATGATGTCACGAGCCCAGCGCAAAATTTGCCCTCTTTTAAAATTCCAGCGACAAGGATATTGGACGTCGTTTCATTGCCCCGTGCTGAAAATGGGATTTTGACAAGCCTCCTTCAAAGAAGAAAACCCGGCAAGAATACCCTGGACACGCGACGAGGTGAGCTTCTCAAGACTATCTACGTGGCTATGGTCTGCACGTATTTGGAAGGAGTGTAATTTTTTAAAAAAGACCTTATTTTACGTGGCTACGGTCTGCACGTAATTGAAAGGAGTATAATGATTTAAAAGGACTTTAAATCGAGAAAAAAAAGAAAAAGGCGCATGCCTGAATGGCTTTCAATTTGTATGTTCCTAAAATGAGAGTGTGATTAGGGATTACTATTTTGAATTATAATATTGTGTTCGTTCATGGATACGACATCTTCATTATAAGAACCAGTGTTATTTTTTTCATTATGTTACCTTGGCGTTCTTTGAATTTAATGCAAAGGGAAAAATTTGCAACTAATTTTATTCTAAATAAAATCTCTTCTTCGTTTTGAAACAAGACCTTTATATTTTATTAATTTATTTTTATTTCGGACTATTAGTCTCATCTTTATTAGTTGTTGTTTCTTCATCTTTTATTGGTTTGTTTATTCACAACGTTTCAGCCAACTAATCCTCTGGCCTTCGTCAGGTGGTAACCGTGACGGATAGGAACTTCGAATCTCCTAACTGCATTCTCAGCCATCACTGCCATCCGTAGTTATTGTCGTCTCACCACATTTTGGCTAAGTAAACCTCTGGCACGCTTTGGGTGGGATTGAAACCGCTATCTTCAGACAATGTTCATCTGGAAGTGTAGAGATTCAACGTCTCTATCAACTGCGCCACGGGCCCCGAAGGGCGATCAAGGTTGGATTCTTTGAATTGATTAATATATATAATTAATTCTTTAAATTAATTAATATATATAATGCTCATCTCAAAAATGAATTCCAATTAAGGAATAATATATAAAAGACCTTTATATTTTATTCTTTACCCCCCCCCTTTTATTTCATGCTTTTATTTTTTTTCAGGCTAGTTATTTTCGCGTCAAATTTATCTGAAAGAGGATAAATTTCTGACATTTTCAAAGATAATTAATAAAGTTCTAAGAAAAAAAAATCATTTGTACGAAAAATAGCTTGATTAGCTCTCAAAAATGTTTGCAGTTTTTCATTTTGGGTTCATCATTCAAAGCAAAAAGTATGTCAATTTTTACGGAAAATTCTAAATGTGAAACTATTTTTGTTATAAAAAATGGCTGTCAATGAATTAAATTCTTTGAATAAAAAGATTAAAAAATTAAATTAAAGGATTAAGAAATTAAATTAAAGAATTAAAAAAATTTTTTAAGTAAATTACTATTTTATTTCAGAAGACCAATTAATTAATATGCGATTAAAGCAAACGAAATCTGTGAACATTTTTGTGTCTATCTAGTAAAGTGTAGTATCTGTTGTGATCTGATACTACACGTCACCTTTTCTGTCCTCGATAAGGAGAGGGGAAATCCTTCTAGACTGAGCCAATTTTTATTTTTGTTCCTATTCAGTGTTCTTTTTTGGGGAGTTGGATTCTCCCCACCGACCTTATGTCTTAACTCTGCTCTCGTGGGGAGGCAAGTAAATAAAAACATTTTATGTATATTTTTTTTAATTTCACGCAAATAATGGCATAATTTTCTGACATAAATTTTATTAAATAACTAAATCATTAGATTTAGTGCAAATAATTATGCTGGGAAATCGTGGGCATTCAGAGACCGCGCCCTATGACGTCATGAATGTCAACTGAGGAAAATGATTTATCGAATTTTCTAGATTTTAAATTAACGCAATAACTCAGTTTATACATATTGTGTTCAAAATGACGACTGTTCTATAACCTTTATATCGTATTTATTTCACTTTATTTTTGAAATCTGACAAATGTAGGTGTGGAATGTAGTGTAGGTGGATAAAATGCGGTCAAAAGAAAAGAACGCATTTTGAAAACTAAATTCGATAAATTTTTCTTTTAATTTTAAATATAACGAAAATCTATTTAAATTTTAAATTTATGTTCATGTATAAAATATTAATATGTTTGCAGGAAAAATATATTGTTTGGAAGAAAGGCTGGCCTCTGTATTTCTTCAACTGCTATGGGCAGATAACTTTGAATTCAGTCCTCACCTCCTCTTCCGCTTCTATTTTATTTTTATTTTTTAAGAAAGAAAACGAGAAATCCAAAGAACATTTTCTTCTTCAAGGGTGTATCAATCAGTGTCGAATACGTCCAAGTTTTTCATTAAATTGTTGTTTCCTGTGAAGACTTGTTTATTTTCTTTATTGGATTTTTCATCATACTATCATGGATAATGTAACAGAAGTAAGGATATATTTCTTTTCAAGTTTACACTTCTTCACATTTAATTTTCTTCATTTTAAACATTTCTTTTTTCTTTGTTTATTTATTTTATTTTTAAAAATGTATTTTCGGTAAAATTGTTGGTCTTTCTTTCAGTAAATATCACTCGACTTTCGCCTAAACTCCAATTTTGGCCAAACAGTTTAAAATTTTCAAAACTACTTTAAATATTGAACCTCCTACGTAAATCTCATTGTCAGACATTTATTTTTATTTTATTTTTTGTAAAAAAAAAAAAAAAAAAAAAAAAAGCGTCGCTGCGACGATTTGTTTGTGGGCGTGGCCAGTTCGAACTACAAAATAAAGTGTTGCCAATTTAGCGGTTTTTTCGCTAGATCTGGAGATTTCGTTTGCAATATAGCGGGTAAAATTTGGATCTCTCGGCTAGCGGCGTTTGCTAGAAAATCTAGAGATATTGAACACCCACATCCGAAATTTTAGATGAAAAAAATAAATAATAAATAAATAAAGCACTTGAAATAAACTCATTCAGGTAGGTAGAAAAGTAGTAGCCTTTAGTAACAATTATTTATTGACTATTTGTTTTTTGCACTATTTTTTTTTTTTCGATTAACCATTCTAGAAACTCACCACAAAATCAATTTTCCAAGTAAATTTTTTTTTGGGGGGGGGGCGTTCCAGCCTCTATCGTTTAAAACACTATCTCACACTCCCCTTAATTTTAAGGATTTATTCACTTAATGTAGAAACGTTAACGATCGAAAATTACAGGGGGAAAAATCAGCACCAGCGGAAAAGAAAAAACAAAAACAAAAAAACTGTACCAAACGCAGTAGAATTTAATTATTTACCGACCTGTATACTATTAACATGCTAAAACTAAGTTTTTTGTTGTTTTTTTTTTTTTTGTTCTAATTTCAAAATATGTTGTTCAAAGTAGTTTTTATTAGGTACGTGCAAAATGAATGCCGATGCTCAAAATGTATAATAGTTTTGACCCCTCCTTTTACTTAAAAATTCACCAAAAATCAGGAAATTAACCAATTTTAATGAAATTTTCAGTATTTATCAAATAATGATTACGCATTATTTTTTACTTTAAATCTTAGCGGAAATGCATTATTTTGTTAAAAAAAAATACCTTAACTAAAGTTATGATTTTAAGTATTAAAAAAAAAATGAATAACTTTATTTTTGCTTTTTTGATGAAAATAAAGCATCGTAAATTATAACAATTATAAAAAACAATTTTTTACAGGAACATTACGAAAAAAGTCCCTAAAGGCCATATTAATGAATTCGATATTAAAGAAAAAATAATTTCACAAACTACCGATATTATTGAATTAAGCCTTGTTTATTTAATACTTTCACACAAAAAAATTATAATTGCAAAAAATATTTCTACTTTTTTTTTAATTAGAGGTTTCGGATAATTTTTATAGGTAAGATTTTAATATTTTTCCTTGCTTGCATGAATGTGAAGCTTTCAGCAGAACATAATTTTTATATAATCTTGAACAATAATTTAAAAAAAATTTAATTTAAAAACAGGAAATAGGAAAATAATTAAATTAAAAAATGATACAAACGTTCAGGATAGGAATATATAGATGCACGTCTGGGGAAAAAAGAAAACTAGTACCTCCTCCTCCTTTTGAATTACATGACGTTATTATCAGAGAGCCTTTCGACTGGCTGAAATTTTGGGCTTCCATATATCCATGTTTACAAAACTCCCATTTGCTGCAATTTTGTGAAAGGCAGAATCCTTTGTTTTTTCTAGCCAATCAAGCTATTTTTTGTACAAACAAGTTTTTTTTATTTTATTTAATTCAATATCTGAGGACTTTGCTATACTATCTTTGAAATAGATCTAGAAAACATTTTTCATAATTTTTTTTTCACGTGCACAAATATTTCTTTTCCTTTTGGAAATTAACTTTGTATTTGAAAGATTAAAGACTAATCAAAAAGTATATTCATTTGTTTATTGGGGACTATTATCCTGATCTTTTTTAGTTGTTGTTTCATGAGGTTTTGGCCAAAAGATAAATTAATAAATAATACTCATCTCAATAATGAATTCCAATTAAAATAATATATAAATCAAAAAGTTGTCAGAAACCTCCAAAAAATTATGATAAATCGGTTTTTAAAACTAGGTCACCCTATTTTTATTCGTCCATTTTTGCCCGTATCTACCTTTTCTGACCATTTTTATTGCTTAACAGGTGAGGAGGCTTAATTCCTGAAAAGTTGTAAATAAATGACTTAGTCTACCACTAACCTTAAATCGAGTTGCATTCCTAAATTTAGAGTTCTTGGTAGTCATAGATTTGTCTCCAAGTGACAAGTTATTTGTTGTAAAGACAGTAAAAAGAAATGAAATAAAAAGAACGTAAATATAATTAAATTAAAAGATACTTAAATTTTACTGTGTTTGGTATAAAGCGTTGATTTTTGTTATTGTTTACAATTTCTATTAACTATTCTACACCTTAATGTGTTGTTTCTACTTACTTGTCTCTCCAAAGAGCCAATATTCATGCTTTTTAGCTATTTTTACTAATTTTTTCAACATTTATCATTACATTTAATAGTCAGCATGAACCACCTTTCTAAGATGCAGCAATGCAGCATTACCTCAGTGAAGTTTATTGTCTTTATTTTGTAGCAAACATAAAAATCAGAAAGTTTTCTACATCTGAAAAAAACATTTATTTGCCTTCTTATGATGGTAAAGTTAAACACAAGTTCGGTTTTAGTGAAAACCCTGCTACTCCCAAAAAGATGCAATCGGGATTGGGGCAACATTTGTTTTTTAAATCTCAATCTTAAAAGACTTTCTCCTTCATTGACCAAGGACAGAAAAGATAAAGTATAATATCAGAACTGATATTATACTTTAATGTTAATTTTATTTGGAAAAGTAAAAATATGATACAAATAAGCCAAAAATAAAGATATTGTAAAATTCACAAATATTTAAATTGTCACTTTTTTATTAAAATATTCAGAGCAAACAAAAATATACTTGATTGTGAATGGTGGTGGCCATGAGAAGTGCTGCCCAATTTAATGTAAAGAACTTTACTTCCAATGCTTTTTTACTGTTTAGAACACCAGACTGTTTAGCTTTTTTTTTCTATGAGAAATTCTGCATGTTTTACTGTTTAAGGTGATTTCGTGATGCTTTACAACATAGCAAACCAGACTTAGACAGATATTAAAGATTATTTACCTGTCCCCAAAACTTAAAATATCCCAGAAATGAGGGATCATTTTAATAAAAAATTATATGAAAAGTGATTCCCCACTTTAAATTCTAAAATATTTTTTCGGAATATTCACACGCAATCACTTAAGCAGAATCTTATTTTTTGGAGAGGGATAGCTAAGGGCCCTTATCTGCTTTTAAATCTAGATATAATTTATTTTTTAAATTGACAAATTTCTAATGTTTTCCCCTTTATATATATTTTCAAAGATTTTTATTCTTCTGCTATTTTTCCCCATTGTGCTACCGTCCCCAATCTTCTCTTTAGAATGGTTCTAAAATCTATCAATTAATTCACGTATAAATTTGGTGTCTGTGTTTTACGGATTTCTTTAATTTTTATTTTGCAAATGCCATTTTTTTTTTTTTTTTTTTTTTTTTCCAGAGAATTTATTCAGTAATATTTATTATTTAGGTATGCATTTGTAATATATTTCAATTTAACTTTTATTATAAACACTGTTTGATTTTATGATGTTAGAGGATTATTGTGTAATTCTGTTTTGTCATTATCTCTTTTAGGTCTTGTTCATTTTCAGTAGAGAATAAACAACTGCTGGACAAATAGAGTACAGTAGTACACTCTTGTCTAGATGTTTCTTGCAGAACAAAATATGCCCTCTCCAAAAAAAAAAAAACAGATGGAAGCCTTCTGGAGAGCTAACTGCTTTACTATAATTCCCAAATATATAGTGAAAAAATAAAACACAGAATATTTTGTATATTTATAATATTTTTATGTGGGGTACCCTACATAAAAATATATAGTTTTTTCTTTTTGGATTTTTTTTTTTTTGTTTTGAATTAGCGGTTTAAAAATTTTCAGATGGAAAAAGTTCAAAATCTAGCGATTTTCTGGTGATATTTTCCTGATCTGGCGGGTTTTAAAAATCTCAGTTAGCAACGCTGGAAGTAAAGTTTCTCGCAAAGAAAGTTTATTGTTATGTGAGATGAACAGTATTTATCGATTATGTCTATAAAAGAACCGATTTTCTCTATTGATATTATAACAATCTATTTTGTAATTTTTATTATTTGTGTGAACACATTTTAGTTACAAGAAAGTTACTGACATGACAACAATATTTTCTTTTCTTAACGTCATCGCACGCACAACCGGTTTTCTAGTTTTTTTTTTGTTTTTTAGGATGAAACTAAACGTCGACTTAAAAATATTTCCGTGAAATTTTTTATTGATCAATTAATGCAACTATTTAGGAATAGTTAATTGCTAATTAAAGTTAATTGCTGTTTCAAGATAAGAGGAAACAATTATGGTTAAAATAAAAATATTTTATGGGAATTTCATAATTCTAAAGAAACCGTAAAATTTATGGAAAAAAATAAAAACAATTATTAACAGCGATAATTATTTATTTTTAAGTTATCTCAATTTTATTCGAGAAGTGGATGTTTATTCTGTTTATTTGGTACTTAGGCACTTATGTTACCGCGCTGAAATAATATTTAGAAAGCCATTCTTAACATGGGGGAGGGGGTGTTTTGTAATTATGTACGTTCATCTAACAATTTAATAATAAAAAAGGGTACTTGTACAGTTTAATCAAGACATTAAAAAAAAGTGAAAATATCGAAAAAAGGTTATCTTGTACGTTTCCCTGATGGAACAAGTAGTTTTTTTGTTTTTTTCCAGCGAAAAAACAATTTATGATACCGAGCAAAAGGTTCGATGTTTAGGAAGAAAAGCTAGTAATATAAGATGGGGTGTGTTTATTTGCTTCCCCACTGAGCAAATTTTTTGTATTTTTTTATTTATTTTTTTTACATAGGCATCACTGGCATCACCACTTATCAAGGCCAAGAGGCCACTCAAGGATAAGGGTTAAAGAGTGTACAGTAGAAATTGGACAATATAGTAATCATTAGTAATGAAAATTTGGTAAATTTGATTACTTATATAGAACGGCTCATCAAGAACTTATTTACGTTAGACTTGAACACAACCATATTGTAGTCAGCCGGAAAGCAGGAAAACGGAAGACAATTCCACAGGCATGCAGTTCTAAGAAAGAAGCTTTGTTCATGGAATCTATGTTTAGGTTTAGGCACAGATAAAGAGTGAGGGGAATTATTGATAGTGTGTACAGCTAGACGAGTGTTTCTTGTGAAAGTTTGGCAAGGGGGGACCATAGATTGAAGCTCAGTTGAACACCTTCCATGAAAATAATGATACATCAAAGACAAACTCGCAACATCTCTTCTGTGAGATAGAGGTTGCAAGGAAGAGAAAAGGACATCTCCTACGGGGCTACGAAGTCTATTTTGAACTCTATCAAGGCAGGACAAGTCCTTTCTAGCAGCTCCTGCCCAGATGTGGCAACAGTATTCCATCCTTGGACGTACCTGGCTAGATAGAGAATAGCATCAGCAGTGAGATATTTACCGGATCGATAGAAAGATCCCACCATTTTTCCAGCGGCCTTGGCAACGGATTTGATGTACGTGTTCCATTTAAGATCAGGAGTAAAGGTCAAGCCCAGAAGCTTGTCAAAACTTGAGGCCTCCTGAAGACGAGAGCCATTCATTTCAATTGATGCCAGATGTAGATCAGAATGTTGATGATGTAAAGATAGAAGCTTGGTTTTAGATGCATTAAAATTAACCAGTCACTCCTTACCCCATTGTACTACGTGCTCAAGATTAGAGGAGAGAGAATTGGAGAGAACTTGGTCGTTTACTGTCTTAGATGTGCTACCATAAATGGTAGTGTCGTCAGCATAAATGTCTACAAATGATGTAAGGATGTGATTTGGAAGATCATTAATGTAGATCAGGAAAAGAGTTGGGCCCAGGATGGACCCCTGAGGGACACCGGCATTAATACTGTGAGCTTCTGATTTTTGCCCCAACTACTACTCTTATGAACCTATCAGAAAGAAATGATTTAATAATTGAGAAGACATTTCCAGCTATACCATAGCTAGAGATCTTATGAAGTAAACCTTTATGCCATACCCTATCAAAGGCCTTAGATATGTCAAGAGCAATTGCCCTAGAAAGGTTGCCTCCGTCGAGAGATTTACTAATCCTATGAGATATAACTGTAAGCACATCTGCTGTAGATCTAGCAGAACGGAAACCATATTGAGTGTCACTAAGAAGGTTATTTTTGTTGAGATGGTTGATTACTTCTGTATTTAACACAGATTCCAACAACTTACTCATGACGCACAGGAGACTTATTGGCCTGTACTGAGAGGGGGATGAGCGATCACCTGAATTCTTAAATACAGGGCATATTGATGAAATTTTCCAGGGAGATGGGAAACTATTCTCCTTAAGACAACGTTTAAACAGTTTTGTAAGTATGGGCGCTAGTTCAGGTTGAAGTTTTTTGAGTACTTGTATAATTGGAATACCGTCAGGGCCAGTTGCTTTACTGGAATCAAGGTTTTTGATTAGCTTGGCAACATCACGTACAAATATATGTATATCACATAGCGTGTTTTCTGATACAGGAGGAAATATTGGGGGTTGGCAGCCTTGGTCGCAAAGGGTAGAATTAGCTGCAGAGTTCTTGACAAAGAGTTTGGCTTTGTCTGATGCTGACGAGATTACCTCAGGTCCATTGATAATAGTTGGGATGGAGCACACGCTTCTGTTCAGGATTCTGTTTGCTATTTGCCAAAACTGGTGGGAACCAAGCCGCTGCTCAGCTACTTTGGACTTAACAGATTGAGCATACAACTCTCTTGCGTTCTTTATTACTTTCTTACAATGGTTGCTGGCAGTCCTGAAAGCGGCTTTAGTTTCCATACATCTATTACGTTGGAAGCAGTGGAAAAAGTGATTTCTGTGCGCAATGGCAGCAGCACATTCTGGAGAGAACCATGGCTGGCTGTTAGGTTTTTGCTGAAACTTTTTTGAGGGTATGAAACGGTCAATACCTACAATTAACCATTCCGTCAGGTCTAATACTATAGAGGACACATCCCATGGAATGCAGAGGTAGATCAGATATAAATGTACGGAAGCTATCGCAGTCAGCCTTAGTGTATCGATATACTGTACGATGGAGAGGTACATCTGGGGACATATTACATTTCATTTTTATCTTAATTGATACAACAGAGTGGTCGGAAGATCCAAGAGGCGACAGAACAGAAACTGAACATAGTTCAGGGCAAGTTGTGAGAAAAAAGTCTAGTAGGCTCGTATACTGGCCGTCATTGTCGGGCACACGGGTGGGTTCCTGAACAATCTGAGTGAGGTCATAGTCAATGGAGAAATCATGACAGAACCTCCCCTCATCATCGGTCTTGTTTGAGTGGGTCAACCATTCGATGTTGTGAACATTGAAGTCTCCACATACGTGAATGTTAGCTGAAGGATAAGCAGATAGGACTTGGTCAATTTTCTCAGATATGCTTTGAAAGATAGTAACTCCGCTGTTGTCAGCCTCTGGAAGGTTAGAATGTAGACCCCTGATGTTGAAGAAGGAGACATGGTAGTAGGGGTCTACGTTGGAAGTTGGAGAACCGGGTTTAATCGTGTATTTTTTCTTGAAACTTGTCATGATGAAATTTTGGAATTTGTGGACTAGGTCGTCAGATTTACTTAGAGCAGGACAGAGAGGGGAAACTAAGAGAGAAAAAGAAATGAAGAATTTAAAAATTTTTTTTTTATTTGTAGCTAATGATAAGGTAAAGCCGTAACAATTACCCACTAGTATGGCATCGAGAGGCCCCACCAGAAGCTACTGCATGGTCCAGAATCCATTCACCAAATGGCAATACAGCAGCCCCAGTACTTTGCACCTGCTGATAGGACAGCCTCCTTAGTGGTTAATCCAAGGTTCGGGTCCCTGACTATCAGGCGGATAACGTCAGTCCAGACAAAACGTTTACCTCCAGCACCCTTACTAGTGACATGGCTACAAGGATAGACATAGAAACAGAAAATTTCCGCCATCTCTGCCAACTGTTCACGCAAAATACTACCAACCTAGAAAACAGCTATTTCTTCTCCCTTTGTCAGAAAAATCACTCATTAAAAAATGAGGACTGAGGGACAAATAAGAAGAAGCGAGAGTAACAGGAGCTGCCGATAACGCATCCACAATGCGTTTTCTACTCTCCATTAAAAAAAAAAAAAAAAAAAATTATTAAGTATTGTACTTAATAAAAGTCCAACAGACGTGTTTAAGGGAAAGTATGGTGATAGATTCCCCTCTCACGAACTAAAAATGAGTACAATTTCGTAATCTATTTTTGCAATCAACTAGGTAGATAAATAAACATTTATGGACGAGAAAAAAAGCTAGCATTTAATAAAACAGAAATACATAAATTAAATACTGAAATAAAATGTAGTTATTAATATTTGAATCTAAAAATAAAAAGTACGAATTAATATTGAAATCACTTATCTCAACAAAAACACTTCCGTCTCCAAAATTAGGCATGAGGCTGTTTTTTAATGTGAAGAGGGGGGGGGCAGCTCCCGAGAGGTGGTAAATGGGAGCTGGATAGTGAGAGCCTCTTGGTATATAGGGTTGTCCCTACATGGACCAGAAACTCATTGCAATGGTCTTTGATTGCAACATCTGCAGGAAGGCCATAAAGGTCCCTCCTCTCCCCGTGGCGTATTAAAAATTTCCACAATGGCTGACTTCAACGCACTCTAATAAAAACGTGTTTTTCTGCTGTAAAAAAAAATATATATATACTCGATCAAATTAAATGAATTTTTTTTCAGAGATCTTCAGTCCAAAGCGAATATGTTTTTCGATATTTTCATTTGTTTAATGTCTTGATTAAACTGTACAAGTACCAAAAAAAGATATTATAAAACTTGGATTTAACTTGAAAATACTATTTAAAAAAATAGCACGGTAACAAAAGTGCATAAGTACCGTTATCTTAACAATATTTTAATAACGACCATATATTAAAAAAATATATTTTGCGGACCTGAATAAGCTTTTCCCCTGGCTGTAAAATGAATTCTTTTCACGTTTTCTTTTTTTTTTTTTTTTTTTTTTTTTTTTTTTTTTTTTCTGCGGATTCTTTGGGCCAATTCAATTTCCTTTTCTCTCTCTCAGTGGAGAAATCCTTCACGACTGAGACAATTTCTATGGTATTTTTTTAGTTTATCGACCCCTCGGCATTCAACTTTAATTTTCGACTTATTAGGTTTTCGGGTACGTTGAGAACGAATATCGCATTGATTTTTTGCGTAAACAAGTAGTTATCCATATTTGAAGACATTCAGTATCCAACGTAATCACTATTGTTTTTTTTTTTTGCTGGCGGCCATCCATCTTGTTTCCCCCATTTAGGAAAAAACGCCAAAAAGAGCCAAAAGGGCCAAAACATGACCCAAAAAACACTTTTCGGCTTCAAGGCCGAAATGAACCCCATCCCCCACCCTACCCCACCCTTCCGGATATTTTTCCGCTTCCCGATATCGAAACGGACAATATTGTTTTTTTACTTTCTTAATTATATTCATTTTTTTCACTTACTAAACTGCACGCAAGCGCGTAGTCACTTGACGTTTCACAAGGTGCATTGTGGATATTTTAAGTAACGTTTAACCCCTACTACCAGGTCTCCTTCTCCAACATCAGGGGTCTACGTTCCAACCTTCCAGAGGTTGAAACCCAATTACAGGAGACGAAACCGAACCTATTCTTTCTAAGCGAAACTGGAATAGGGCCGACCACTTCCCTAGATGAGTTCATAATTAACGGATACTCTAACTTAACAGCTAAATCTGACCCCCAAGATCGCTATGGGCATGGAATATGTGCCTACATTAAAGATGGCTTCCCGTGTGGCAGGGATATCTCTAGAGAAGATCCTAATTTACCCCCTATGTGCTTCCGGGTTGCACTTTCTTACACCACTGCATTTATATTTGCCCTCTATCGGCCCCATAACAGCGGAGTTACTATCTTTAAGAGTATATCTGAGAAAATAGACCAGATCCTGTCTGCACATCCCTCGGCTAACATCCACATCTGTGGTGACTTCAACGTCCATAACGTGGAATGGCTGACCCATTCAAATAAGACAGACGATGAGGGGAGGTTTTGTCATGATTTTGCCATTGCTTATGACCTCACTCAGACTGTTTGCAAACCCACCCGTGTGCCCGATACTACTGGTCAATATGCAAGCCTCTTAGACCTTTTTCTCTCAACTTCCCCTGAGCTATGTTCATGTTCTGTTCATTCTCCTCTAGGATCCTCCGACCACTCTGTCGTATCAGTTAAGATAAAAATGAAATATAATAAGTTCCCAGACGTACCCCTCCACCGTCCTGTATACCGATACTCTATGGCTGACTGGGATAGCTTCCGCACATTCATATCTGATCTACCTCTGCATTCCATGTTTAAAAAGGATGTGTCCTCTATAATATCAGATCTGACCGAATGGTTAATTGTAGGCATAGACCAATTCATACCATCTAAAACATTCCAACAAAAACCTAACAGCCAGCCATGGTTCTCCCCAGAATGTGCTGCTGCTATCGCGCACAGAAATCACTTTTTCCATAACTACCAACGCAATAGATGCACTGAGACTAAAGCTGCTTTCAGGAACGCCAGCAACCACTGTAAAAGAGTAATAAAAAATGCAAGAGAGCTATATGCCCAGTCTGTTAAATCCAAAGTAGTTGATCAGCGACTTGGTCCCCACACGTTTTGGCAAATAACAAATAGGATCCTGAACAGAAGTGTGCATTCTATCCCAACCATTATCAATGGACCAGAGGTCATCTCGTCAGCATCAGATAAGGCCAAACTATTTGCAAAGAACTTTGCAGCTAATTCTACCCTATGCGACGAAGGCCATCAACTCCCCATATTTCCTCCTATGACACAGAACACGCTAGGTAACATACAAATATCTGTGCATGAGGTCGCCAAGCTAATCAAGAACCAGTAAAGCAACTAGCCCTGACGGCATCCCAATTATAGTGTTAAAAAAGCTTCAACCAGAACTTGCTCCCATACTTACGAAACTGTTTAAGCGTTGCCTTAAGGAGAAGTGCTTTCTGACTCCCTGGAAAACCTCATCAGTATGCCCTGTATTTAAGAATTCAGGTGATAAGTCATCTCCCTCTCAGTACAGACCAATAAGTCTCCTGTGTGTTATTAGTAAGTTGCTGGAATCCATATTAAATAGAGAAATAGTAAACCACCTCAGCAGAAACAATCTTCTTAGTGACACACAATATGGTTTCCGTTCTGCAAGATCTACCGCAGATGTGCTAACGGTTATATCTCACAGGATTAGTGAATCTCTTGACAAAGGCTTCCTTTCTAGGGCAATTGCTCGACATATCAAAGGCCTTCGACAAGTATGGCATAAGGGCCTACTTCACAAGATTTCCAGCTACGGTATAACTAGAAATGTTTTCTCAATCATTAAATCATTTCTCCCCGATAGGCTCATAAGAGTAGTGGTCGATGGACAAAAACAGAGGCTTGCAGTGTTAATGCTGGAGTCCCTCAAGGGTCAATCCAACTCTCTTCCTGATCTACATCAATGACCTCCCTAAACACATACTTAAATCATTCGTTGACATCTATGCTGATGACACGACCATCTACGGCAACACATCAAAGGTTGTAAATGACAAAGTTCTCTTTGATTCTCTCTCCTCTGATCTCGAGCACGTGGTTCAGTGAGGGAAGACGTGGCTGGTTACCTTTAATGCATCTAAAACCAAACTCCTATCATTACATCATAAACGCTCTGATCCCCATCTGGCATCAATTGAAATGGATGGCTCTTGTCTAGGAGAAGCCCCATGTTTTGACAAGCTTCTGGGTTTGTCCTTTACTCCTGATCTGAAATGAAACACGTACATCAAGTCCGTTGCCAAGGTCGCTGGAAAGATGGTGGGATCCTTCTACCGCTCCAGAAGATATCTCACTACTGATGCAATTCTCTATCTATATAAAAGCCAAGTACGTATAAGGATGGAATACTGCTGCCATATCTGGGCAGGAGCTGCTAAAAGCAGCCTATCCTGCCTTGAAAGAGTACAAAATAGGCTTCGTGGCTTAGTGGGGCATGCCCTTTTCTCTACCCTGCAACCTCTCTCCCACAGAAGAGACGTTGCGAGCCTATTCTTATTTTATCGTTATTTCCATGGCAGGTGCTCGTCTGAACTCCAATCTCTGGTTCCCCCCCCCTCGCCAATCTTTCACGAAAAACACCCGTCTAGCTGAATCCACTGTGAAAAATTTCCCCCACTCTTTATCTGTGCCTAAATCAAAACGTAGATTCCATGAACAAAGCTTCTTTCTTAGAACTGCACGCCTGTGGAACTCTGTTCCATCTGCCTGCTTCCCACCTGACTACAACTTGGATGTCTTCAAGTCCAACGTTAACAAATTCCTAATGAACCGCCCTCTTAAGTAAACACTTCATTAAATCTCCACACTAACTGTACTTGCAATAACCCTTATCCCTGAGTGGCTTCCGGGCCTTGATAAGTGGTGACCACCGTGTAAAAAAAAAAAAAAAATAAATAAAATTAAAAAAGTTTCCACGAGCGGTTTACAAAAGCATATTTTATGTTTTTCATTCTTTTTTTTGGGGGGGGGGTAATCAATTATAGAACTTGTGTAGTTCAATTAACCGTTTTTTCCATAAGTAACACGGCAACATTTACTGAGTAGAATACTGTTTAACATTTCGCAGAAATTCCATGTTTTTCGGTGACTTATAAAAGTCGACAGTGAATGCCGAGGGGTCAGCAAACTAAAAATTTACCATTTCTATTTTTGTTCCTTTTCTCCACGTTAAAAAATGGACTGGCGTCTAACTTGATCCTGTGAGGAGGCATTGTAAATAGGAACAGACTTAACTTCCATATTAGCAGGAAAATCTTTTGGTAAATTAGGATGTGACCCAGCATCGTTTAACCCCTAAAAAAAAAAAAAAATCTTTTTTTTGCCTTATTAGACCTTTAAAAATATGAAAGAAGAAATTTTGAAAAAAATAAATAAATAAAAAAATAACATTTTAGACCGTGGGATCATTTTTCTATATAAGTTGAACGTAAAATGAGCACTCACTTCTTGGCCATCTGCGTTTAACAAGACATGTCACCTAGCATTTTTTCAAGTTTGGTGAATGAGGGGGTGGGGAGCAAAACATGACAAATTCATTTTTTTGTGGCAGGGAATTACATTTGAAACACACAATACGGATAAATTTAATGAAATTTTATGCAACGGGGGGGGGGGGAGTATGAGACCATTAGGCACCGTGTAGAACGTCATCATTTCATGTGCTTACTATAGTCTGGGTCAATTTCTATGGAAGATCATTTATGCAAAAATTTATGAATAAATGTACAATAAAAAAGCACTTTGTAAAACAAATAGATTTTTAATAACAAACTACACAGACGATAAAATTAATTTTAATCTGTTCTGTTGATATATGTATTTAAAGATGCTACTGCTTACAGATCTCTATGCTTTTCAGCTTTAAAAAATGTTGAAATTTTTATCGACCTATATTTATTTGGTTTAATTTTCGTAACATGAAATGGGCGGGGGGTAGAACCCTAAAAAAAAAATATTTCCTCTAATATATTTAACGAAGCCTACTTTTATTATGTAAGTTTATTCAATAATAAATATCGAAGATTTCAGGAAAATATGACAATTGATTTTTGCTAGATTTTTAAAACATGGGTGAAAACGTCACTACATAGAAACGTTGTTTTAAAGCGTCTATAATGTAAACATGATTTTTGTCTCGCATTTTCATTATTTTTGTATGCTGTAAAAAATTAAAAAGAACATATTAGCAGTTTATTTGAAGCTTCTTCTTTTAAATGGTAAAAAAGTTAGGATGATAATATTAAATTACAGTTACATCATGTTACATACAGTGGGTGGGTTAAAACTGTGGCGTGCGTTGGCGGTACCTGGAGATCATTCTATACTTTCACATAACAATTTCATAAACAAAACGAACCTCAAAATATGACAAATTCAATTGTGGGGGGGAGGGGTACATTAGAAACATTTAAAAAAAAAAATTTCATTAAAATATTTTTTTAATTAATTTTTGGTAAATGTGGCGTGGTAGACCAACACACAACCTACCTTTTTAAAAAAGTAAATACTTTAATTAAACAAATACTTCCTTTTTATTATAACAAATAAAATTAATGAATATTTTTATGATCTTCCAAAATACAGAAATTATAAGGTTTCAATTCCATCCATAAATTTAAAAATAAAATTAACTTTTTGACATTTTCGGCTACTTGTGTATTGTTTTGATTGTGTGAAGCTAGATCTGTTACTGAACCCTTTTGGGTGCTAATTAAACTATTTTTTGTAAAAACAAGGTGTTTTAGCCCCAGAAAAATAATAATTATCTTTTAAGGGATTTTTACAATTAATTTATTTAACTTCCAAATTTAGCTGTGAAAACATTTTTCATTATAACTTTTTTTCACATGTAAAAATCTTTGTTTCCTTTTAGAGGTTTAGTTTAGACTTTAATCTTTTAAACACAATCAAAGAGTAATCGGAAACCTACAAAAAAAATTATAAGCTGACTTTCAAAACCATGTCCCCCTATCAGTTTCCACCATTAAATTGCACGTACCTATTGTCCTACTCCCACATTCTAATTAATAATAAAACAACTGTGATAAAAATCAATGAATTCAAACATGTATCAATAATTGGCCTTGTACGAAGCAGGTTTTTATGCATAACTTAATCATTCCATTATGGTTATTTTTCATTTATCACAAGATGACATGATACATTTGTAAGATATACACTGAAAATTCGTTTCTGAACTTCGTTTCTGAATGGCAAATTTTCTAATTCACAAACTTTTAAGTCATAATTTGGTGGTTAATCGGGCTACCAAAATAAATTTTGTACCATCGTTAATATCTATGCAAAACAAATCTTTTTTTAGATATAATAAAAATGAAACTTTGGCACATTTACTAAGTACATACCGTTAAGATATTATCTTGAATCCGTAGAAAATGACTTGATACTTCATTGTTATATTTATATCGCTAGTCTTGATAAATGTTCTTGTTTTTAGGAAATCATTTTTTGTTTCTTTCCCAACCAGGTGATCCCGGTTGTCATTGGTGCTGGAGTTGTAACTGTAACTGCAGTTTTAGCCAAATTGTTTCTTTTCAAAGGAAGCAAGAAAAAGGCAATTACTTTGGAAGAACCCAATGTTAAATATCCTTTGAAATTGATTGATAAAGAGGTAATGTTTTTTCTTATTTTTCACGCACCTAATAAATTATTTTGCATAATGAAATTAAGTTTTAAAAGAAAATAAATCTTAATATTGTAACTTTTAACACCAATTAATATATATATAAATATTCGTTTTTTCATAAAAATAAAATGCATAATGACATTTGTCTATACACTATCAATACTACCGCCACTCATAAGATGAAGCCAAATTTTGGGTCTTTACTTTTGACTGGTATGTCAGTGTTGAAGTTAATGAATAACATGTTTTTGTCCTCATTATCGTTAAATAAATTCCAATTATTACTAATTCCAATAATTTTTATAATTTGTCATCACTCGAAATTGATTTATGCAATTCACAGAATTATCTAATTTTTTTTTTTAATTGTACAACCTTTTAGATGTGACAGTGCTCAGATAATGTTTCTCTCTGTTCTAATACATCTCTCCACCGAACTGCTTCTCTCTAATTCATGTGCAGGAATCCAAAATGCTAATAGAATAATTGTTTACCATAAAGTTGACTCTTTTTTTCTATGTTAACCAGTATCTCTGCTGCCTATATTCATAAACTATTTTACATAAACACATCCATAAGAGGGAGAATTGAAAAAATATTTAAAATATTTGCATAGTCTTTAATTCATTTTATTTATGCCTTTTGTTTCAGCGGTAACGATGTTATTAATACTGGATTATGGACTGCCTATGCCCCTTGGCAATTGCTTTCTTATCAGCTTTTCACTTTCAAGTTCCCTTAATAATTCTTGCAATCTACTGTTTTGTAAGCTGGTCCCATGTCAGCAGAAATTTGTTACTCACGTCCAAACAATTTCTTCTCCAAATCTTTTATAATGCAATCTTGCATTGCTCTTCCCCATTTTATCTTGATAATGTGCACCGCCCAAACAAGTTTTGTGAAATGTCTACAACTACATGGTGTGTGTAAATGGACATGTAATTGAAGTTTTTATAAGCCAAGAAAATGATATTCTTCGCTCATTAACTTGAAATATTTATTCTTTTCTTTATGAACATTAAATATTTAAGCTTAAAATTGACATTTAATACTGAACTGATCTTTTCATAAAATATCAGTTTATTTTTATTTAATTGCAAAAGTGTAATTATCTTTTGGCATGAGAAATTTGACAAGTAAGATTTATTTTTTTTTCATACTTTCATTAACTTCGTTTTACTAACAATTCTCTTTTACAATCTTTCGTATTACCCTCTCAATTGTTCACTTATTTTTTTTAATATCTCTTTTCTGCTTTTATCTTGTTTATCCTTTACTTGTTTCCTTTTTTATTTCTTTTTTTTTCTTTGCTTTTTCTTTTTCTTTTTTTCTTTTCCCTTTTTGATTATAATCGGTTTTCTAAACAGTTGTTAACCAAATTTATTTTATCCTTATCCGAATTTAAAAAAAAAAAAAAAGATTTATTTTCACTCAAAAGATATTTATGCATGAACCGGCATTCTGTTTTTTATAAGATAACCAAAAACTATCGTAACTTCTAGTGTTGCTGATTCCATCTTAAATTCTTCGGGTTATCATACAACTTGAAATTATTGAGAACATTTGCTTGTATTTACTTTGATAGGTTTTCAATCCCTTTCTTCTTCCTTGCATTTTAGAACGCCCTAACTCATTTTAAGATTGTCTTGAAATTATATTTTATTCTATACTAACTGATCCGTAATCCGGTGTTGTCTGGAAAAGAAATTTTTCAGCTTATCGACTTCTGTTTCAAGAACCAATTGCTCTAATTTTGTTTTAAAGCATGTATCATGTGTTTTCTTCTTGGAAAAAAATCAGATAATCATCCGAAGGGATTCTCTACCTTGTTTTCAGTACTTGTGAAAAAAAGAACTTTGGCTTGGAAAGCATCTACAAAAATTGAAATTGACAGTTATCAATCAGTTACTTTCCAAGGTGGGGCATAATGAGTCACCTCCAATTTTTATTGGTGGCCACTGATTCAGTTACTTTCCAAGGTGGGGCATAATGAGTCACCTCCGATTTTTATTGGTGGCCACTGATTCAGTTACTTTCCAAGGTGGGGCATAATGAGTCACCTCCGATTTTTATTGGTGGCCACTGATTCAGTTACTTTCCAAGGTGGGGCATAATGAGTCACCTCCGATTTTTATTGGTGGCCACTAATTCAGTTACTTTCCAAGGTGGGGCATAATGAGTCACCTCCAATTTTTATTGGTGGTCACTGATTCAGCTCCTGCATGTTGGAGCTGCTTATCCTTTGTTCTGATAATTTTTTTTTTTAAGATACTCAAAAGTGCGTCATAATGCTCCACCATCTAAAGAATTTTACCAATATAATTGTCTCACTCTACCCTATTTATTTTCACTATTTAAATTATTTTTACAGCAGAAAGATATTTAAAAAAAAAATCAAAACCTATTCTACCTCCAAATAGTTTCTATAGTATTGTTATTATTGTATGGTAGAATACTAAACAGTTTCTGCTCTAAGTTATGCCGCTCCCCCCCCCAAGAAAACTCTGATGTAAGAATAAAATTTATTAGTTAAAAAGAAAGTGTCATTAAGTTATTCTGTTTTGTTTCAGTAAAAAGAAAACGATCAATAAAGTTTAGTAGGTAATTTTCAAGTTTTGTTTTAAGTAAAAAAGTAAACAGTAGTTAAAAGTTAGTAAATGGTTTTCTGATTGGGTCTAGTTAAAAAAAAAATAAGTTATTAAAAGTTAGAAAGTGATCTTCTGTTTTATTTTAATAAAAACAAAACTGTCTATGAAATTTAGTGATTTTCTGTTCTGTTTTAGCTAAAAAAAAAAAAAATAATTTATTAACCAATTTTTAAAAATGTTACTTGGTTCTCAAGCTAAGATGCCATTGTGAATAGGATGTGAAATGTTCATTGATGTTGAAATACACCCATTCCATTATTCCTTGAATATGTTATTTTAAAAATGTAGTGTAATGTGTAGGAAATAGTATGAGTTAAAAAATCAAATGATAAACAGTGGCTTCATAGTAAGTATACCTGTGAATGTGAAAGAGATAATTGTAAAAGAGTGAAATTATTTGCCACTTTTTGTCTGAGATTATGTATTTGTGAGAAGCAACTTAGTTGGAATACATGTAATAAATTGTGAAAGATGGAATGCATACTATTTGAAATTAGTGCAAATGATTAGTTGAAAAGATTAACATATGAAGTGATCGGTTATTTTCCTATAATTTTTGATGATTGCGCAAACAAAACCAGTATTCATGTAGATATTTCCATGTGAATTCGAAACATTTAATATATAATTCATGAGCCTTATTTTTGGATGGTGACTAAATAATGTAAATTCTATTTTAATATTAGTGAACTTGTAATCATTTTTTTAATTTTAAATTCAGAATTTTTATGCTAATAGTAAAAACATGTAAAAATAAAATTGGACTAAATCGTGTATGAAGCATACTTCATTATGATTTATTTTCATTTATCACAAGATGACACAATACATGTGTAAAAGTTTTTAGTTATAGACTGAAAATTCGCTTTTGAACACAAAATGGCAAATTTTCTAATTTACAACAAACTTTTAAGTCATAATTTGGTGGCTAATTAAGCTACCAAAATAGATTTAGTACAATTGTTAAGATCTATGCAAAAGCATTACAATTTTTCAGATATAAATAAAATAAAACTAGGACATTTACTAAACACAGTTAAAATATAATACTTATCTTGAATCTTTAGAAGATGATAATAATTTTTTTCTTTTTTTTATAGATCATTTCATGTTTACATGTAATAGCAATAGCTTTAAAATACTTTTGATAATCAAAGATTTTAAAGTAGTTCTACTAAAATAGTCATTTTAAAAATGAAAACACTTTAAATTCTCGAAATATCATTTTTTTTTTTTTTTTCAGAAATGAATATCCTTTAAGATGCATAATAATGTACATGATATATTTGAAGAGTTTGTAGCAAATTAATAATAAAAATGAAACCGCCATTTTGTGTAAAATTTCTTTTTAATCCTACCGTTGTTTAAAAATTCACTACCAGTCCCTTATGAGGAAATTTTGTCATGAAATTTGAAAGCCTATCAGGAGAAACATTACTTTGAATCTTTTTTTCTCATATGAAATAAACTGGCTTATTCCTTTTTTGGTACTTGTGCAGAATTTGAACCAGATGTAAATAATTGGCCGCTTGGCTTTGCTTAGAACATGACGTCAACCACCGGCTTTTAAAGTGTAACAATGCTACTCAACGAAAATACTGAAGAAAACATTTAAATACCAAAAAGAATAAAAATAAGAAAGAAACAATGACCTACCATAACAATTTGGTTTGTTCTTGTAACAAATTTTTCAGTGAAAATACCTTATGATTCAATTTGAAGTTCTCTAACTCCTTTGCTTTTAATGCATATATGATACTTTATGGTATTACAGCATGTTTATGTGCATTTTCTGTAGATTACATGGAAATCAGCAATTCCTTCCACACATATATTTATACAGGCTGTCCAAAAGTCACTGAAGGACTGAAAATCTTTGTCATTTTACTATTGATGATTATCTTTTTTCTCCATTTCAAATATTTTACAGATATTATTTTGAAATTAATTATGGATAAGTATAGCATTGAACAACATGTGCAATTTGCGAAATTGTTTTGCCAAAATCAGAGGTCAATTGTTTTAACTTCAAGAGCTTATTGACGGTATTTTCATGTAAGAGATGACCCAAGTCACAACACAATTCGAAACATTTTCATGTAAGAGATTGCTCAAGTCACAACACAATTCGAAACATTTTCATGTAAGAGATTGCTCAAGTCACAACACAATTCGAAACATTTTCATGTAAGAGATTGCCCAAGTCACAACACAATTCGAAACATTTTCATGTAAGAGATTGCCCAAGTCACAACACAATTCGAAACATTTTCATGTAAGAGATTGCTCAAGTCACAACACAATTCGAAACATTTTCATGTAAGAGATTGCCCAAGTCACAACACAATTCGAAACATTTTCATGTAAGAGATTGCCCAAGTCACAACACAATTCGAAACATTTTCATGTAAGAGATTGCTCAAGTCACAACACAATTCGAAACATTTTCATGTAAGAGATTGCCCAAGTCACAACACAATTCGAAACATTTTCATGTAAGAGATTGCTCAAGTCACAACACAATTCGAAACATTTTCATGTAAGAGATTGCCCAAGTCACAACACAATTCGAAACATTTTCATGTAAGAGATTGCCCAAGTCACAACACAATTCGAAACATTTTCATGTAAGAGATTGCTCAAGTCACAACACAATTCGAAACATTTTCATGTAAGAGATTGCCCAAGTCACAACACAATTCGAAACATTTTCATGTAAGAGATTGCTCAAGTCACAACACAATTCGAAACATTTTCATGTAAGAGATTGCTCAAGTCACAACACAATTCGAAACATTTTCATGTAAGAGATTGCCCAAGTCACAACACAATTCGAAACATTTTCATGTAAGAGATTGCCCAAGTCACAACACAATTCGAAACATTTTCATGTAAGAGATTGCTCAAGTCACAACACAATTCAAAACATTTTGCACCAATGTGAAAACCAAGGAGCTGTACTTGATCTTGTACTGGCAGACCGCGAAACGTCATCACAAATGAAAATAGGGACAGAGTGCAAGAGAATGTGGAGCAGCATCTTGAAACATTGATTCAATAACATTCCACACAACTTGAGATATGTCAAAGCTCACTACACAATATGCTGCACAGTTTAAAATGCTTTTCTTATAAAGTGCAGATTGTTCAATATGCAGTTCAAATGCAGAAACTTGGATGAAATGACCCCAATTTTTTGCAAAAGTTGATTATGTCAGATGAAGCCCATTTTCATTTGAATGGATTCATTAACAAACAAAATTACAGATTTTGGGGCTCTGAAAATCCAAGGGCAATTCATCAAAAGCAGTTGCATCCCATAAAGTGCACAGTAAAGGAGAATATTATTGGACCTTTTTTTTTTTAAGATCAGGAAGAAAATGCTGTCACTGTTATTGGATAGAGATACCAGACTATGATTACAGACTTCTTGCACCCACAAATTCAAAATAGGCCCCGATTATGGTTCCAATGAGATGGGGCAACGGCACATATGGCGAGAGACACCATGGAGCTTCTCAGGCAATGTTTTGGCGACAACATTATCTCTTGCAATGTCAAATGGCCACCACATTCCCCAGACCTGGCTAGCCCCGACTTTTTCTTGTGGGAATATCTTAAAGAAAGATTCTGTTAACAAGTCCCAAACCTTGCAAGGAAAACATCAGGAACAAAATAAGGGAGTTAAATCGCCATTCAAAGATTCTGCAATCTGTCATGAATAATGTTTTGAAAAGAGCACTAATATGTGAAATTGAAAATGGGCAACATTTAAAAGACATTATTTTTCATAAATTAAGATTATTTGAATTTTGCATTTTGTTTTTTTAAATTTTCCAATGTCTTAGTCAGATTGTGTTGAAATTACAGAAAGATATCAAAAATAAGAATCTATTTAAGTTCAAAACCCTTTAGTGACTTTTTGGACAGCCTGTATTGCAAATTTTATTGCTTTTAATATAACTATAGCATTTTTAAAAAAGTAGTGAAAAAATGTGATAAAAGGCATATTGTCATAACGAAGGAAAAATGTCCAAACATGCAAGGCACAAAAATAGTCAACTTCCTAATTTTTAAGTTTTTTTGGTATATGCCATTATTGAGATGTTTTCAACCATTTAAATTTTTTCATGCATATTACTAATGTAAACTCTTCCCAACCAATAAAAGAAAACTTAACCAAATGTTTCTCTGGAAGTCATATTTAATATTTTTTAATTGAAACTGTTAAATGCATTGGCTTTTGTTTTATTCATAAACTAAGGCAACATCAATTTTGTTTCAATCCTATGACACTTATGAAGGAAGAGAAAGTTTTGTCAGAGAAAAAAATGAAAATCAGAAGTAACAGTAATCGTGCCCACCACTCTTGTTTTTTTTCTGGTACATATGTACATTTATTTTTCAATAAATAAAATGGGAGCTAATAATTTTCTTCAGTTTCTATTTGAATTTTTTTAATGTTATTTGCTGGAATTTAAAAATAACAATGTTTGCATGTTTATGTAAATGTTGGGAAAAATCGGTTTAGTTTCTTGATATAAATCGCTTTAGTTTCTTCAAAAATTGGTTTAGTTTCTTGATATAAATGATATAAATGTTGGTGGAAAATAGCTTGAGTTTTGTAAACTTATTTTTAACAGAAAACACAATGTCTGGCAGTGCTTTCTAATAAAAAAACCCAAAAATCATGTTGCAGATAAAAATGCAAGACATGAAATATTTAAGAAGTTACTCATGTGCTATTTTGAAGCTGATCTTAAGTATTCATTAAGTTGATTATTCTGAGAACTAATCTATACATTAATAGGATAGCGTGTGTGTTATTTTGTGTGTCACACTTACATCCGAGTGACTGTCGTTTAATTGTTATGGACTTCCATTTCTTGTAATAAATAATTTTACCACGAATTCTTCATAAGGTTTGAAATTGCAACTTTATAATATACTAGCGAGGGGTACCCGGCGTTGCCCGGGTGTTTTTCGGGGTATGTGAAAAAAACCCGAAGCGTTGACGACGAGCAGTTGGAAAATAGTAAAGTGTTTTAAAAAAAAACAGGTGCGCGTTTTTGATTAACGTGACGGCGATAGGTATTCAGCAGTTATTTTGTGCAGGACAGTTTTGAATAAATGGGTTTGTTTGTTTTTAAAAACCCGCTCCCTGTTTATTAGGAGGAGCGAAATGAAAGCTACAGTCTGATGTGACGAAGTCGACATTAACCAAACTGGCTCTGGGCCTGTGATTAGAGTCGAGGTTCGCTTTTTTTATACAGAAAACCAAATGTAATGCGTGCCGATGCGGAAAATGTGGAATAATTAACATTTGAAAATCAATAAAATTAAATAGAGAGGCGAGCTCCATGGATAATTCGTAGATATTACAATTTATAGATGATATAAAAAGTTTTTAAAAGTTGTGAAGCGAGCAAGCGCTTGTTTGAAAGAAGCTTTTCGTGGACATCGAGGAAAAGCGAACATACATACACGCATACATTTTCGCTTTTATATATATAGATGAAAATCGATAGAACATTAACTGTATAATAATATATACAAAATCTGTAAGAATTCAAATATCATATTTAAGCATACTTTATGACCAGGTTATGGCAGGTGTCCCTGATAGCTTAGATAAATACTTTTACAGTTTTTAAAAGAGCTACAAAAATATCATTTATGCTGAACATTTACAGAATGTCAATATCAATGTATTATATATGAATGAGCCCCTGTGGGATTTGCACAGATACTGCTAGTTAATAGACATAAAGCAGTCTTGAAAATCAAACATACCAATATTCACTTATTCCTGGAATACATTCAGGATGCCATATTGAATGTAAGTGAAAATGAGGGGGAGGGATGTTTATTATTTATTAATTTTTAATTTTTTTGAAATGTAGTGAACTATGATTGAAAAAGTTAAATAATAAATGGTTGCCTCAAATAATTATACCTGCTAAGGAAGGAACATGGTGATTTGAGAGGACTTAGTAAATAGGGAGTGAAACTGTTTGTTTGAAAGAAGCAATTTCTTCAGAATAAATGTAATAATTCTTAAATGGAGATGAAATATATGCATAGTTTATTGAAACAGATATTATGAGTTGCTGTAAGAAGTGACTGAAATACTTGTTTGGAAAGTATTCAGTTATTTTCTTATTGAAACTAGATTCAGGGAAAACAGATCATTTTATTATAGATATAGAGAGATTTATTTCATAGTTTTTTTTGTTTTTTTTCTTTTTGTTTGGAGAGGTAAAAAAATATTGATGAATTTTATTTAAAACTTGAAAATATTTTGTTTCATAACTATGAAACTAAACTGGATTCTATTTTAATTTTAAAAATGTTTAATAAAGTATTTTCACAAATAAAAAGATATTTTGTTATTTTCAATTTAATCTGGTCTTCTCAAACCTAAACGTTTAAAAGCAAATTCTATAGAAGTTGATGGTTTGATTGTCTAATTGGCCATATTGCAGTTTTTAGACATATTGATATTGAAACCGTTTTGTATTGATAATTTCCCTTTTTAAAATTCTGATTTAGATGGAATCACTTAATACTTAAGAAACATCATTAGTTTACTCTAAATCTTAATATTGTCTCACAGATAACACTTTTTTTTCAATTCCTTGAAGTCAGTGAAAAGGATTTAAATTATTTTTCTATTATAAATTGATTGCTTTTGAATGTTTGGCTGTGAGATTCTCCTTAAAATTGAATAAAAATAATTTTAAAGAAATTTTGTGAATGATGAATATTTTCAAATTGCTTTTATTTTTCTTTCCTAAATCCAGGATATTAGTCATGACACTCGTCGATTCCGGTTTGCTTTACCTTCTCCTCAACATATTCTTGGCCTACCCGTTGGTAAGTTTGATATCTAATTGTTTAAAACACCCACTTTAATTTCATAAATATTTGGAACAGTTTGTATCTATTAAGATATAAAAATAATCTAAATTATTTTAGTATTTAACTTAAAAAACTAAAAGGATTATAATTAGGAGTTACCAACTCTCTACAAGCATATTTTTCACTATATCACTATTTTTTAAGTACTTTAAGCTAACGTATGTACAAACTCTAGTAAGTGAAATCTAAATGCTTATATATTTCTTCAATCTCATCAATCTGTTTTTTCTATTAGAAGAAAAGAAAAGTGTAGAGCAGGGAAAACACTGAACACCTATCGCATTTAAGCATCTATATATATAAATCCCAAACGTCTGTGTGTATGTTTGTATGTAACGCTAAAACTTTTGAAAGACGGAACCAAACTTGACAGATTTGGTATCATATTTAACCCCCGTCACCCGGATGACAAATATCGAAATTTCACGTCAAATGGACCACTAGAAGTGGGTCAACTGATCAGTTTTCTGCATGGGGGGCCCCCAAAAAACCTGTCATTTTAACGTTATTCATTACGTATTTATTGAATGATTTAATGATATTTATACGTAAAAAAAAAAACGCTTAGTCATGTCACGTGACGTGACGTCAACATCCAGTAATGGCGACTTCTGTAAATAACAACTTTTCTTACCGATAGTTTTGCAAGAATAACTCTCCTTCTTTATATATATTATTAAACGTCATGACAATGTTTCCAACGTGATTAACTGGTTAAAAATAGTATTTATACGAGGGTATAACGAAAAATATCAAGACAAAATGATAACGGATAAAAAAAATTCAGCTTAAAAATATTCATTGATAAAAAATAAACATCGTTATATTTAAGCTAAAAACCAAACAGCCATTACCTTTTTTGTATTATTACCATGTGACCACTTACCTCTGTTAAACTGGGGGGGGGGGAAAGAGGCCGTTTGAAAACCAAAAAAAAATTAATTTTCCATCCCTCTTTCTCTTCTCTCTCTCTCCATCCCTCTTTCTCTTCTCTCTCTCTCCATCCCTCTTTCTCTTCTCTCTCTCCATCCCTCTTTCTCTTCTCTCTCTCTCTCACCCTCTTTCTCTTCTCTCTCTCTCTCACCCTCTTTCTCTTCTCTCTCTCTCTCACCCTCTTTCTCTTCTCTCTCTCTCTCACCCTCTTTCTCTTCTCTCTCTCTCTCTCTCACACCCTCTTTCTCTTCTCTCTCTCTCTCACACCCTCTTTCTCTTCTCTCTCTCTCTCTCACACCCTCTTTCTCTTCTCTCTCTCTCTCACACCCTCTTTCTCTTCTCTCTCTCTCTCACACCCTCTTTCTCTTCTCTCACACCCTCTTTCTCTTCTCTCACACCCTCTTTCTCTTCTCTCACACCCTCTTTCTCTTCTCTCTCTCCCCTCTTTCTCTTCTCTCTCTCTCCCCCTCTTTCTCTTCTCTCTCTCTCCCCCTCTTTCTCTTCTCTCTCTCTCCCCCTCTTTCTCTTCTCTCTCTCTCCCCCTCTTTCTCTTCTCTCTCTCTCCCCCTCTTTCTCTTCTCTCTCTCTCCCCCTCTTTCTCTTCTCTCTCTCTCCCCCCTCTTTCTCTTCTCTCTCTCTCCCCCCTCTTTCTCTTCTCTCTCTCTCCCCCCTCTTTCTCTTCTCTCTCTCTCCCCCCTCTTTCTCTTCTCTCTCTCACCCTCCCTCTCTTCTCTCTCTCACCCTCCCTCTCTTCTCTCTCTCACCCTCTCTCTCTCTCTCACCCTCTTTCTCTTCTCTCCCTCACACCCTCTTTCTCTTCTCTCTCTCTCTCACACCCTCTTTCTCTTCTCTCTCACACCCTCTTTCTCTTCTCTCTCACACCCTCTTTCTCTTCTCTCTCACACCCTCTTTCTCTTCTCTCTTACACCCTCTTTCTCTTCTCTCTCACACCCTCTTTCTCTTCTCTCTCTCTCACCCTCTTTCTCTTCTCTCTCTCTCACCCTCTTTCTCTTCTCTCTATATTACCACTTATCAAGGCCAATAGGCCACTCGAGGATGAGAGTTGAAAAGTGCACAGTAGTCAAATTCGGGAAAGTGGATGGAACCGCTTTAACGGGAGGATAAGTTATTAAGCGACTCCAACCTATTTTGTTATATACATATATATATATATTTTGTAAAAAATATATATTACCACTTATCAAGGCCAATAGGCCACTCGAAGATGAGAGTTGAAAAGTCCACAGTAGTCAAATTCGGGAAAGAGGATGGAACCGCTTTAACGGGAGGATGAGTTATTAAGCGACTCCAACCTATTTTGTTATATACATATATATATATATATATATATATTTTGTAAAAAATATATATTACAACTTATCAAGGCCCATAGGCCACTCGAGGATAAGAGTTGAAAAGTGCACAGTAGTCAAATTCGGGAAAGAGGATGGAACCGCTTTAACGGGAGGATGAGTTATTCAGCGACTCCAACCTATTTTCTTATATATATATATATATATATATATATATATATATATATATATATATATATATTACCACTTATCAAGGCCAATAGGCCAATCGAGGATGAGAGTTGAAACGTGCACAGTAGTCAAATTCGGGAAAGAGGATGGAACCGCTTTAACGAGAGGATGAGTTATTCAGCGACTCCAACCTATTTTGTTATATATATATATATATACACATATATATTTTATACAAAATATATATATATATATATATATTTTGTATAAAATATATATTACCACTTATCAAGGCCCATAGGCCACTCGAAGATGAGAGTTGAAAAGTGCACACACATTTCTAGATACCTATATCTAATAAGTTCAAAAGAAAGGACACACTTAGGGAGGTATTTTGGTGGTCAAGTCACTAAATAGAGATTAGCTGGTTTCCCGGCATAGCCCAGGATTTAATATAGATTGACTGAAATACATGTTCTAGCTGGTTTCTAGGCGTTGCCAGGGATGTAATATAGACACATTATGTTGTATATTACCTGTTCTCTTCTCCCTAAGGTAAAACAGTTTCATATACATGCTGTAAATTACCTATGCTAGGGATAAAACATGAACAATACCAGTCCTAGGGCAGATAAAACAAATAATACATAGAGATGAAAGATTCCTCTCCCCTAAGAATAAAACATATGTTCAATATCTGCTTTTGTTTTTTCATTGTTTATTATACGGTCCTGAGCAACGCCAGGTAGCCCTGCTAGTCTAATATAAAAAATTTTTTTTAATGAAGTTTAAATTTTAACAGTCTTACTTTTTTTAAATATATATAAATCCTTAATGTGCTGAGCACAAAACAGTAGATACTGAATTTATTAAATTGAACTGAAATTGATTGCCCAGCTGTATTTTTTGGGCTAATCTTTGAATTGAACATCAGAATTAGAAATTAAAAATTTTTTTCCGTCAACTTATTTTGATTTTGAACTAGAAATTTTTGCCCTAAATGTAGGAATATTGACATCCTGATGTTTTAAATTCTTGTAAATCTAATCTAGCAATCCTTTTTGATCAATAAGAATAAAAAATGTCATAGTAAATGTTGAATGATGCACTCTATCAAAAATGAATTAACTGTGTTTCAAGTGCATGGAACCAGTAAGAGTGAAATAATGATTTAATATGTTGTAATTGAATGCTTCAATTACAACATATTAAGTCATTAATTATTTTGCTCTTACTGGTTTGGGAATTTTTGAGATGAGGATTGATAATTTGGATAATTGGTTCTCATCTAAAATGTTATTCTCGTGTTTCAGTTGATGTAACCTTTGACCTGATCTTTAGGGAATATGTATGAAATTTCAAACAAGCCTTTTTTATGGGAATAGTTAGCTCTTGTTCCATCAGCCATGACTGGGTAGAAGTCTTGTTAATTGCATTCTTTAGCATTGTCCTCACTTAGGATTGAACCTTAAACCTTCAGAAGGCTGCTTATCACTTTATCTGTTATGCCACGAATCCTTGACAAAGGATACACTTAATGAAGGTTAGAAGTTGCATTGGCTGAAATAACATTCAAGATGAGAGCAGTGTAAATAATATTGGAGCAGATTATTTTTCTTGCTCTTTTTATCTGTGAAGATTAGGGACATAGAAAAATTTAATAAAATCAAGTAAATTATAGCATCAGTTAAGACAATTTAGTCAGAAAGGGCCCGGTTGACTGAAGAAGTTTGCAAGTGGACTTGCATCTCAATTTTTAGTCAACATTGTGGATAACAAATCTTTATTTCCACTTGGAGAATAACAACTTTTTTCAGCCATCTAATAGGATAGGTGAACAAACATCAGTTCATAGTAGTTTCGTCTTTCTTCAAGCTGATATTAAATAGGGATTTTTGACTTGTATACCATTATATGGTCATATTTTTTTAATTTTGAACTTTAGTTTTATTTTGATAAAAATAAATGCTTTGTCAATTCATTGAGGCCTCTACTTTCAGCTTAAAGTGAATGGGTCTATTACATGACTCTGAACAACTATAGCTGTTCAGTGTACTCAACACAGGCTTGTTCTCTTATCAAATGGTTGCTGTTACCAAACTAAACCAATCATATCTAAAGTTGCCCACATCAACTGAGAAATACCAAATCTATTCTGATAGGTTGTGTAGTAGTGAAAATTGAAAACACACATGCAAAACAGATCATAATGTCCAATTATCAAATTGTATTAACAATTCTTCAAAACTTGATGATGTCAAATTCTCAAAAAGTTTGATTCTTGAATTAACAATTCTCCCAAATATGAATCTCCTTAATCAAGTAACCATGACACAAACGATGCCAACTCAATTGTTTTTCTTATTCTCTTGCTAAACATTCTACATAATTTCAACTAGTTGTGTCAAATTTATTCTTTCCTTGGTATCAAGCAGAATTCACCCATGTCAAGCAATGCTCATTTGTATAATTGAAATCATGTCATTGCACAAAAATAACTAAATTCTAGCTTATAAGTGGGTTAATTCCTCTATGTATGACACACAGCACGACCATCACTCTTTTACCTTGTGGTTCCGCACTCCAGCTTGGATATCACAAAAAAGTTGTGAAGGTTTACAATGGTAATAAACAAATTGCTTTTCTTAGTTTTCAATGAAATATAAGCTTCTTTTCTTTTCTTTATTTTCTTTTTTTTTTTGTAAAATTTTTCATTTTAATTTTTAAGACTAAAAATAGTTAAAAATTATTAATATTTGTGTGTGTGTGTGTGTTTGTGTGTGTGTGTGTGTGTGTATATATATATATATATATATTATTTTTTATTTTTTTTTTTTCATAATAGGATTTTAAAATTTCAGGCCAACATATTTGTCTATTGCCTGTCTATATTTGAACTCTAGAATTTCCATGAGTAATTATTTTTATTTTATTTAACAGAAGACTTGTAAGAGGAGTAATCTCTCATCTGGCATAGACTACCACTTCAGCTTGTATTAATTTTCAAATGTGTTTAATACTCTAAATCTGTTAGACACAAAAATGATACACAAGGAATATCAGATAATGACTGCATTGCCTCTAATTTCACTTTATCTTCTAAAAATCCTTTTTATTGACTACATTTTCTGATTGAAAACTTGTTTACATTTTGACTATCTCTCCACACCTAAATAGATTGATATCTGCTTGTAGGACAGCATATTTATGCTACTGCCCAAATTGATGGAAAGCTAGTCATCCGACCATACACCCCTGTTTCTAGTGATGATGATGAAGGGTACATGGATCTAGTTGTCAAGGTATGTTTTTCATAAATATGTTTTTCATAAATATATGTGAAATCATTGTAGCTGTAAAATAACAAAGTTTTTTTTTAAATAAGTATTTCTAGATGTATGCAAACCAGGTTTTTTACTAGGACTAAAGATGTTTGCCTTTCATGTATAAAGCAAAGACACACTGTTAATAAAACAAATAAAAAAGTTAACGTCTAAATAAGAGAAGGGTATCATTTTTTTGTATCTTCATGATCCTTTCACTAATCTTCCCATGCTAATTCGTACATAAATGTATAATGTCACGATTTTTACTTTGTATCTTTGCAGGATTTTGTTCTATTATTAAAAAACGTTTAATGCCATTTAAAAAATTTTTTTAGCTAAACACTTCAGATTTAATTTTCACATATTTAAAAAAAATATGGAATTATATTATTTGTCTCTGGGTCACAGCACATACATTATTGCCTTCATTGTGATTGGTAATCTCCTTCCAGACTCTTACTTTTTTTTTTTTGGTTTGTTTGTTTTATCCAATCTGATATGCATGTTTTTTCCAATATTGCCTCATACCATATACATACGTACTTTCTTTGAACATCTGATTTTTTTCCCCTCCTTTGAGTCAACACTCAACATTGTTTGATATTTTCTTTCTCCCTTTGGAGGTCATTTCTCTTTGTCTCCAACCATATTGCTCTTATTCGTTTCTTCTCAGTGCATCTCAACATTTCTACAAAACAAGTGAAAAAAAACAACTTTGCTTGCAGATATATTTTAAAGATGTCAATCCAAAATTTCCAGAAGGTGGTAAAATGTCTCAGTATATGGAAAGTTTGAGTATTGATGACTACCTTGATATTAGAGGACCATCTGGTTTATTGATCTACGAAGGTCAAGGTAAGATTGCAGAGTTAATGTATAACCTTTACAACAATTGTTTCATTTCATTTCAACAAATGAAAATGACATTTTTTTTTCAGTAGGTCATAGCATTTATTTATTTTTATATTTCAAGACAAGAAATTTGTTTTTCAAAATGTTTGGCTTTTATCTAAATTTGAAAAAGCTAATAAAATGGTTAAAATTGATCTATAAATGTAAGCTGAAGTTTCTTATACACTATATGCTGCTATTTTATTGCTATATGATTTTTTCTAGTAAAAAGATAAATGATTGCATGTATATTATGAAAGCATCGTTCGATAACATTTTGAGAGAGGTATGAATTGAACTTTTAAAATAAATATACTTTTACTTTCACTGTCCACAGAAATTCTGAAAATCATGGTTAGGTATTTCAAAATGGATACATAAGGACACTAATTGGTTGGAGCCTGATGAGCCTCAAGAAATAAAATGACCAGTTTTTAACCCGTTACATTCTTTACTAATCCAGTTTTGAATCCATGCTTCTACTAACTTTAAAACTAACAAATTTCTAGCAGTTGGCACTTCAGCATGACATATTAGCAACAGAGACACTTATCGATCCTTGTTCTTCGAAAGAGAAATGACATCTAGCAGCCATTATGTCAACCTCAAATATAAGCAAGTGTTTACGATAACGCAAAAATATATAACAAAATAAATAACACAAAAATATATGAAAATCGAAACATTGATTGTATAAAAAGTATATCAAAATATAATTTTAATGTATTAATATAATTTCTTTTCAACGAGTGATTTAATGTATCAAAATATAATTTTAGTTTGTCAATGTAGCAAAATAGGATTTTAAAAACATGAAACGTTTATAGAGGTTTTAGAATAATTTTTTTTACAGAAAGATTTTTATTTCTCCATATATAAACATATCAAAATTTAAAAACATGAAACATCGAGGTTTAAGAATAGTTTTTTTGTTTTTTTTTACACAGTATGCACAATAATTGTATGAACAACAATTGTATATCAAAATATAATTTTTGTTTGTCAATGTAGCAAAATATAATTCTAGTTTGCACGCACTTTTAGAAAAGGAAGAGTTATCAACCCCTGTTCTTTGGCTGACCAGTGACATCTGTCGGTGGTTCTGGAAACTAAAATACACACATTCACCTCATATCACTGTTATGAAGAAGTTCTGCTTTTTTTCTTTTTTTTAATCCATTATTTGTATTTAATATGTAGCCCTCTCTTGCACTGTACTATATCTCAGACGATCATATCTTTAGGAACGAAGCTGACAAGGATGATTTTGCACAAAAAATATATTGATACTGTTTGCCCTTATCAAACATATTTCCCAAATTTGAATGTAATTATAATATGAAATATACAATTCACTAATAATATGTATTTATTTAGTTCTTTTAACAAATACACAATTGGTTTCTTATATATATATATATCTTTAAAGATACATACTGTGAATGTATTTTTTAAAATTCGTTTACATTTCGAAAATAAGACAAACAACCATCAAATACTATGATTAATAATTGAAATCCTCGAAATATCAGAATACCACAGAATAGGGCGAATCCTACAAATACTATGCATCAATTTTGTATAAAAAACAATTGTATGGAACTTTAAAAGGAAATTACAGAAATGGATTGCAAAACCATTTATCTTCAATTGATCAGGATTTTTTTTTTTTTTAATAAGTTGTCAAAAGGTTTTACAAAATATGTTAAAATCTAAATGGTTTGAATTCAAAATAAACAATTTAAATTCTAAGTTATTTATCGTTTTTAGAGAAAGAATTTTTTAATTCTTGTAATTGCAAATTACATTTATTTACAAATATTTTTTTGGTTTAACCGCTAATAGTATGAATAGAATCTATTTACCAAATTTCAAAGCAATTAGTGTAGTAGTTTAAAAATTTACTTCTTATAAACACATTTGTGGATGTGTGAGTGAAAGATACTCATGTTATTCTTGTCATATTATTCTTCTCTTTTCGTTGTAGGTGTTTTCAAAATACGCCCTGATAAAAAATGTCCTCCAGAAACTGTTACTGCTAACAAAGTTGCAATGATTGCTGGTGGTACAGGTATTAACTCATTCTAATCTTAGAAAACTTGCATTATTTTTTATTCCCTTTGCAATTGCCTTTGTATGAAAACATTTTAAAAATAAAAACATTCTATAAAATTTACTAAATAAATCAATATGATGAC